>NC_136507.1:34079242-34114242 GCF_053919585.1 Euprymna scolopes | reverse complement strand
GTGTCGTGGCCTATGTGACAGTTTCCCTTATGGTCGCACACAACGAGGATCATTCATCATCCAGAGCCTATTTTTTCTGCATTTTTTACAGTCATAAGACGTTTCAATTATAGGAATTTGTTTTCCTAGTTTTTGTATATGAATTACAAAATATCTGATATTTCTCCAAATCCTCTGGTCTTGATGGAGGGAGGACAAATACTTGTTACGATGATTTGAAATGATCTGGAATAACTGCGAGGGGAGACTTGTTTCCAATTAGTTCTCATATGTTATATCTGCTCTCTTTGTTTTTCTTTTCATACATAAAGAGAAATTTACAGTGTATAAATATCATTTGATATTGCACATATTAATAATCATAACCTATGTCCAAACCAGGGAACATATAACATATGAGAACTATTTGGAATCAAGTCTCCCCTTTCTGTTATTTCAGATAATTTAAAACCATATCAGCAAGATTTAGTCTCCCCTCAATCAAGGCAAGAGGCTTTGGGGAAATATATATATAATTTTTGACGGCCTATATTTTGCAAAAATATTTCCCCTCCTGATGAAATGAGCCATTTATTGAAAATTCATCGATTAAGAAAAAAAAAAACTTGAAATTTTTGTATTCCTTCTCGAATAATAAATTTGTTTTAATTTTTTAAATTTACACATAATGACTACGTCATTTAATCACATAAATTAATATACGAAAGTATAAATTTATGCGTAAACTTTAAGTATTTACTTCGATAGTGCTCAATACGTAGGGAGAGTTAGGTAGTAAGTTATAAAATATATATGGTATATATATATTTTATATATATATATATGCATGTATATATAAATGTATATATATATATATATATATATATATATAGTCATCCACATACACTACTGTTTCGCTGTTTCAGCTCATCAGTGCGGCTAGACAGGCAACTACCTCAAGCCAAGATGGAAACCCGACCGTTCGTACGGCAGTCAAGGCTCCTAACCATTACGCTATTGGCGGCTGCTTGAACGAGTAGTGAGTTTAACGATGTTTTGATATCGTCTGAAATACCTCCGCTCGATTTGTTTACACAAAGAGCGTCGCTTATATGCTAATAGTAATTCGTGTATATATATATATATATATATATATATATATATATATATATATATATATATATATATATATATATATATATCTGTGGAAATATACTTTATTTCCTTATAATATATATCAATCTTTATTTAAGAAGCTCAATGTAATTACAGAGCAATATAATGAATAAATGACAAAAAACTATATTCCAAAATTTATTATGTTGACCATCTTATTATTTATTCCTTTAATTCAGTTGAAATTTGAAATTTTTGACAGAATCTGTTTTGGAGCACAAAATCATTCACTTAATTTATATATCAATCAGTGAATCTATTTTGCCCTTGCAGAAGAAATAGCAACAACCAATCCACCAAAAGGAAATGGAGTGAGTTTTGACATGATTAAAATCCGAAAATTGGAAGAGAGGCTGTAAATACCTCATAATACGTTTCCATTACGCCATTTCGAATTTTAGAAATGAAGTCACTAAACCCATCTTTGCAGTGTAAGATATTGAATATAACAGTGTAAGATATTGAATATAACAGTGTAAGATATTGAATATAACAGTGTAAGATATTGAATATAACAGTGTAAGATATTGAATATAACAGTGTAAGATATTGAATATAACAGTGTAAGATATTGAATATAACAGTGTAAGATATTGAATATAACAGTGTAAGATATTGAATATAACAAACTCAAATAAAACAAACAAAGAAGATAATTTAAGGAATCGTTTTTTTTGGGGGGAAAAGTGACCAATTTTCTCCGATCTCAATACTGATTCCGATACACGAAACAAATCTGACTTTTCTGGTTCCTGACGGATACTCATCTATTTTATAACCGGAATTAGAATCATATATAGCACATGAGTATTGGCTGAAAAGAACTTGATATGGGTATCTAAACCGGTCCCCTACTATCAGGTTTGAAACCCACGGTACCGATGACTTATCTCTTGCTAGAATCCTTTTTTTTTTTTTTTCAAAAAATATAACTAAGTACCTATTTACTATGCCTCCCCACGGGACAGAGTTAGACACCAGGGTCGTTTTTTAACGTGGAGAAAAGGTACAAAAATAAAAATTGTCTCAGTCGTGAAGGATTTCTCCTCCACCGAAAGAGAACAAGAAATAGAAGTGCAGCATCTGAAGAACAGATGGTATTTATTTGCTCCCCCACTGAGCAAATTAGGCACAAGGCCGTTTTTAATGTGAGGTAAAAACCAGCTCCCCTAAAAGGGGTCACTCTGGTTACCAAAAATAATAATTGTCCCAGTATAGAGGGTTTCCCCTCCATTGACTGGTACAAATTATCTTAAGTGCAGTATCTGCCGGAACAGATACTACACTTTGATCTTGTCCCGAGGGCCAAGTTATATATATATATATATATATATATATATATATATATATATACTTAATGTTAAAACTTTCCGCGTATGCGTCTAGAGCAGTGATTTCAAGGTTACGAGGCTTTATGGTAGCATGAAAACAATGTTGTTTCTTTGTATTTATTTCTTTTTTTTATATTTCAAGCTGTCCTCCGTCTTGCTAATTTTCGATACTTTTTTGTGAAGAAAAGTAGAAGACCGCTTAAAATTAAAAAAAATAAAACATTAAAAATAAACAACACAATATCGTTTTCATGATTAAAAAAAAATCAATATATATATATATATATATATATATATATATATATATTATTTCCTTGTAATATATACCCACCTTATTTAAGAAGCTCAAAGTAATGACAGAGCAATATAATTAATAAATGAATGCTATTTCTTCTGATGAGTTAAGGGAAAAATCGATTCATGATTGATATAATTATTAAGTGATTGATTTTGTGCTACGAAACAGAGACTGTCAAGAATTTTAAATTTCAACTGAATTAAAGGAATAAAAGTATTAGATGGTCAATATCATCAACTGTAGAATATAGACTTTTCTCATTCATTCATTCATTATATATATATATATATATATATATATATATATATATATATATATATATATATATATATATATATATATTGCAACGTGATGGTTCTAGGTTCAAACCTTGGCTCGGGAGAAGTGCTAGTCTAGCTGCACTGATGAGTTGTGATACAATGAAACAGTGTATGTGGATGATTAAAAATATGTGTGTGTGTGTGTGTGTGTGTGTGTGTGTGTGTGTACACACACTCCATAAATAGTAACTACTTATATAAAATGTGCCCACGCGTTACTTACCGTATTTTAAAATTATATATTCCAAAATTTATAATGATCAGTTTATGACATCATCATCATCATCATCATCATCATCATCATCATCATCATCATCTCTCTCCCTCTCTCTCTCTCTTTCTGTGTGTGTGTGAGTATAGGCACACACACACACACACACACACACTTATGTGTGTGTGTATATATATATATATATATATATATATATATATATATATACATATATTTGTATATATATGACAATATATATATATATATATATATATATATATATATATATATATATATATATTGTTATATGGGTATATGTGTGTGCTTTTAAAGTGATTGTTAGTTTGTTTTTTTCATTTCTCCTTTTCCCAAGTGTCCATGTTGACAGAGGACGTGGGCGTGGCTTATTGAAAAAAAGTGGGCGGGACGTATATATATGTATATAAAATGGCACTGACGGGGGACGTGACACTTAATGGAGGACAAATCGTGACGACCGAAAGAAGTAGGAACACAACTAAAAAAAACAAAACAAACAAAAAACCTAAGCGATTGTAAAACTTCTACGTTAAAAGGAAAGAAACTATGTAAGAAAAAAGTTTGCTATTCGTTTCTCTTGTGCATGTCACGCGTGACACTTTGAAGGACCACGGTGATGAATACTCTGCCTTCCTTTCTTGATTATTGCGTTTTTTCATTCTTTTATGTTTGACTCATTATTGTAATAATAATTCTTATATGAATTAATAATAATAACGATAATAATAATAATAATAATAATAATAATAATAATAATAATAATAATAATAAGTATAGTGATAACAGTAGTAATAACAGCCGCGGAGAGTACTGGAATCTTGGGGAGGCTTGTTGCCACTAAATTACCAAGTAAAGAAGCCAACGGCTGTCATCAGCGATGAAGCAATGGAAAACGGCTCTTGCGATAAGGCAAAATGATTTTCAGCGATTCACGAAAGAGGATGGAAGTACTTGAACATTTGGAACACGTGTTGTCACTCAGATTCCGGGGAAGCACCATTTGTTATCGTCAGAAAACACAATCATTGATAGTGACTTGTGTGAAATTACGTTAGATTGTAAAAAAAATTATTATCATTATTATTATTATTGTTATTATTATTATTATTATTATTATTATTATTTATTTATTTATTTATATATTATTATTATTATTTATGTATATATTATTATTATTTATTTATTTATTTATATATTATTATTTATTTATTTATATATTATTATTATTATTTATTTATTTATATATTATTATTATGATTATTAGTAGTAGTAGTAGTACTACTACTACTACTACTGCTACTCACTTGCAGTTCTAAACCGTTGTTGCTACAACATTCTACGGCATTCCCTGGAGTCTGAGTAACAGCGTCTCTCCTGATATGACGCAGTACTCACGGTTTAGAGCCCGTGTTTTCTTCTGTTTCTTTTTCTTCTATTTTTTCTTCTTCGTCTTTTTCTTTTTCCTCTTCTTCTTTACTTCTTTTCTTTATAGAAGAAAATATTAAATAGAAATATATTTTCTTCTTCTTCTTCTTCGTCTTTTTCACTTTTCTTCTTATTTTCCCTCTTTTATTTGTTATTTTCTTCTTTTTTCCTCTTCTTTTCTTTTTCTTTTTTCTTCATATTTTTTGTATCTGTTATTTTCTTCTTCTTCTTCTTCTTCTTCTTCTTCTTCTTCGTCTTCTTAATAATGTTATCACAGGCCGGGCTCTCATGCATATCATAATCAGCGATAGCTCACCGATAATCGATGGTGTTCCCTAGAATTTGAGTGACAACAAGTCTAACCAGATTTTCTTAACTATTATTGTTTATACTCACTAGTTCTCATTGTTACACATTATTATTATTATTATTATTATTATTATTATTATTATTATTATTATTTCTAAAATTTTATAACATCACCGTTTCTTTCAATTTGTCTTTGCTATATAATTTTTAAATGACCCATACTAACAACATTTACTCTACGATTTTTTTTTTATATAAAAAAATGGTATTAATAAATAAACGTAAATTAAAAGTTTGTTTTTTCAGACATATTCAATGCTTTGTATTATTTGATTTCATCGGACTAAATTTCTCGTCCCGGATGTTATTTGCACAGCGTTTTGATCGATGTAACATCCGGCCTTTTTTAGGTGTGGAAGTCGACCAAAAAAAAAACAAAAAAAAAATCATTATGATAATATTAGTCCGATTAATCCAAATAATACAACCTTCCCTCCTCTCAAACATTTAGAACTTTAAATATAAAAAGATAGTTTTGTTGCACTGTTGCAGTGTTGCAGTGTTAAGACGGTTTCTTATTAAATGAACATGGTTCGTTCGCTTGCCATGTGTTTCTGATTTTTGGGGAAATTTTCTGCGACTTTTCTTCTAAACACGTTTTTTTTTTTTTTTTTTTTTTTAATAAATGCCCCTACACCCATTTCCAGAAAAATACACAAACACCCCCCCCACACACACACACACACACACACACAAAATCAGAAAAAATTTAAATACTTGAATTCACATTTTCAAAACACTGGATATTTATTTAACCAGAAGTTCTACAATACAGACAGTGGGAGAAGGGAAGTTCACGATTAAGAAAAAAAATCCTTGTTTTATTTTTATTTAATACAAATCGTTCGCGATATTATTAACTAATCTTCCCACCAAGGCTGAACGTGAGATAAAATCGAGTTTAACGCGAGGGGTCTTTCTATACCCACTCCCTAAAAAACAGATATCTCCGTACGAGAATAGCAGCCATATTCGAACATGCCGGCATTCACCGGCCAGGGCACATAAATAAACCTACCTTTCCTTCCCGAAACGCGTAGATGGCTTGCTGAACTAGAATAAAATATTGTAATAGCCCTATGACTATTGTATCTCGCTATATTTCACAGAACGAGAGGAAAATGTTTGTTTATACAAGTTTAATTTACAGTGTCTGTACTTATGATATTCAAAATGTCGGACATACTTAAGCCGTATTCGAACTATTTCGTCTCAGTTAAAAGAATCCAACCCTTTGTCGTTACATGTACCTATTTACAATGCCTCCCCACGGGACAGAGTTAGACACCAGGGTCGTTTTAACCAACTCGTTGAATTTATTTATTATTTATTTATTTTTTTTTTTTTTTCGGATTCGTTTTTGGTGTTATTTTCACTCGGTTTCGCCCAGTATAACCTCTGATCTTCTTCTGGTCTATCTTGTCGAAGTTAGGATTTTTTTTCCTGTCAAATTCGGGAATATTTACGGAATTTCAAATGGGGCGCTTTATTTAATTCAAAGGCCGTAGGTTGTTTTTGTTTTGTCAGCCAGGGCCAGGGAGAAATCTCAATTCATTTTTTAGTTGAATAACCAGTAGAAGTTTTGCGAAATCTGTAAGTCTGTCGTAAGTAATCCGTGATTGTATTCTTAAATGGACTGTAACCCGGATATAAGAGACCCGAATATAAGAACAAAGGTTATAAGATAGATTTTCTTCGGTCTCAAATTGGACCCTGTGTTAATGTACAAGGTAACCCGGATATTCGTATAACCCGGATATAAGAGCGCTGCAGGGTCCCGTTAAGAAGTATCTTATATCCGGGTTACACTCTATTATGAATTTATTTACAAACGATTCCAACCCGATCAGGTCCTGGATATGACTTTAAACTATATCCAGTGGTGAGGCCCCAGCTTGCCGGCTTTGGGGAGTGTGGAGCCACCCTTTAATTGCCATTGCTCCCAGGTCCACTCTGACCCAGAGTGGTAGTACCTGTTAGGGTCCCAACTATGGGTTAAATAGAAACCGACTTGAAAAAAAAAATTCTATTAAAAAAATTTGTTTCAAAATCTTTGGATTCGGCATTAAATAACCTGAAAAGGGTTGATATGCCGTTGAACAAAAACAACCAAACCAACCCGACCATGTGCTGACGGAACGAGAACCAAATGAACGAAATAAATGTTCCGTTCAAAATTCTATACGCATTCGATAAGTCGCACATGAAGAAGATCGTAGATAATATCCAAGATGAAACAAAGAGTCTGCACAATCCAAATAATTCAGATTATCGATCCTGATCAAAAAAAAAAAAAAAAACTGAAAAAAAAAAACAGAAAAAGAAAAAAAAAATGTAACTTTTTAAGCATTTCTAATCAACGTTCTAAGAATTTTTCTTCACTGAAATTCCAAAACCTGTATATTTGTTTTTCATCTTGAAAATAAAATTTGGGGTTTGTTTTACAATCCGCAGAGATCCGAAAAAGTGGTCAAAAACGTACCAAATAAACGTTATCAAAGGCAAGATAAGTTACTCTTCTACCTATCTGGAAAAGTTTTTTAGTGGTTTTACTCACTTTAAAACGTTTAATCAGTTCGAAAAATATACAGTGTCTAACGATAGGTGTGAACAAAAAAAAATGGCAGCTATATATATATATATATATATATATATATATATATATATATATATATAGTGCAAAATTTTGTTGAAAATTCAAAGACTCAAATTTTCATTTTTATAACCTTCGTTTATATATATATATATATATATATATATATATATATATATATATATATATATATATATATATGTGTGTGTGTGTGTGTGTGTGTGTGTGTGTGTGTGTGTGTGCGCGCGCGTGTGAGTGTGGGGGAGGGGTGTAAGAAAACAAAATTTCCCACAGCCGAAGAAAGGATCGTACACAAAAAACCTTGTTGATTTTGAATTCTGTGAGATTTGGAATATGACTTAAAAAGAAGAAAATTATACAAAATACTGCCATGGCAATATATATTGGGTTTCTAGCAGTATTTTTTTTTTTTTTTTTTACACGGTGGTTACCACTTATCAAGGCCCGGAAGCCACTCAGGGATAACGGTTATTGCAAGTACAGTACGTTAGTGTGAAGATTTGATGAAGTGTTTACTGAAGGGGGAGGTTCATTAGGAATTTGTTAACGTTGGACTTGAACACATCCAAGTTGTAGTCAGGTGGGAAGTATAACTTTTTATTTTTAAGTCATTATCACACCTTAACATATATCGCTGCCATTTTTCTTGTTCACAATCATCGTTGGACACTGTATGTTCTTCAAACTTATTAAACGTTTTAAAGTGAGTAAAACCACTAAACACTTTTCCAGGTAGGTAGAAGAGTAATTTATGTTGACTTTGATGACATTTGTTCTATATTTGTTGTTGTTTTTTTTGTTTAACACTTTTTGTATCGCTAGGATTTTAAAACGGACCCAAATTTTTGAATGCATTCAAGTAATTTCAACTGAAATCGAAAACATTCGTCTTTATTCAAAGAGTTCGTTCGGTTTGTATTACTGTACACATAGATTCGAAAAAGTTGCCAAAAAAACAAACAAACAAATATATAACCAATAAATGTTATCAAAGGGAAGATAAGTTACTTTTCTACCTAACTGGATAATTTTTGAGTGTTTTTTTTTTAATGTAACATGTTTATTCAGCTCGAAAAACATACAGTGTTTACCGATGTATGTATTTGAAATTTTCAAATAGCGCTCGACTCTTTGCTGAACACGGTAAGTTTGGTAAAATGAGTTAAAAACTAAAAATTATACAAAATACTGTTAAAAACCCACAGCCTATATCACGGTAACATATATTTTGCATAGTGTTTTTATTTTTTAACCCATTTTTCCAAACTTACTGTGTTCAACAGAGAGTCGGGATTCATTTGTAATTTTCAAATTCATCGGTAAACTCTATGTTTTTCGAGCTGAATATACATTTTACATTAAATAAAAACACTAAAAAATTATCGAGTTAGGTAGAAAAGTAACTTATCCTGCCTGGGATAACATTTATTTGTAATATATTTGTTTTTGACAACTTTTTCAAATCTATGTGTACGGCAATACAAAGCCAATTCATTTTATTGAGAACGTTAGTCGTGATAGAAAACTACTATCGACACCGAAAAAATTTAGTATTCATCTAACCCGGATATAAGAAACCCTAATATAAGAAATTTTCGCTGGTCTCAAATTAAATTAATGTAAAGTGTAGCCCGGATATAAGACATATATGACCCGGATATAAGATAATTGTAAGGTCCGGTTACGAAGTCTCTTATATCAGGGCTACACTGTATTAATAAACCAAACAGTTTTACCACTTCTCGCGCGTGTTTTGAGGTATGCGTGCATTCAAGGGGTGTACATTGTTCTACGGGAAAATCACGTTGACACACCGAAGTTAAGCAACGTCGAACCTGGCTAGTACCAAATGGGTGACTACTTGGGAATTCTAGGCGCTGTTTGTGCTCTCCGCCTATCTTGGCATTGTTTCCAGTCGTCTTTAACCTCCCCTTGTCACCGGTATTAACAACGCCGACTCATGAGAGGTGTGGTTAAAGATTGCGCAACTCTTGCCACAAAAAATCCACGTGCAGGCACCTGTACAGTGGGTATCCATAGTCTGTCAAAACTGAATGAAGCATACATTTATGTACAGTATAACCCGGATATAAGATACTTCTTATCCGGCACTTGTAACTCTCTGGGGTTCTGATATCTGAGTTGCCCCTTAAATCTGGAGCCAGAGAAAATCGCTTTTATATCCGGTGTTCTTATATTCGGGTCTCTTATATTCGGGTTACACTGTGTATGTTTTCCGCCTCTACGTGACCTATAGAAAATTTATCTCTAATATTAAGCATTTTAATATCGAATATCTATTAAATAGAAACTGCAAAGAGTAAAACAAACATCCATTACAATGAACTGCCGGATTATTCGTACACAAATCCGCCATTTTGAATTGTTATTAAACGTTAAAAAGAAAAGGCAATGGATTTTTGAAATGTGAAAAGAATTTGATAGCCGTTAAACTGTCGAATAGAAAGTCATCAGAAACTGCTTTTAAATTCTTAGGAAATCCGCATTATAATTTTTTGTAAGCTATTTATTAGGTTGGTGCAAAAATAATGTCGATTTTTGACGTTCAACTTCATGTCAAATGGTTACTTAATTTAATTACTTAATTTAATCGCATAAATTAATATACGAAAGTATAAATTTATGCGTAAACTTCAGGTATTTACTTCAAGAGTGCTCAATACGTAGGTAGATCTAGGTAGTAAGTTATAAAATATATATGGCAATTAAGCTACACAGAATATTCCGCGTTTCATCCACGGAATATTCTGTGTAGCTAAATTGCCATATATATTTTATAACTTACTACCTATAACTTACCATATATATATATATATATATATATATTATATATATATATATATATATATATGTGTGTTGTGTGTGTGCGTGTGTGGGTGTGTGTGTGTGGGTGTGTGTGTGTAAGAATACGAAAATAATTCCTCAAAGTACATCAAGTCTGTTGCCAAGGTCGCTGGAAAGATGGTGGGATCCTTCTACCGCTCCAGAAGATATCTCACTACTGATGCAATTCTCTATCTATATAAAAGCCAAGTACGTCCAAGGATGGAATACTGTTGCCATATCTGGGCAGGAGCTGCAAAAAACAGCCTATCCTGCCTTGACAGAGTACAAAATAGACTTCGTGGCTTAGTGGGGGATGCCCTTTTCTGTACCCTGCAACCTCTCTCCCACAAAAAGAGACGTTGCGAGCCTATCCCTGTTTTATCGTTATTTCCATGGCAGGTGCTCGTCTGAACTCCAATCTCTGGTCTCCCCTCGCAAATCTTTCACGAAAAACACTCGTCTAGCCGAATCCACTGTGAAAAATTCCCCCCACTCTTTATCTGTGCCTAAATCAAAACGTGGATTCCATGAACAAAGCTTCTTTCTTAGAATTGCACGCCTGTGGAACTCTGTTCCGTCTGCCTGCTTCCTACCTGACTACAACTTGGATGTGTTCAAGTCCAATGTTAACAAATTCCTAATAAACCGCCCCCTTAAGTAAACACTTCATCAAATCTCCACACTAACGTAATGTACTTGCAATAACCCTTATCCCTGAGTGGCATCCGGGCCTTGATAAGTGGTGATCACTGTGTAAAAAAAAAAAAAAAGTTTCGGAAGGATCGTATGCCAAAACATTGTTAATCTTGAATTCAAAATATTATAAGCTTATTTGTCCCAACAATTCTCCTCTCACTTTCTCTCTCTCTCTCTCTCCCTGACTATCTATTCGTATCTATTTGTCATATATATAATATATATATATATATATATATATATATTATATATATATATATATATATATATATATATATATATATAAGAACAAGTAGTTAATAAAATATGTTAAAAACACTTTGGAAAAGAGTTAAAAAACATATTTAATTTTAAAAAGGAAACACTAAATTAGTGGATAGTCCTGAATCCGTGGAGTTTCCAAGAAACACTTTCCTTCTCATCAAAGGGTAGGATTTATCAAAATGCGTGATCGGATTTTGCTTGCAAAAGTATTTGATGAAACTGCAAGTAAGTCAAAGATCTTACTTGATAACAAAAAGTGAAGCAGAGGGAATATGGTGAAGAAAAAGGTGATTTCACGTGAATGGATAGTCTGGTGAAGGGTAAAATATCCAATGACGGTAAAATCCAAAGATGCAGAATCCAAGAAAGTTAGTGAAAGTTCGATTCGCACAAGTAAAATCCAGGGGAACCGCGTAATTGGAAGATGATCCAAAGTAATCCAAAAGGCAGAAATCCGTGGAATAATTCACAAATAAGTATTTATATATATATAATATATATATATATATATATATATATATATATATATATATATATATATATACACACATATATATACACACACACAGCAGTCTAATATGTTTTATTAATCACACTTATTTTGACGATATATATGTTAGAGTATATAAGTATTTGAGTTTGTATATATGCGAGGTACGAATGTACGCGACGTTTAGACGAAATGATGGATTGAATTAATTTTAATTTAAAATGTTTGCCAATGTTTGATCCATTATATAAATATTTGCTACTGAATTAATTGCAATTCTAAAGAAAGCTATTTCAATAGACATATATATATATATATATATATATATATATATATATATATATATATATATATATATATATGTTATTTATAATAATCCGAATTTCATTATGTTTGCATTACTGAGAATTCGGTAGTCCTCCATGTACTAATAAATTTTAAGTCAGTACGAGGTGGCTTAATTTGTAAGCTTAAAAAAAGAGTTTTTATAATCGAACATTCATATATTATTTTCACAAAATCAAGACAACAATGGTTGGATTGATAGTCATAAGTAGTGTATTTTCATTGTTCGTTACAAATGTTTCGCGACCATTCGGACAATTTCAAACCTAATATCGTTTGAAAATATTCATAAGATAGGCGTGTGTGTGTGTGTGTGTGTGTGTGTGTGTGTATTGGAACCAATATATAGTTATGATTTAAAAAGTTTTTAAAAAATGACTCGTGCATCTTCAGTTTTGAGATGAACTTTGTTTATGTTATTATATATATTTTTTTTGCTTGGTTGTCTTCTCCAAACAGACACACACACACATCCATATATATATATATATATATATATATATATATATATATATATATATATACAGACACATATATATGTGTGTATGTATATGACTACTTCATTTAATCACATAAATTAATATACGAAAGTATAAATGTATGCGTAACTTTTTAGTATTTACTTCAAAAGTGCTCAATACGTAGGTCGAGCTAGGTAGTAAGTTATAAAATGTATATGGCAATCAAGCTTAATTGTCATATATATTTTATAACTTACTACTTCACATATATATATATATATATATATATATATATATATATATATATCAAGATATATTTCATGTAAAATATAGGCTTATTTGGGAAAAGTTGAAACAATATCACTTACTGAAATAACAGTTACACAAAGAGACATAAAAATGTAATAAGAAATAAATAATGGCATAATACTAAACATATGGCACCCCAAAAACGAATTCAGAAACATATAAATAAAAAACACCGCCATTTTAGCCGTCTCACATTGTAACCTGTGCCTTCCGCTCATGGAAACCTTACTCATTCGCATAAACAAACCGACCATCAATCAAGCTGAATATGAAAGGCGAGGCAGGCTTAAGTGTTCTTAACGATTTTAATCAACTTTTCAATAAATTCGCTAAACACAATTTATCATTCCCCACTCGCCTAAAGATGACTTATGGAAGCTGAAAACGTTCGCACCTATGGCAAATTTACTTTTACATTCGAACAGAACAAATGTAAAAAATGATCGCAAGAGAAACAAACAGGGATTATCCCTGCAGTTCAATGAAACATGCGTAGGAGAACAAATGCTGTCCAAATATACTAATAAATAAATAAATGTACAAATAAATTCAGGTACAAATCCTATTTTTGGCATTGGTTTATCCGATATTTTTTTAGTAATAATTCTTTCTAGAATATCATCGAGTACTTACGGGGGAAGCCACACGAAGGTTGCCAAAAGTAAAAGTGATCTTTGTGGTACGATCTGGATTCGAGCTTGTAACACCCAGATCATCAGTTGGTGTCGTTAACCATTGTATCACCGTCACTATGCAATATACGCGTTTCAAAAAAGAAAGACTCGTTATTAACTACGTTTATACAAAGATACATTTTTTCCCAAATCAATTCTCTTGTTCCTATGGCATGACTTTGTTATACTCGGACTCTCCCATTTCTTTGCAAATTTGATATTACTCAGATTTTAAAAAGCAGACGGTGGAAGTGTAGTTTATAAATCGCAGATTACGTCGTAAATTTCAGTACACAAAGTTACGACGCCGGAAGTGGTTGGTTGGTTATTTTTGTTTTACGGCATATCAATCCTTTTCAGCTTATTTAATGCCGAATCTAGTGATTTCTAAGAATGTTTTTTTTTAGTTTTTTTTTCAAGTTGGTTTCTATTTAACCCATAGTTGGGACCCTAACAGGTACTAACACTTCGGATCAGAGTGAACCTGGGAGCAATGGCAATTAAGGAGTGGCTCCACACCCCTCAAAGCCCGCAAGCTGGGCATCACCATCGGATATAGTTTAAGATTATATCCATGACCGCCGGAATTGGACTCGGTTTACCTAAAATATGGTCAGGAATGGAAGTTACTAAACATGAAACGAAATACGAAACTATATAGAAATAATTTATTTCCACAAATTATGTTAATTTTAATTCTTCTTGTCGTATCATGAAACAATAAAAAAAAATAGTAAACTTCAATTTCGGTTTTGTAATTCAATTGAAGATGTCTACCATTGTTTACGACAAAATTATGTGATAAAATGTGTTAAAGATATTTTATCTAAGAATAAAAAAATATATATTAAAGAAAATTTTATTAACAGAAATGTAAAAAAAAAAATTATAAATTATTTCTGTATGAATATATTTTAAATATTAAAATAATATTTTTTAAAATGTAAAGCATGAACGTTTAAATTACTTTTTTGAAATAAAATATTTGCATATGAATTTATTTTATAATTAAAAGAAATATTTATAGAAATGTAAAAAACAAAAGTGTATTGTTTTATTGTTATTATATATTATAAATTATTATAAAATAAGAAGTGTTTCCACAGGTTTCGTATTTCGTATTTCGTTTCATGCTTAGTGACTTCCGCTCCATATTTGGCTAAACTGAATCCATTTCCGGCGTCTTAACTTTGTGCACTGAATTTTTCGATTTATCTTAAATGGTATTATATTTACAGTATTTAGCTTGGGAAGTTTATGCAATCAGAGATTACTATTATTTATTTTGGTGCTTAGCAAAATGATACACCTTTAAATTGGTTAAATAATTTTCATAGTTTTCATTTTTAACAATAAAGTTATCCTGAACCTATTGGGTGTGTCAAAGGAATCTAGGTACCTACCTGGGGATAGCTACTGGGTGAAGCTCTAAACTATTTTTTTGAATGACGTAATATTCGTTAATTATATGTCAGAAATCGAACATCCTATCGCCAGGGTGCGGCACTATTTTATTCGGGCTATCCTATTTCTTTAAAAATTAGAAAGAAAAAGAATGGGATTAGAGGGATTAAAAGTGTAGTTTATATAAGGTTTCTTAAAACTATTATCAATAACTCTAAACTTTGAGCTCAGGAGTGGTTGAAAGTAATCCGGGCCCCAAATCTGGGATAGACGAAAGACAGGGGTCAATTTAGATTTGGGTCAGCTGAAGTACTTTTTCGAATGACGTAATATATGCAATTTATAGGCCTTATGTTTATAATCGAAATTAATATGTGCACCCCTCTGCTAAATATAAATGTTGGGACGATTAATCAGAATTGAGAATCGTAAAACTCGCTACTTCTGGGGACATCGGAATTAGTATCGGATTCGCAAAAGTCTGCGCCTATTTTCCGATGCCAAAAACGATCTTTAGGATTGTTTACTTTTTTGTTTAATTTTTTTTAACTTAGTTTTTCCATTGCTGCTTCTAACGATAAAATGGCAAATATTTAACCATATTATACTACCATTAAAATTGTAATTTATGGCTCGCCCTCCCCTTCTTCAAGTGTATTTTTATGTTTGCGAAAATATACATATGAATATATAACATGGATTTTTACGATGATCTGAAAAAAGGCCAAATATTTAGATATATATAAAAAAAAAAAAAAAACGGAACCGAAATCGATAATTGAATCGGAATTAGAAATTTAAAACAGAATCAGTAATTGTATCAGAATTCGGAGAAATATTAGATTGTCCCATTACGAGTAAATATAGGTTATAGATATCGATTTCCAAAAAGACAGGATCCTATATATATATATATAGGTGAAATGATAATTAATAAAAACTGAAGAAAGTGCTCAATACTGTTGGAGAGCAAATATGCGTTGTATTTTTTATTGCCGTATCTTTCTGTTAAGTTACATTATTGTTTCAGCTACCCGGCCGTTTTGTTTTTGGCTGTCTGTAGCTTCCTCAGACTTTTACAGAAACCTGAAGAAAGATACGGTAATAAAAAATAAAACATATATATATATATATATATATATATATATAACTACTTAATTTACTCACATAAAATTAATATACGAAAGTATAGATTTATGCGTAAACTTTAAGTATTTACTTCAAAAGTGCTCAATACGTAGGTAGAGCTAGTTAGTAAGTTATAAAATGTATATGGCGATTAAGCTACACTGAATATTCCGCGTTTCATCCACTCCAGGATTCTTCAGGCTTATTCTGCCATAAGGCCATAAGCATGAAGAATCCTAGAGTGGATGAAACGCAGAATATTCAGTGTAGCTTAATCGCCATATACATTTTATAACTTACTATATATATATATATATATATATATATATATATATATATATATAATGTGTGTGTCCCGAGATAGCTTTGTTAAAGACTCATCAATGTGACTAGACGTGGTGAGCTCACCAAATTTGATATTAAAACAACAGACTTTTATCATTACCGATCATGACAGCAACGCGACCTTCTATCTATGCAAACGAACTTATATAATCCATTTCATAGTATAGTATTCACTCCTTAACTAATTAAACAGACACTATGGAATTTGTTAGGGATAACTGTGGTTCGGTCATGGGACCCATTTTGTTAGTTTTATTTTATTTATTTTTCATTTCACAATGAGTAAATAGTGGGCTTTATCCCTTCGTGAGAATTCGGATATGACTATTTATTATAACTCTCGAATTTTGTAACTTAGTACATATCAATGAAAAAATAGTATTTATTTAAATCGATTTAGAATGAGAAGCGACTTTATATTGCAATATGAATGATCTGTAAAGATTAATCAACATCACTTCACACACACACACATATACACACACACACAGTAAATCATTTAATGCCCTGTAATAGTTGAATCAACTTGCTTTCTCGAACTAACAATAGGTTAAAGTTTTCAGGGATCATCAGTTGTTTCCCATGAAACACTGTTTCATGGAATTTATAAAAAAAAAAAACATTACATTAAATCATGGCTCCCCAGCAGTGTTGATCAAACACCACCCCATACAAAACATAAGAATAAAAAATATTCTTTTTTTTTGGCTTAAGATTTATTGGACTAATCTATTTTTTATTTATTTTTTTATTCTGTATTATCCTTCCTATCCAACAGAAAAAAAGAAGTATATTTTTTATTACTTACAAATCTACTTTATTTATATGGTTAGTGTGAAGCCACTATGCATACTTATCATCCCCCTTCTGCTTTATTAATATTCATATATTTACATTCTCATAGTTTATGAAAAATATATACAAAGTTAAATAAATAATAAATATACACACACACACACACACACACACACACATATATATATATATATACATATATATATATATATATATATATATATATATATATATATATGTGAATGGAAATGTATAAAAAGGAATACGAAAGTATAGAAGCTTATAGCTTTTCTTTATTCGTTTTCAATTGGTGACGTGCAGGAATACAAAATAATATTATGAAAAAAAATTAAAAAACTTTTTTTGCAGGTACATAATTTTAGACCGACCCTTCAGTCTTCATCGGTGTAGTGAAAGTATATATACATATATATATATATATATATATATATATATAATTCTATTTTCATCCCAAACAAGGCACAGTGCCAGTTTGATGCAGGGGCTACAATCGGGGACATCCATTGCAGAGACACTATGTAGAGAGTTGAGCAGCGAGATGTCTGTTCACATTATACTTGAACTTCTGCATGTCAGTACAGTTGGGAAAGCAGGAACCCGTAAGTCTAGCTGTTCTGGAGAAGAAACTATTAGAATAGAAGGCTTTCTTACATCTAGGGATTTCTACTTTGTAGGGGTGGGATTTTGCTGATTGTCGGGTTTGTCGAGGGGATTACGTCAAATGGGTACAAGGGCTTGTAGTTCGTCGGAGCATTCACCATTCAAATTCTTCTAGAACAGGCAGAGGGATGCCACATTTAATCAATCGGGCAGAGGCTGCAGCTTAGAGGACAGTTCAAGACCTATCAGGTTGGCGACTCTTTTATGAACCCTGCTCGGGAGCGAGAGACTAGTAGCAGATGCACCAGCCCAAATGTGACAACAATACTACATACATGGGCGAATGGTGGCCTTGTAGAGATACGGGATACTTTCAGGCCTAAGTAGCCTCCTAGCACGGTAGAGAGGCCACGTTCTTCTCATCTGCTCTCAATATATATATATATATATATATATATATATATATATATATATATATATATATATATATATATAATGTATATATATGTGCATGTATATATATGTACATGTATATATATATATATATATATGTATATATATTTATAATGTATATATATATAATGTGCATATATATGTACATGTATATATATGTGAATGTATATATATATATCTATATCTATCTATATATATATATATATACATATATATGCATATATGTATAAAAACTATAAACTCTGAACTATATATATATACTTCAGTGTTTAAAGTTATAAAATTAAAAAAAATTCTTTCATTAATACTTTGAAGCCTTCAAATTTTTTGCCAACCATCAAAATTATAAGCTGGTGTATAAAAAATATATTTTGCTAATTGATAATCAATATCCTCTGATGATAAGCGTCATTTTTTTGAAACTCCATGAAATAAAGAAATACTAATCTTTTTTGTGTATGTCTTCTACGAATAATAAAGGTTGTAAATTCTAATTTGCAAAAATTTTACTTGGGACAAATCTTAAGAATAGAAACGTTGATTAACAGTCAATCAAACCCGCAAACAAATTTGTTCTCAATTAATGGTGCCCCTCTTTTCAGCGGTTAGATATCTCTTACATCAAAACCTGACCTTGTGCCTGACTTTTCTCATTTGCAGAGGAACGTAAATATGGGCGCCTCTTTGTAATCAGACCTGTACAATTATTATCTTTTTAATCACCGAAAATAAGCGAATTATCCAATTCACTAAATTCCCCAAATTACAAGGTAGATACTTTGTTTGAATGTTAAATGTCCGAACGATTTTCAAGATGGCGGAAGTTTTATACAATTTGAGACAGATTAACACAAGTACAACATCGATCAATAAGACTAGGGTCTAGCTAACAAAATTACAACATTTAGACGACATTTAACTTCATTGATATTGTCTCCTTCTAGGTTGATGCATAGTTTACTGTGCGTTTCTAACAAGTTAATGCCTATTTAAAAATATAAGAGTCCTAATATCACTTATCCAGCCATTGTTTTGCTTACCCAGTATTTTTCACATCAGAAAGCAATATTTTATTATGTTATTTATAAGCTGATATAATGACTCTATACTATTATATAAAAAGTGCTTTGTGTGTGTGTATGTCTGTGTGCGTGAATTCGTCCTTTATAGACTCGAAAACAGCTGAGCCGATTTGTATGTAATTCCACGTGAAGGTACTTTACCTGGCTGGCAGTGTTCTTAAATGTTTTGAATGTTCTTAAATATGTTTTAGAATGTCTTCGATAAGTATCAATAATCGACAATCGAAATAGATGAAGGAACAGCCGATTTTCACTGAAGTTAACACCTTACATAGTTTAACATCACAAGCGCATTTGAGAAGTTTTATTGCCACACAAGCCGAAAGGCCACACATATAAAATCAACAGTAGATTCGTTGATATGACAAGGGCGCGTTGAAAATGAATGGTTTTGTTTAGAGCACAATTGAACTATGATACTTGATATTTGCATTTAAAACTTTAATTCAAGCCATTATATATAAAAAGTAATTTATAAAATCAATAGCATGTTCTCTACAGTGCAATGTAGACTTCAATGTATTGTGGACTAAGTCACAGTGGAGTCGCATGTGAAGCTTCCTTTCGGTGCACTACGATGGGTCCTCAACTAGAACAGGATATTAATCAATAATCAAAAATCAATAATCGAAAAAATTCGATGGAAGAAGAAACAGGCAATTTTGACTAAAGTTAACGCATTATACAGCCTAAGATCACAAGTGCATATGAGAAGTTTTATTACCGAACATGCAGAAAGTCCAGCATATAAAATCAACAGAACGCTATTTAATTTTGCTAGGGACGCGTTCGCAATTAATGTTTCTGTTTCGAGCACAGATTTACTACAATGCGTGACTTTAGCATTTTAAACTTCATGTCAAGCTATTATCACCGCACAAGTAGGAAAACTCGGCATATAGAATCAACAGTCGGTACTTCGATTTAACAGAGACATATTCGGAATTAATGTTTCTGTTTAGAGCACAATTGAACCATGATACTTGATATTTCCATTTTAAACTTTAAATCAAATAATTATAAAAACATAACTTTATAAAATCTCTACGGGGCAACATATACTACAATTTAATTGTGAACTAAATAACTGTGGTGAGGATTGAAAAATGTGCCATTTTTACTGATTTCGAAGACAGTAAAATATGGGAGGGTTAAACATTCGTTGGTCCTCATTTATTTCCGGGCAACGTCAGGTCTCCCTACCAGTCACAGATAAACATAAATACTGATTCTTATCGAAACCAAACAATATTCTATACAAAATAATCAAATAACAAGAAAAAATTTTTTTTTAATGAATAAAAAATCATTATTTTATTTGAATCTAAATATTCTGTTATTTTAATTTATTTTACAGGGGAGCCACATTTACCAAGGCCCGAAGGCCACTCGAGGATAAGGGTTAATAAATGTAAGGTGGCAGTGCAGTAATTGTTAATGGTGTAAATTGAGTAGAATTTGATTATTTATTGAGACAGCTTAACAAGAACTCGTTTATATTGGGTTTGAAGGCTACTGTGTTGTAGTCAACTGAGAAGCAAACCAAAGGTACAGTGTTCCAAAGGCGGGCAGTTCTGGGACATAAGCTGTGTTTATGGAATCTGCTTTTAGATTTAAGGATAGATAGAAAGTGGTGAAAATCGTATATAGTGGTTATAGCTAATCTAGTGTTTATTGTGAAAGTTTTCCAACGGGGGAGGGGGAAACATAGATTAGAGTTCAGTCGAGCATTTGTCATGAATATAAAGATAGAGCAGAGACAGGTTCGCAACGTTTGTTCTATGGGAAAGAGGTGGCAGGGAAGAGAAAAGGACATCCCCTACTATGTTTCGAAAGTGGTTTTGAACTCTATCAATGAAGGATGCTTCTCACCAGAAAAGTAGAAAGGAGCTATGTTACAAATATAGAGAAATATGGTATCTAGCTTAAGGTATATTAAGAAAATAAATGTCAAAATATACCAGATATAATATATATATATATATATATATATATATATATATATTATATCTCGTATATAGCCGCATTGATGAGCTGTGAAATAGCGAAACAGTACTGTATGTGGATGACTATAATACTCCTCACCTAGAGTTGAGCATATTGAGAAGTGATACATGAATTACCATTAGCATATAATCATAATAAGCGACACTCTTTGTGTAAACAAATTGAGCGGAGGTATTTCGGACGATATCAAAACATCGTTAAATTCACTACTCGTTCAGCAGCCGCCAATAGCGTAATGGTTAGGGGCCTAGACTACCGTCCAGACGGTTGAGTTTCAATCCTGGCTTGAGGTAGTTACCTGTCTAGACGCTCTGATGAACAGCGAAACAGTACTATATGTTGATGACTATATTATTTTTATTTATATAGATAAATATCAAATATTCTCTACACTGAACATGCTAATATTTCAGACTAGTGGTCGGTAAGGACCACAAGTGTTCGTCAGGCGACGTAATACAGTTTGTGTGCAATTGAAGAAGTCGGGTTCTCAATTTTATTCTTCATTTGAGGACCAGACGTTTTGCAGTGGAACACAAGTTTTATTATGCAACCTGACGAACACTTGTGGTCTTGACCGACCACTTGTCTGAAACACCTTTTGAATAACTTCAACTTGGTATATATATATATTTATATATATATATATATATATGTGTGTATATATATATATATATATATATATATATATATATATATATAGTCATCCACATACAGTACTGTTTCGCTGTTTCACAGCTCATCAGTGCGGCTAGACAGGCAACTACCTCAAGCCAGGATTGAAACCCGACCGTTTGTACGGCAGTCAAGGCTCCTAACCATTACCATATATATATATTACAATAGAAAAATGCGAGCATGAAAAGTATGGTTAACATTAAACATGGAACGTAAAGGACTAGCTGTTAAAACTGGAAAATAAAAGGACAAGATATTCTAGTTAAAATATAATAAATTTATAACTTAAAATATTGCAGCATTAAGAGTTGATTATATAATGTAAAATTGAATTTAAAAAAAAATAATGCTGTATTATTTCAAGTTATAAATGTATTATATTTTTACTAGAATATCTTGTCCTTTTATTTTCCAGTTTTAACAGCTAGTCCTTTACTTTTCCATGTTTAAGCTTAACCATATTATTTTTCATGCTCGCATTTTCCTATTGTGAGCCATGGTTTTTCCAGGCTTCCAATAAATTCACGTCTTCTTTGCTTAATTTCAGTCTTATTTTTTTTATTTTTTTGCCCCCATAAACACATATGTAATATCAATGTGCGGCACTCATCTGCTTTCAATAATATCCCCCCAATTATCTCCTTTTCATGCTTACATTAGTGAAGTAGTAGCAACAGTAGTTGCTGAAGCGACGTGGTTGCTATGGAAACCAATCATAAAATGTATCACTCATCTCCTTACGTTTTTCTTTTTACGATTTTGAACGTCAGAAAATTCATAAGTTTTGTTTTACAGAACCAAAATTTAATTATTTTTTTTCACAATATAGCTGAGAAGGGGAATATAAAACGTAATAATTATTGGAAATTTATTCGAAAAATGAGTACGCAGTAAAGCTTTAAAGCAGTTCTAAATGACTAAAGCTGCTGCTTAACCATATACTTAAACATTACCGTATTCGAATGATATATATATATAATAACTGAAAAAACGTCAAAGTTTTTAATATCTATACTGAAAACTAAGTTTCATTTATTTTACTTTGTTATATGTTTACTATAAGGAGAAAAATATACATTTTTGAAACTCCATGGATTAATGAAAAATGTTTGATTATATTCAATGTTTTTGAACACTTTATGATTAAATACTGTAACGTTTGATTCTTCATCATTTCGATTTCTTTGAAAATTAATGGTCTATCAAGCACAGTGAGAATTTTCATCAAAATAAATAGAAGTGTACCTGGCGTTGCCCGGAATTAAACGTAATGTTAAATTCTTATTGAAAAATGAAGTAAAGAAAAAAAAAACGGAATTAAACTGAGGCATGTGCATGCGAGTATTATTCTGATCAATTCACTTCAAGCACGATAACCATTAGGTTAGCTTGACACGATCTTTAAATAGTGTTTTCAAATATAAATATTCTTAACGTAATGTGATTGATTCGCGCATGCACAGTAGTGGAACAGTTAATACATAAAAATCCAGTGACCCCCCCCTAAATACCAATCTTTCAAATTTGATCCCTTAGCAGCCCTTTTTTTCCGGATAAAAACCGATAAAAAAATTTCCACGTGTCTGAATACCCTATATACCTAATTTTAAGTCTGTAGATAAAAATGCTTGAGTATATAGGTTGAAAGTTATTTAAATTTCCGTTCCATTTTTACAACAACCGTAAAACAGGGCATTCTCCGCAAGTTTCACTGATGTGACACTAAGGCCAGAAGTAGGGTTCAGAGGAAGCGTATTCTGACCTTCACGAATTGTTTATGCATTCCTCGGTAGATGCCACTCAGGCGATTAGCAATAAACTAACCGCTTGTCAAAAGGAGATGACAAAGCTTGGCTGGGTGGACGTCCTAGATCTGCAGAGGAACCAACTGCAGACAACAGAGAAACGACCATTGTAGATATCGCATAGATATCGTTGATTTTAGTTTTTGTAGTAGAAGAACAGATACTACACTTTGATCTTGACCAAAAGGCCAAGATCGCATAGATATCGTTGATTTTAGTTTGAAAAAAAAAATTCCTCCAGCTGGATTGAAACGCGTAAAAACAAATAAAGATGTTTACATTTTTTTTAGGGAGAGCAAATTATGTTTTTTTTTTTTTTTTTTTTTTTTTTTTGTTTGTTTGCTATTAGACTTTCTTCGGTCCTGTCTCGTATACTTTCCGTCTGGTCCCCCTGCAATTGTTTCCTTTTCTCCTTTTCTTCTTTTCTTTGCTTTAAACGACCAAACACACAGACACGAGATTGGCCTAGTAAAGACGAGAGAGAGAGAGAGAGAGAGAGAGAGAGAGAGAGAGAGAGAGAGAGAGGGTGGGGGGGGAGAATATTACAAACGAAAGACCAAGACAAAATAAAAAATAAAAAAAACGAGTAGTTGTAAGTTTGATGACGTCGAACGTCTGGGAAATACTTTTCTCTCGTGTGAGAATCACACATAAGTAAAGAATGACTCTCGAACGAGACAGAGTAAAACGTAGATCACTTTTTACGGCCGGAGTTACGTAAACACTGACTGTATACTGGGTACATATTTTACTCACTGTGTACCTAACAGAGCTGTTATGTTTACAACCACAGCTGTTGACTATACTAAACATAAGAATGATTAAATGAGAAACCATTTCGAATTAAAATTCAGTTAGTATTACGCATGTAATCTTATTTTATTAATTCTCGCATTAGCATGAAAAACAAAAAGCTTCAGTAATATATCCGTATATTCTCGCAAACGTAAAAAAAAAACTATAAAAATAAAAACAAAAAAAAACACTTGTGAGGCGTGATCTATAAATTTTAGTTTTGCTGGTAGTCTAAAATCAATAGATATTTATCATTTGGAATTTTCACGAAAAACACCCGTCTAGCCGAATCCACTGTGAAAAATTTCCCCCACTCTTTATCTGTGCCTAAATCAAAACGTGGATTCCATGAACAAAGCTTCTTTCTTAGAACTGCGCGCCTGTGGAACTCTGTTCCGTCTGCCTGCTTCCCACCTAAATACAACTTGGATATGTTCAAGTCCAACGTTAACAAATTCCTAATAAACCGCCCCCTTAAGCAAACACTTCATCAAATCTCCACACTAACGTAATGTACTTGCAATAACCCTTATCCCTGAGTGGCTTCCGGGCCTTGATAAGTGGTGACCACTGTGTAAAAAAAAAAATTCCCTTCCTGCTCCCTGCTTCTCTGACTGTACTGATATGCAGAAGTTTAAAATGTAGCGTAAACCAACATCATCTTAATCTTTCATATGCCTGGTCCCAAATAGTAGTCCCTTACCTCTAAGTGGCGATATGCTTCATTAAAGGTTGAACGCGAGTATATATATATATATATATATATATATATATATATATATATATATATATATATATATATATATATTATCATTAGGACTAGCAAAAAAAATGAAGTTAAAAACAAAGAACCAAAGAAACAAACAAAAACAACTAAAAGAATCGTTTTTAGCATCGGAAAATAGGCGTAAAATCGCCGATTCCGATACTGATTCCGATGCCTCGAAATGTTCTGACTATTACTATTCTTGATCCTGATTCCAATACTCGTCTGAGCTTCAATCTATGATCCTCTTTTCCCATACCGAACTTTCATAAACAGCCCTCATCTTTCTACAACCATTGACAACTATTTCTCCTTCTCACCATCTGCATGTAAATCTGAACGCAAATTCTATGAGAAAGTTTCTTTTCTGTAACTGTCCGCCTGTGGAACTCAATTCCGTTTGCATGCTTTTCAGCTGATTACAACATGACCGTCTTCAAGTTCAATATAAAAAAGTTTTTGATGCCTTGCCCTCATATGCTACCCAATTTTCACCACCAGTGTTCACTATGCTCTTGTCTTAGTGACCACTTTGCACTAATTAGCCCTTATCCTCGAGTGGCATTCGGGTCTTGATAAGTGGTGACACCCTTGTAAAAAGAAGCAATTGACCCAATAATACAATTGCTCGTGTGTGTGTGTGTGTGTGTGTGTGTGTGTCACACATAATCTATGGCCAGTTTCCTCTAAGAACTAGTGACATGCTTGTAATCCGCTGGGGGTGTTTTAGTCATAGTTATTTTTATAACAAGTGCTCGACTGAGCTTCCCCCTATGTTCTCTGTAAACAATTAACAAAATTGGCTTCGAAATCTAGTAGGTGATGTCCTTTTTTCTTCCCTGTAACCTCTTTCTCACAGAAAAGACGTTGCAAGACTGTATCTGCTCTATTGTTATTTTCACAGCAAGTGCTCGACTGAACTCTAATTTATGCCACCCCTTGTCAACCCTTCACGAAACACTCTCAACTAGCTACAACCACTATAAACGATTTTCCCCACTCTCTATCTAAACGCGGTTTCTTTTTTCATCGGATTTTTTCGTCTAAAAACTTCTTTCCCAGAACTGCGCGCCTGTGGAACACTGTTTCGCTGTCCTGCTTTCCTGTTGAATACAACATGATAGCCTTCAAATCCCATGTAAACAATTTCTTGTTGAGCCGTCCCAATAAATAATCAAATTATACCCAATTTACACCATTAACGATTGCTACATTCATTAACCCTTATCCTTGAGTGGCTTTCGGGACTTCGGAGGTGATCACTCCCAAGTAAAAAAATTAATGATGTTTGTTGACTTCAAAATATTGGTCTGATTTTCTAAGAGTTTATTTCTCAGCAGGCGTCCCCGTATCATATATTGGGAATGGAGATGTACGACTATAACGCCGGCTCTTAGAACTATTCTCAAAGCTTTGGCGGAAGTCTGCAGCTTGCATTGATTACATCTGTTTTTCTCGCAAATCCAGTCACCACGGGTGACGAAACGTAGACGCTTGACTTAAATCAAGTAAGTCATTTTCTTAGAAGCCCTTGGAACCAGAAACATATGCTATGATGACCTAGTTGAATGTTTTAGCTCCTATGTTATCGCAGAGAGTCTGCGGCACAGATTGCTTTTTCGTGTGAAACGGATAAAGCAAGGTCATTTGCAATTGAATTTAATGTTCTTTGTTGTTGCTAACAACGTCTTCCACGCAGAATCTTGCAGAAAGAGAGGAGAAATGAGACGTGTATCTCTGGAGGGAAACGCCCAAATCAAGATTATGATATTGATTTATTTTTTTAAGATAAATTTAGTTTAACGATTATCTATATACCTATAAACGTGAGAATGGGTGTGAGGACAACACTCAACCTATATACTCAACGAATTTTGGATCAATATACTTGAAGTTTGATATATAGGGTATTCAGAGATGTGCATACCATATTAATCGGGTTTCCTCTGGATAAAAAAAAAGGTTACTAATAGGTAAAAATTGAAAAATTGGTACGTGAGCCTCGTCAAATTTTTATCTGTTTGTCAACTGTTTCACGAATGCGCATGCGCGAATCGTTCATGTGGCAGATTTCTTATAAGAACAAGTAAGCTGGAATTCACTTTTAAGGGATCATGGCAAGCTGGTCTAATGGTTATCGTACTTAACTCACTGTCGTTAGGTTTTGGTTTTGGTCTTTTTTACTTAAAAGAAGTGAAAGAGAAGTTTAGAAAAAAAATACAAGACTCACATGCACTTTTGCCAGTTTCTTTCCGGTTCTTTACTTCATTTTTAATAAGAATTTAATTTTACATTTAATACAGTAACGTTAGGTAATTTGCTAGTATATATATATATATATATATATATATAAATATATATATATATATATATATATATATATATATATATACACTAAAGTAAAAGCTTAACAAATAAGAATTTACAACATTTATTATTCGAAACAAGGCATGTGGGTATTTCCTTATTTCATGGAGTTTCAAAGAATGGCTTTTATCATCAGAAGAAAATAGCTAATAAATTATCGATCGATGCCTCCGTTCAATCTCGAAAGACAAAGGATACCCCTGTAGGGGCTGTTGCGCGTGTAATTGTGAGGCGAGGGTCGCGCAATCCCTTACCACACCTCTCCCGAATCGACACTGTTTTGCTTCAGTGGCAAGGAGAAGACCAGGACAACTGGAAACAATGCCGAGATAAGCAGAAAGCACATGGAAGTCCCAAATGGTCACCCATTTAGTACTGACCAGGCTCAACGTTGCTTAACTTCGGTGATACAGCGGAGAACCGGTGTGTCAAAGTTATCGGGCCGTATTAAAAAATTATAATGTATATAGACTAGGTATACTTATGCTGCTTAGCATATATTTTGAAAATTTAAGAATATAGGAGATATAATCTATATATTTAATAGGATAGCGTGTGTGTTATTTTCTGTGTCACGCTTATATCCGGGGCCTTTAATTGTTATATACTTCCATTTCTTGTCATAAAATTTTACAAAGAATTCTTCATAAGTTTTGGTTTCGATTTCGATTTTGACTAAAGTAACTCAATATATATATATATATATATATATATATATATATATATATCGTTTTAAAATCGCAACTTTATAATATCTAAAAATTGATATAACTTTAATTTTATAATAATATATACAAAATCTGCAAGAATTAAAACATCATATTAAAGCGTAATTTACGATCGGGATTTGCCAGGCGTTTGTGCGAGCTTAGTTAAATACTTTTGCAGTTTTAACAAAAGAGCTACAATAATATCAGAGCTTCTCCATTTACGCTGAACATCTACAGAATGCTTACATCAATATATTACATATGCATGAGTCCCTGTGGAATTTCCACAGGCCCCGCTAGTGTTATTAAAGATAATATAGAGGAATATAATTTACAAAAATTTCAACCTGCAGTTCACGCAAGTATTTGATAAATAGACTTGTAACATATTCAAATGCGGTTGGGGGTGGTCGGAACTTGAAATTTTGATATGAATTTTATTTAACGATTATGCAGTGGGTGGATCGATTATTATTATCGATTACTAGCATTTCAGCCCGACGTTGCCCGGGTGTTTTGAAGTGTATGCTGAGCAAAACCAAAAAAAACGGTAATTTTTTTTAACTTTGACCCCTATTATGCCCCCTTAAAATTTATTGTTTAGGGCTCAAATCAAGTTATTACGCTAGATCCATGTCCAAGGAATCGATATCTAACATTTCATGTGTTTAGACCCAAAATTGTAGGAGGAGTTTGGTAGAGTTCTCAAAAGTCAAATCGTTGAACTTTAACCCCTTAATCGCCAAATTTCTGTCCGACAACCAATCCCATCGATTTTCCCAAATCTCAGTGCCCTGTATATCAAATTTTGAATCTGTAGGCTTAAAATTGACAGAGTTATTGCGTAGGGAAATGCACACAGACACACACACAGACACTTTTACTTTTATATATATATATAGATTATACAGTGGGGGATCAATATCGATATAATTGAAAAATTGAATCTTTATGTATGCATTAGTCTAAATCAATATAAACTAAAGCATATTTTACTTATAAAAATACATGCGACATGCCTTAAAAAGTTTCCAGACATTTTTAGTCTGGGCAATTTTATTGATAGTACACATATTCTCAAAGTAATTCTCCTCCGGCTGCAGTGCACTTGTTGTACCCTTCCATAAACCCCTGGAAGGCCCCATGAATATCCTCTTGTGTGACCCTAATCACAGCCTCTTCATTTCCTCATTTCTCTCATAACGACAGCCTCTAAATTTTTCTTAAACTTAGGAAATAACTAAAACATGCAGGGAACAACGTTTGGACTATAGGGAGGGTGAGAAATATATGTATATGTGTGTGTGTATGTGTGTGTGTGCGTGTGTTACGATTCGTCATCTTAAAGTATATAATAAATAAATACATGAAACCCTACGCGGATTCAGGTAGACATCATCATATCGTATAGATCCGAAGATTCTATTGTTGGCATTGGTTTCCCCGATATTTTTCTTGTCAAAATTTTTTCTAAAAGGCACATTGAGTACTTACAGAAAGGGCCACGTGCAGGTTGCCAACATTCTAAGTTAAAGTGATTTTCGTAGAACGAACTGAATTCGAACCTGGAACACCCGGGTCTTTAGTCCGTGTCGTTAACCACTTGCCCACCGTCACCTCTCATGTTACGATTAATACATGGCAGTCGTTTTTAGAACTCACCTTGAAGAATACTTACACTTGGACGAATAAGATTCATTTTTTTTATATTGCTAGTTTTGCACCACTTTTATGCCCATTTAGTAAGATTAAAATGAAAATATTATTGTTGACAACCTTCTGTCTCATAAGACAATGGTATTTTGCATCTCGCCTGGTGCACTGCAGTAACTGCTGTGACTATACATCTCGAAGCTACAATCATCTGTTCGGATGCAAACCTGGCCGCGAGATAAAAAGACCTAGGTTTTGTCCCAGGTAACAGGGCCCTTTTCTCGGCGTTGCTAACAAAGTCCGACGAAAAGGCAAGCCGATACGGTCGGAGCCAGCGCAGCTGCATGAGTTACCGAGAAGGTACCGCAGTGATTCACGAACCGCCTATTGGGATTCTAAACCGAACTTTTTTTTTTTTTTAGTTTATTTCCTTAGTTTTTGCCTCTCCCAAAAGTTAGTGAAACTACTTGCCCATAGCTATTGAAAATTCGAAAATATATTCAATTTTAACAAAAATAATGAGAATTCTGTATAAAGATATAATGGTACTAAATGTAATATATATCTTTATTCCAATTTATATCACTCCAGGGGTTTTCCTATTTAAGATAAACCCAAACTTGAAAAAGTTTTATTGAATTACTAGCGTGGTCGTGGGGTTGCTAGGTCGTAAAATACGCTTGATATTTTCATTTGTCTAGATTTCGTATATAGATATATAATTATAATACGCAGATCGCCGTTTGCTTGCTTGCTTTGGTGTTTAAACCGTCCTTTCAGTTCCGGTTTAAAAGTCCGGTTTAGGATCTCCGGTTTCGCACAAACATTTCATACATACAGACGATGTAGGCGAGATTTATTAACAACAAATAACGATAAGGCAATCTATAAATATAAAAGCGAAAATGTATGTATGTGTGTTCGCTTTTTTTGTATGTCTACAAAAGGCTTCTTGCGGAGAAGCGGTCGGTCGCTTCACAACTTTTTAAAACTTTTTATATCACATACAAATCGTAATATCTCACAGTTAACAACGAAGCTCGCCTGTCTATTTAATTTGCTCGATTTCGGGAAGATAAATATTCAACATTTGTCGCTCGCCGCATGTGGGTTAGTCTTTTTCCTATAACATCTTGGGAAGCGTTTCCGCAGTAAATGAAATACTATCGCGCACTCAAACTTGACCTCATTAACTCATTAAAACGGGCACCTGCCAAATCCAAGTAATTAAATAAATTCAAACGTGTTTCCGTTAGCATCTCGCGGTGGGGCAATGGTTAACGTCGCACTTTTTTTTTCACACTTTAATTTACAACTTTGCCTCAAGGGTTCGGGTTCGATCTTCATACTTACTTTTTTTAACCCCCCCCCTCCCCAACCCCGGAGTTTTCACACACACCTCCAAACACCCGGACAAGCCGGATACCCCTCGCTAGTTGTTTATAAAAGAAACAATAAAAAATGATCAACTTACATTATTTTTTAAATATTTTCTTTGCTTAATATATATTTGTGCGTGATTAAAACATATTTCTTCTTCCAATTTATTAAAAGTCGTCTGCGTACATTTTCATTGACGAGTTTTTACTGCTAGCATTACTACTGCTACCAACTCCATCACCGCCACTAGTAAGGAGAGAATATTCCGTTCGCCAAAGTTCAGTTTCCAATTAGCATTTGCTATGACTATTCAGAAGTCATTAGAACAGATTTTACAGAAAGTTTTAGTTTTCCTAGACAAACGTGACATTCAAACTGGACAACTGTTGCAGTTAGTAGAGCTAAGCGAAAGGATACCATAAAAGTCTCTTTAAATCACTTAAATTGCACAAAAAAAATGTTGTAATTAGAAGAGTATTGTTCCGCTTATCTCGGCATTGTTTCCAGTCGTCTTGGTCTTCTCCTTTCCACTGGACCCAAACAGTGTCGATTCATGAGAGGTGTGGTTAGGGATTGCGCGATGCTTGCCTCACAATTACACGCGCAACAGCCCCTACAGGGGTATCCTTTGTCTTTCGAGACTGAACGGGTCCATCAATCGATCGAGTGTCTTAATAAGTTTTATTGACTTTATTATTATATAATAGTATATAAGATATATACGCCAGCTCAGATGGACTGGTCATGTTGTCCGAATGCCGGATCTCCGCCTCCCAAAACAGATTTTCTACTCTCAGCTTGTTGAGGGAAAGCGTGCCCAGGGTGGCCAAAAGATGAGGTATAAGGACAACATCAAAGCAAATCTAAAGCGATTTCACATGGACCTTGAGACATGGGAGGACGTGGCTAGGAGCAGGTTTGCATGGAGGAGCGTTGTCTACGAAGGTGCTGCGCTTTATAGTAGTGACCTAAATCAAGCTGCTGAGGATAAACGCAAGCACAGAAAGGACAGATTATCAACCAGACAGACCCAACCCCACCCCACCACCACTACCTTTATCTGCCCAAATTGCACAAGACAAATTGGGTCTAGGATTTGGCTCTATGCTCACCTGAGGACCCACAGAAGCCACAACGGAGGACAGTCTTACTCGGACACGAGTGACCGCCGATGATGATATATGAAATATTTATTTGATCCAATTTTAAACAATATAAATAGAAGTTTTTTTTAAATATTTTATTCGGTCTCACTGTTAAATATTACTTAATTAATTAGTATTTACACACACACACACACACAAAGTCTAGGGTGGATTGTACAAGGCACACTGTATTTTTTTCTTTTCGTTATTTTTTTTTCTCAATGGATTACACCCCTCTTATATAAAGGATTTTTCATTTAATCTAAGGACAATCGTATTAAAACTTGTATTATCCAATGTACTCCCTATTGTTTTCACTGGTCGCCACGTTTGTTTTCGGGCACGCATACATTTATTTTTTGCGCGTTTATACATTAATTCTGAATACTCACTTTCACTTTCGCACATTAATTCTGTATACACACTATTCCATAGCTAGTATTATTATTATAGAGGCGTGATTTCAATACTAAAAACAAAAGTATTTGGGTGCCATCAGCTAAAATCGAAACCGAAAGCAAAACTGTTGCATTCAAAGCCGGTGGCGTTACCACTGTACCAACGTGACACAGATATTAACTGATTAAAAATAAACTAAAATAAATGTACAAAATGTAAAGGGTTTTTTTAAAACGACGTTGACGCATTTTTGACCCGTTAAAAACTATTTTAACCAGCCAAAAACCCATAAAATGGGCCCATAAAATATCCAATCATTTGATGATCCTAGCGCCGCTCTGCGACTTTTAGTTTCGGGAGAGTTAGAGTTTGAAAATATGGAGACAGACAGACAGACAGACATAGAAAGTTTTATTAATTAGATTTACACAAATAATATCTTAGGAGTTCCGAAAAGCCACCGTTTCGTATCCCTTGAGACAACGTAATGGACGATAAAGTAAAATACACAATTTTTAGTTTGAGTGCCGAAAAGCCATCGTTTCGTATCCCATGAGAGAATGTATTGGACGATAAAGTGGCTTGAAGTTTTGACACGTATTTTTGTTCTTGTTTTGCGGTCGAAGTGTGTCAATAATATCTAGCGGATGTCAAAAGGCAGACCGACATTTGTAACCGTTATTCAGACGCTTGGACCTCCCGATATCTGCAAGTAGCAAAGATGGTAGTATAATTATGGTGGTCGTCGGCGGCCAAGCCATAATGAAAACCACGCGGACGCAACTGGGTGAGTGCGTAGTCGTCATCACCGCCCACTACCGTCCCAAACACCGGGACAGCAACCACGACGTCGCCAACGACAAAAATTACCTCGAATATAAATTGCCCTTTCGCTATTATGAAATTTCCTTTTAAGTTTCATCGTTTATCTTAGGTGACGGGGCAAGATGCACCAGGGTACAGTATAAAAAAAAAAGATGGCTCTTGAATTGATGTCACATGCAGAAAGGAAGAAGAAGAAAAAGACGAGGAGGAGGACATATCTGCGTTGACAAAATGCCAAACGTCAGCGATTTAAATTTTTCAACAACTCAACCCCGTGACCGAATGGGAAAATGAATACTATTAAACGCTTGCAAGGCTGTTTTCCTTCGGTCACCGCCTCTCACTGTTTCTGCATAGCCCCCCCCTCTCTCTCTCTCTCTCTCTCTCTCTCTCTCTCTCTCTCTCTCTCTATCCATCTATCTCTGCACTCCTTCTCTCTATATTTCTATTACTTTTATCTCCTACCCACACCATAGTAAAACACACACACAGATTGAGAGAAAGAGAGAGAGAGAGAAAGAGAGAGGGGGGCTATGCTATCTATCGCTCTATATCGCCCGCCCCTCTCTCTCTCTCTCTCTCTCTCTCTCTCTCTCTCTCTCTCTCTATCTCTTCCTATCCTTCCCTATATATATTTCTTCTCTACATAGCATACTATACTAAATCACATACAAAGCAAAAAACACACGCGCTCTCTCTTTCCCTCTCTCTGTCTCTTCCCCTCTCTCACTCTCTCTTTCTCCCTATCTACATTTCTTGTTTATTGTGTATATATATATATATATATATATATA
>NC_136507.1:34051742-34076742 GCF_053919585.1 Euprymna scolopes | reverse complement strand
TTAAATCTCCACACTAACGTAATGTACTTGCAATAACCCTTATCCCTGAGTGGCTTCCGGGCCTTGATAAGTGGTGATCACTGTGTATAAAAGCACTGGAAATCTTTCTACGGATGCATCACTTACAAAATTAGAATCTTGTCATAGAATAGGAGTGAGGGTTGGTATGGGGGGGGGATAAGCAGGGCCTCTGAACAATCCATTTATCTCAGGCTTTTATGTCTTCTCATCTTAACTTCGGTAGGGACAATTTTTATTTTTATTCTTCTTATAACCTAAATATATATATATTTAAATATGTATGAATAAAATGTCAATACGAAAAATATATAAATGTTTATATCTTTTCTGTATTTATTTCCTGTGTGTTGACGTGTAGGAATACAAAAAGTATTTTAAAAAACAGAACAAAGAATGTTTCCTTCAAAAGCACATAATTTTCGACCGATCTTTCGATCTTGCCTCAGCGTGAATGATAGAAAACATGAGTGAGCGGTCAAAGTAAGCAGCGGGAGGAGGGGCACGGGTATAACCATTAAGGTAAAGATCTATTTGAATATGACCGTTCCAGCATTTTCGACTTGGAATGGTCAGGAACTTGTGTGGCCTCTATTCAAAACTAATTCTTTCATAAAAATTTGAATTGGACACCCACGCATCCCACGAACACACTCGTATCGCAAACCTGATAGGCCCTGAACTGGCATCTAAGCTTCAGCCTCTGTCCAATCGACGAAATTTTGCATCCCTCTGCCTTTTCTACAAGTATTTTAGTGGTGAATGCTCTGACGAACTGCAATCACTTGTGCCCCCACGACGTGAGCACCCTCGACAAACCCGACAGGCTGCTAAATCCCACCCCCACACTGTAGAGATCCCTAGATGTAAAAGATCTTTTTACTCCAATAGTTTCTTCCCCAGAACCGCAAGACTCTGGAATTCCATTCCAGGTCCCTGCTTCCCCAACAGTACTGACGTGCAGAAGTTCAAGTGTAATGTGAACCGACACCTTGCTGCCCAAATCCCTACATAGTACCGCAGTAGTTGTTGCCCCTGATAGTAACCCCCTACACCAAAGTGGCAATTTGCCTTGTTTGGGGTGAAAATGTAATAAAAAAAATATATATATATACACTCGCGCACTACCACAAATGCTTCTTCACGTACATATACATACACAGCATACGCGCACCCACTTTTATGGACGTGTTCACATATACAACTGGAGATTAATGAGCAGATGTAGGTGATAAGCTAAGTGGGTGCCAAGTAGAATCTCTTTTCCAATATATATATACAAACATATAATGTTAGAAAAAATAAATAAAATAAAGTGAAATAACTAAATAAACGGAGAATATTCTTTTGATCATCATTTACTTAATTTTTTCTATTCTTGTTGAAACATATAAAAAATTATTAAAGTTTTGGGTTGTTCTTTTTCTTTCTTCTCCCACCCCATGTATACTCATGATGATTGCAACGTCTTGTCAGACGAGTGCCACTCCCTCAGACATTTAAAATCCATGAGCCCAAATGCCTGAGGGAGTATCTATACAATTAATTAATTAAACACTTCATCAAATCTCAACACTAACGTAATGTACTTGCAATAACCCTTATCCCTGAGTGGCTTCCGGGCCTTGATAAGTGGTGATCACTGTGTAAACAAAAATATATGATGTTACAGAGTATTATCTTTGCACGACAGCTAAGTCTCTCTCTCGGTTCAAAATGTTGAGATCCAGCATCAAGCAAGAGCATGATAGTCAGCAACAAATTAAACTGCAGACCAGCTTAATGCGGGTACTGGTCTTCCGCTTTATGGTTTTTTAAATCAGAGATTTGCTTCTCCTAGAAAGGTTGCCTTCACCACAGCTTACGGGAGCCCTCTCCACCCCAATACACACATACACACACAAATATACACGGTGCTAGTTGGCCGTTGACTCAGAAAAAGAGTTCATTCGCCCTTTGGAAGGTCTTGTTTTTAATCCTTCAGGTAGACTAGCCGCCCTCCTCACTCAACAAATCTGGTGGGGGAACCAGTTTAGTCGCCGGTGACCCGACCATGAGGCAGGTAGTACTGGGTTACATGGTACCAGTAGCACATGCCATTACCTGACCATATATACTCATACATACATACATACATACATACATACATACATACATACATACAGTAAGTGCTAGGTGAAAGCATTATTTTTAAATTAGAAGCCATCACAAAAATTGGAAGCTCGATATGCCGGTTAGAGAAATCAGAGGTTAATAACGTTTATATATATATATATATATATATATATATATATATATATATATATATATATATATATATATATATATATATATATATATGACTGACTTTAATTACGTGTGCGCGGAACATCTCTAACAAACTTCTCTCTGAATTTTTAGTCTACAAACTTAAAATTTGATATTTAGGGAATTTGAACCTATGGAACAATTTTAATGTTTGTTTTATGAGGGGCGACACCCCCTGTGTATCGCTTTATTGTTGGCTAATATTTTTTAATTTTTAAATACTATAAGATGCAGAGCCGTGAAATTTGGTAACAAACCGAAAGAGCATAACAAAATGCCTTATTTCCTTGATTTTTGTGGAATTTGAACAAACATTTTTGTAAATTTATGATAATTTTTCTATGTTTTGGTAATTTTAAGTGTGTATCACTTTATTAAAAGTGTCTTAAAATGTATATTTTCGGTAATAAAAAAATGTTCCAACTTCATATTTCTATTTACATGAAATAAAGAACATATGCAGTAATAATATTAATCAAAAACAAGAACAAATCTCACATTATTTTGTTTAAGGAAATATTTATTTATCAACATAACTCCCATGCTTCAAAATCACCTTGAATAGCCTCTTGTCAACTGATGATGTCAATAGACAGATTTGAGATGATGTGATGCTATAGGAAACTTCCAAAATCTAACTTAACGAAAATGAACACTTCTTTAATAAACTTTCGTCTTTATTATTGACCAGAGCTACTCAATTGGGTTTATATCTAGAGAACAAGGTGGCCGTGTCATCAAATTTTCTCCACTAATGTCTAATGACTCAAGGTAGGATGTCCTAGCCTTGGCTGAGTGGGATGGCGCATTGTCGTGCATAAAAATCAATTTGCGGTGACGCGCCAATGGAAGGTCATCAAGCCATGGTGACAAATGCTCATTTAAAAATAAAATATAAGACTGGTTTGTCAGTTTGACACCTTCTAGCACTCGAAATGGTTCAATTAGTTCATTGTAGATTATTTCAGTCTAAAATATGACACCCCCATCTCCCTGTTGATGACGGAATCCATGAGGGGTAGGGAATCAAAGAGGATCCAAACTCTGGCTCACCCATCTGGTCCAAAAAGAAACATTTTCATCTGTGAAAAGAACATTTTCATCGGTGAAAAGAACATTTTCATCGGTGAAAAGAACATTTTCATCGGTGGAAAGAACATTTTCCAAGCTGGTTTTCATATATTTCTGAGCCCAAACCAAACGTTTTTCCTAATGAGTTTGATTTAAAACAGGTCTTGCTACGGGCTTAATGCTTCCTGCAATTTCGGTTAAGACATTGCAGAATGTCTTTTGGGACTAGTTGTCAGTCTACCCTTTCTAAGCATTTTGAGCGATCTGTACTAAATTGATACACACTTAAAATCTCGATAAAATAGAAAAATTAGCATAGTTTTCAAAATATTTGTTCAAATTCTACAAAAATCAGGGAAATAAGGCACCTTGTTATGTTCTTCAAGTGTACCAAATTTGATTTCTCTGCATCTCATAGTAATTTCAAAATTAAAATATGTTGACCTGCAATAAAGCGATACACAGTGTTTAGCTGCTAAATTGTCAAAATTAAAAAAGTAAAGGTTGAATAAGTAAATAGATAAAATCTATTACTTTTACGCATGCGCAAATATACATTAATAGCTTGAACTTACTTTTTTCAAGCATTACCTATCTATCTTGTCGACATCTCAAACGATAGCGATCAAGGCTGGAGCGCTAAATGCTTTAGTTTCGATTTTATCTGATGGTGCACAAGTCATTTATTTTAACTATTGAAATCATTGCTTTATATTTTGTGCAATATATTATTTCATAGAAAATTGGATCTATAATAATAAATACGAAATCTGCATGAAATAAAATATATTTAAGCGTATTTTACAACCAGGGTAGACCGAGGATAATGTTTACTGTTACAGGGAAGGGCTGTCCCCTTCCTATGTAAATAAGATGAATATTAGATAAGTGACAATGAAATTAGGATAAGCCTAGAATCGAACCCTGTAGGCAAAGTTAAGAAATTAAATGTTAGAAATTAAGTCTATTGCTAATTCTTTTAGAAATCTAAATATAAAATATCTCAGTAAAAGAATTAACAATGTAAATTAACTTATATCGTTCAAAAAATAGGTTAGAGTTATATATTGAGGATTCTTTTGTTTGTCAAAAGTGTGTTTTGGACAGACATATGCACAGTCACGTGAAATTAGTTATGATGTAATATATATATATATAAATGTCTTCTCTTCCTCTTCATCACTATCGTTGTGTCTGTGCATGAGTCCAGTTATATATGTACCTGTCATCCTTAAACATGATCCCCCATGCTGCGCACCACTATTATATATTAAGTACAATGTTCTAATCGATAGTGTATTCTAGCCATGATGATAAATACGCCATCTACATTAATTAAAATATGATATTTAAGCTAATGTAATTAGTTAATTCGTTTTAGAGACGATCATGTAATGCAGGATGACCTAAAAAAAACGGGGCTCGACTTTAATTAGGCCCCGTTTTTTAGTGTTTTATCCAAATGAAATGAAACTTTGGTCATAATTAGTTTATTATATTCAAAACATCACATCAAAACGCAAGGGTATTTGGCCGTTTTTTTCTCCGTTCTACAGCATATGTTCTAGATGATTAGCTTTTGTTTTTTTTTGGGGGGGGCACCCTGGACATGTTATTTAAGCACCTCCTCAGGTACATTTTATATCATATTTCAACATTTAATAAAGAACATCTTTTTCCCATTGTTTAGATTTATCTGGCTATTTTAATTCTGCGGGTATGTTTGCACAAAAATATTTCACTTATATAACTCTCCTATTCCCTAAAGTAAATATCTCTTCACGTCATAACCTTAAATAATGTAATAGTCCAGTCTGTAAACAAGACACTATTGTACATAGATATATGTATGCATATATAAATACTATTATAGTTGAAGTCAGTCTCCCAAATGATGCTGACAACTTTGTAAGATCTCCATCATTTTGGACTCATGTAAAAGAATTTCAAAACTACCTTGCAGATATACTCGGTGAACAAAATGCAATTGAGATATAAATTTGCACTTAATGGGATAGTTAGAATTTTAAAAAGATCTCTCGATTGGTGTTTCGAAAATAGTGATCAAATGTTTGACATCCGGTAATATACCTCATCCTCAACACAAACAAAAATGCAAGAAAACTGAAAATAAAAAAAAAATAAAAAAATAAACCGTTTTCCGTTCCAGGGAATAATGGATGTAGAATTAGCTGTGCAATGAGACTGTAATTAAACCATCATTGCGCAATCTTTAATTGTATTTCTCTTTAAACAGCATTACTTATGTCCAGGATAGTAAGAGGGCCAATCTATCTGGGTGTAAGCAATTTGTATTATTTCAGAGTTTTTCTCTCCTAGATGAATTGCTTGAAAAAGGCCCGAGAGTCTAGTTTGCACTAGTATGGAATCTATAGCTAGAATGAAAATATATTGTTCAATTTTATTAGGGAAGGTGAATTAGGAGCCGCACACTCGAACTCCGGAGGGCCAGCCCACAGTTCGCGTCTTTAACAACCTTCAAACACCATATTAATAACACAAATACATTTAGCATTATAAATACTACGCAACAATATTTTTTAAAAAAATGTTTGTTTTTGTTACTTTTTAACCATTGTTTTGTTTTTTGAGGTCAGTTTTGTCTAAACGCGTGTAATTGGATGTTTTGGCAGCTTGAAACGCATTCTCGAACGCCTGGAATTTCGGCCATTTCAAAATGGAATTTGGAACCTTAACGTGAACAGTTACTGGTCGAAGGATGCAACGTTTGTCGTGAGATTAATTCCTGGTTTGTGCCATTCATGCTGAAAGATGAAAATAATGAACAAAATTGTTTTTTTTTCTTTTTAATGGCAGGACGACCCAAATTAAATGCCGCCCAACCATAAAATCGTTACTAAAATCTGTAATCCTTTCTGCAATCAAACCATATTTGGTACAAATATATTTTAGTCTATAACTGACTTGTCCACTAAGGTTCAATCATAAATATCACACAATCTTTATTTATCTTTAGTTATATGCTATAAACGTCCACCTAGCTGTTACAAGCGCCCTGATTATATAAGAATTGAGGATTGTTTAAGATAAATCCAAAGCTAATTAATCCAATGAACGTGAAACCCTTTCAGAGTCACCCATCTTATTGATGATATACTGTAACGAAATCGTGGACACGTCCTCTAGCAGTAGCGGAATCCTAATCCATGACTAAACCCTAAACGAGATGACGTCACAGCGGAGAAAGAGAAGAGAAAGAAGCGGAGAAAGACTAGGAACCACGTGAGTGAGAGGCGAAAGGATTTGAACGTACATGTCCGTATTAAACGAACTTTTAAGACAATCTGGATTTTTAACCAAAAGGTTGTCGAAAGGCCGTGTGCTGTGGGGCGAGCGGCAGTCATATCAGCGGAAAGAAAAGCAGATATTAAAAAAAAAAAAAAAGAACAAGTGTCGGCGTAAGAGATTTGAGAAACCCACATGATAGTTACTGGACTCGAGCAGACATATCGACGCGGGAGGGAGATAAAGTACATGTTCGACACGGCGAAGTTTTTTTACAACATGACGAACGAAGAGACTTATAAAACCAAGATGCCGGCGTAATTTGGAAAATAACATGAATAAATACTGATGACATACTCTCTAAAGTATCCCCCATATCATTAAACGGTGATAAAACAAAAGAAAAATTAATAACTGACAAGTTAGAGATAAACTGAAATTTATTTGTACCAAATATGATCGCATTGTAAAAAAAAATGTACGGTGGATTTTATTACCCCTTTTATGGATGCCATTTTTTTGTTTATCTCGTAGTCTAAAACAACAACGATATATATGAAAAACATAAGACTTTTTAATAAGATGGAGATGATAGTAAATAGCCTGCCAAGCATAAAAGTCATAAAGGTCCAATGGAAAAGTCATATTTAAAAAAAAAAATCAGTTTCATAATATAACACACAGAGAGTGCAAAACTCCGCCAACACTCTGCATCTAGCAATCATACTAAGTAAGTGAATGTGCAAATACCATCCCCAGGTTCCTTTCGTGGTACATACGCCTAAAACTCGTACTATACTTATATAATCTGATTTATAAATATACTAGCTGAATATACTCGGCGTTGCGCGGTTGATACATATTGCCGGGCGAAGGGATTAATCGCATACTATTGTACACTAAATATCCTAACTTGTCACGAAAAGTAGGCATATGTTGGATTTAGGGAATCATATAACACATCCATCTCTTTCTATGAATATTAAATGTGACGTAACTCCTATAGTTTAAGGGGAAATAACTCTCACCGTTTAAATAAGTTTATATCCGGTTTAAATGTAACTGTTGTCAGCTACTGATATTTGAATATACAATGAAATATGGATTTAATTAAATATAAATTAAATCAACTTTAAATCATATTTCTAATTAGAACAACTAAAACGATTCTATTAAAACGAACAATTAATGAAATGAACCTAATTATTAAAATAGATTTTCTTTAATGTTATATGCAAATGGGGTTACTTCTTGAGTGCAGATTTCCTTTGAATAAATAGTATATATAGATGTCATGCTGGAATAAAAGACTATAGAAGTCCGTTTTTAGTATGAAAATTACTTAATAGCACAGTGTAACTGTTGTATAAATTAAATTAAATAAATTATGAACAAACAGATAGGACTACGACTTTATTATCTATTATATAAAAGTGAAAATGTGTGTGTGTGCATTTTTTTATATGTCCGGCAAAGGCTTTTTTCAGAGTGAGACACTCGGGATGGGGGCGTTGTCACGGTCTCTTACAACTTTTTATATACTACCTAGATTATAATATCTCTGATTTACGAAACGAGGTCGTCTCTATCTTTTATGTTACAAAATACAAAATTCCCGCTGTGATTTCATTTCTTTATAGCGTGATGTTTGACCTGAAAAAGCACAGGTTGACGTACCTGCTCTTTTAACCGTTTAATTTCGACCGTTATCACTTCTCTGTCCTCTTAACGTCCTGGTAAGTTATCAGGCGTTCTTTTCCGACTTCACCTCAAGGCTTCGGGTTCAAGCCTACCACAACTCTTTTTTCTTTTGCACCTCAAACACCCGGGCAACGTCGGGCACCCCCGTTAGTAATAAATAAGATACAGTTACGTTATGTCCTAAAACATCGGATTAGTATTGTAATATAAAAACTAAATAAATTGGCACGTAGTTTTTTTTTATTGGCTTTCTACGACATGAACACCGTATTCTATCTATATTTTCATATTCTTCTGAATTATACCATCCGTAATTGTATTTGAAACAGCCTGACTGCACATAACATAAGCAGATCTCTGCGGAAATTCCAAGTTTATTCTGTTCATCTATCTACATAATTTACTGTTAATAATGACGGCGAAGAGAGAAGCTTGGTTAGTGTCAAATTCGAACCTAGTTTTTCCAGAGGAAAACATCCATCAAAACCACTTCTGAATTCGTGTTTCACCTCTTAGAGAGACGTTAAATAAAATAAGTTATGGTTAATATTGTTATTGTTTATTTGTTGTTGTTTTTTTTTTTCGTTTAAAATAATACATTTACGTTAAGTTTAATCTATCTATCTTGTCGGACTCCTTTCCCAGACAAATGTGACTCTTTCTCTCAAGACTTCCTTGAATTCCACCAGCTGCCTCAGATCTTCGGGATTACAGTTGGCATCGTGTGCAATTTACTGGGTGTACGTAGATGTAGGTCGTCCTATGCTCTTGTGCCCGTGTCATGGTGTCAACAGCAATACATTTCTCGTCAGTTCTTGCTTGCTCCTCTATCAGTAACAGAGAAATTGTAGACGTCGCCCTTGATAGTAGTAGATATGGCAGATAGGTTGCTACAAAATTTCTGCTTCGTGGGATGAGCTTGATAAGATATATTTAACAATATTTGTAGCATACGGGAGTATTTGCCGTTTAGCTTTCTTTCCAAACTTTTAGTAAGTGTCCAGGTTGTAGCACCGTAAACAAGGGCCGACTCCAGCTCTGCTTTGAAGAACTGCCTTTTCAATGTGATTCGAAAATAAAGTTTAATAACATTATGCAAAAAGTGTTCCTCTCTTCGAGATGTCTATCCTCCCAGGTCTTACATTCTATCTAAGAATATGTAGGTATATTGCTAACTGCCCGAGGCGTCCCTACAGGTAATGGTTACTGGACTTTCTTTCTTTCTTTTTTAGTTAGCGTGCTCTAATATTGCTGCGCGATGTACCATAGTACGTAAATGAGAAAACTGCTGTAATCACGAGACCCGATATGTACTGTACACGGTATAAGAATGGTGTCGCCCATAGAATCCATGAACACACTCCACGATACAGCCTATTTAGAAGCATGGATAAAATGGCTTGAGGAACTGGCCAGATTAAAGATACTAAAAAACGAAACGAATGGGGGGAAACTGAAATCACTGATACGCCCCTTGCAACAGCTGCGTGTGAAGCAATCCAGAAAGTTTCAACGATGGCATATCTAAGAAATATAAAAGAGCTTAACTTCAAAAAAACTTCAAAGAACCGGGCAAGAGGAACATGAAGCTTAACAAAACATGAACAGAAGACGAGAATGACGTAATAGATGGAGAGGAGAAAGATAGGCTGAGGTTTCCATTAACATAGAGAGAATCGAGAGTGGCAGATACTTTCAGAGTAGCCAGAAGGGGTGAGTGACCAGATAAGGGCGTCAAACCTCTAAAGTTATGGGAGATGTAGCAGCTGAAATATCTAAATAAATAGAGCAAACTTCGGGCATTGGATAACACCGTAATCATGGGATTAGATACTCGAATAGCACAGCAAAATACAATGTATTTTCAAATCTATATAACATGTAGCCTGTTCTTTCCTTAGTTCGTCCGTACGTTACGCTTTGTAAAAAAGCAAAATACAACTTTTGAAAGGCCAAACTGCTTCCAAAATGGCCAAATTCGCAACATTTGGCTCTAAAATCCTTTAGTTTGGTTTGATTGTTTTACGGCATATCACCTCTTTTAAGGTTATTTTAATGCCGAATCCAGTTATTTTGAAAATAGTATCCATGTTGCATCCAGTTATTTTGTAGAAGGTTTTTATTCAATCACTAGTTTGTAGTGTTTAGTTTGGTTATTTTATAGTGGATTTTATCGTTTTTATTCCTGCTCTGCGGAACAGGAATGAGTTTTGCAATGGGAGAAGGAAAAGGGTTACAGTATTAATGTTTGGTACATTTTGAGTTAGGAAATCAGTCAGGAGGTAGAGGTGAAAGAAAGAGAAAGGGGAAATGGGGAGAAGGAAAGAGAAAAAAGGTGGGTTACTGCTTTTTTTTTTACAGAACATAATTAAGTTTTGCAAAAGGAAGCAGAAAAACAAAAAGCATCAATATTAGGTGCATTTCGTCTCTTGAAGCCAATATCTTCAGACAGCCTAATCTGGTAGCACCAGGGCTCTAAAAAGGCCCCAAGCTGGCAACCCTATAACCCGAATGTGAGATTGACTGCCCTTTGATGTAGCCTCAACAATCTATTTCATTTAGGTCAGTTCTATATTAAAAACAGAAGGCACACTAATTTCATAGAAATCTTAATAAACTCATTATTCTGCGTGTTATTAATTTTTCTGTCATAAAAAAAAAATTAATTTTAAGAAAAATATTAGCGTTCTCAAAACATAGTTATTGATAAAATATATTTTTCATTCCTGGGATTTTCCACGGATGCTGCTTGTATAATTTTATGATATTAGAAGAGATAACTCAAATTAGAGAATAACTCAAATAACACAAATAGACTTGGTTTTAGACGGCATCAACGCATAATTTTGATTGGATAATTAAGCATGGCTTTATAAATCGAATCGGCCAATCAAAATGTTTCCTTTTTTTCATACAACGTTTCAAAAAAAAATCTCAGAGACGTTATTTATCTACTTCTCTTCTTTAATAAATAAAATATTTTCTCATTTTCTTATTAGTGATATGATCTTCTTTACTAATTATCAACAATATTTTAATATTTTCATTACATATATATATATATATATATATATATATATATATATATATATATATATATATACTAGCAGAGAGATCCGAGTTTGCCCAGTATTGAATGAGAATCAACGAACGTTTCGTACACCCATATTTTTCTTGATATCGAAATCGATTAAATCTCCCATTTTTCAATCAAATCTGATGGTTGCCTGCTCCAACTAAGGACCCATCACGATGCCATGGAAAGAAGCTGCACACACCTCCTCGCAGTGACTTAGTCCACGATACATTGTAGTCTACATTGCACTGTAGAGAATATTTATAAAAACAATAGTAGGTTCTTTACAGTGCAATGCAAACTACAATGTATTATGAACTGAGTTATTGCGAGAAGCATGTGAGCTTCCTCCCGGAGCACCGTGATTGGTCCCCGACTAGAGCAATCAATCAATCGATTTGATTGAAAAATGAACGATTTCACTGATCTCGATGGCAATAAACATATGGGAGTGTGACCCATTCGTTGATCATCATTCCGGATTCGGGACAACGTCGGCTCACCCTGTCAGTATATATATATATATATATATATATATATATATATATATATATATATATATATATATATATATATATATATATATATATTGTATTATTTGGTTATTGGGAATGGTATTCTCATCTGGGATGTTATTCTCGTAGCGTTTCGGCCGATGAAACCTCCATGGTACCTTCAGGTGCGTCTTCTCCAATTTGCGAATCTTTATTTCGAATTCGGACATCCATTCAGAGTTTCGAACTGAATTCTGTATCTCATTCACGAATGCGTATTTTCCTTTACCCGTCAGCCATTTTCAAGTAGAGAAAATTTTGATATTATTATTCGTTGTGGTTATCGCCTGATGTGATTATTTGAACTGAGAATAAAGTTATTTCACTAACAATTCTATTTGGTCATGGTTGACAGGACGAGAAAGACTTCATTTCGTGACTCAATGTTCAGCTCGAAATTCTTTGTAGATTCCCCGAGTCCGGCATAAATGATTGCGAGTTCGGCGATATTCACCTGTTGATGGTCGGATTGGTTTGGTTTTAATGTAGAGGAACATTGTTTTTTTGTGTAACTTTGTAGAACATGATTGAGTTTTGCAAAGGGACAGGGTAAAAAAAAAACAATAACAGCAATGGTGCATTTTAGATCAGGAGACCAGTATCTTCAGACTGCCTGATCTGGTAGCGTTAGGTATGAATGTCGGTGGTTTCATTGGTTGAGCTATTTTGAGAATAATATACAAGATGAGAACATTAGTCCGAAGAATCCAAATAATACGAATTATCATTCCTCATCTAAAAAAAAAAAAAAAAATTCGAAAAATTATTTTTTTCTTTTACAAATTATTGCTCTAACTGGATGCACACGCTATTTTGTATTATTGTTTGCATATTGTTTTAATAACGTAAAGAACATTGCTATAACACTTAAAATACAATGACTTTCTGTTGGACCCTAACTGACTTTATGCTAATTACTCGTTGTAGGATCTTCAACGCAGTCTCCAGCTTTGCATCCTGGTCGAAACTCGTGGGAAGTCGTGACGACGATTTCATCGACCGGCTTAACCATATCTACTCTGTCATTATACTCATAATATTCTCAATTGTGGTCACTGGAGGCACATACATCGGAAAGGCCATATCATGCTGGATCCCAACAGAGGCCAGTAGCTACGATGACTATGTCGAAACGCTATGCTGGACCGGACCTACCTACTATGTAAACCACGACGAGAACCTCAAGGACGGTAAGAAAGCCGTCATTCACTACTACCTTTGGGTACCCATCATTCTACTCTTCCAGGCGTTTATGTTTAAGATCCCAAATATCATATGGCAGATGACAAATAAAGGGTCAGGGATGAACCTCGACAAAATAAGCACTCTAGCGGAAAAGACTCAGATGGAATCTGAGTCTGACCGCCATGAAACCATCGAGCACATTGGCAACTATATTGACCGCTGGATTACGGCTAACAAACGAAGGAGCAAGAATATTATATCCCGAATGAGGCCCCGCCGGGGGGCTTACTTGACCACAGTTTTCTTTGTGATGAAGCTTTTATATTGCATGAACGCGATTTCCCAGTTTTTTGTTCTCGGACTCTTGCTACGCGTCGACTTTGCAAAGTACGGCCTCAAGGTCTCCGATTATGTCCGCAGCGACACAGTCATGATGGACGAGTACATCTTCCCACGGACGGTCTACTGTGACTTCCAGATAAGACAATTAAAAAACAACCTACCCCTGACCACACAGTGTGTGTTACCAATCAACGTTCTTAACGAAAAGGTCTTCATATTCCTCTGGTTTTGGTTGTGCCTCGTGTGCACGATGTCCATACTAAACCTCATCCATTGGGTTTACAGGATCGTCTCGAAGCGATCCTACGTCAGCTATATCTTTCGCTACATCAACATCCACGAGGAGATGCTGAAAAAGGCGGACAAACAGAGCTGTTCGGCGTTCGCCAAGGAATACCTTAACAGTGACGTCATCATGTTGTTACGCGTGGTCGGAAAGAATTCCACGGATCTTGTAGTCGCGGATCTGCTCGGCTACTTGTTTGAAATTCATAAAAAGAAAGTAGCCGCAAGAGCTGAGAAAATATTACCGGTGTAAAAAAATAAATGAATAGTTATTATGTTTCTGGAAAAAAATTCAGAAAAGGATTGGTTGCCTGTACTATTTAGATTCTTCAAACAAACTGTTTTCATCTTGAGTGTTATTTTTCACAACATTTCGGCCGATGTAACCTTCGACCTTCTTCAAGGATATCTTGTCGAATCTGCACAAAATTTCGAACGGACGATTTATTAATTCAACGGAGTAACATGTACTCGTTCCATCAGACAATACTTTGTAGAAAGCCTAGGTAATTCTCTATTGTATTTTTGAGAACTGCCCACAACCCCCAAAAGAGTCTAACTTTACAACTAGCCGAAACGTTGTGAAAATAACACCCAGATGAGTCCGAAGAATCCAAATAATACGGATTAATAGTCAAACAATTTATGAGAAGAAAAAAATAACGAAAAAATAAAAAACGGTGCATAAAATAAGACAACAATTTCAAATACAACAAAACTGTTAACGAATTTCTTCTTTCACCGTTGATAGCGTCAAATATATAAACCTAAAATAATAAAAAAAATTAACTGTCAAAAGTAAACAAACGCATGCACAAATACGTAGAAAGGTTAATATACGGAATTAATATTAGAGTACATAGTCAAATTAACCGATATTTCGGTCGTGAATCCCACCTTAATCAGTGGTAGGATATACTCTGTTAATTACAATCGGATTCACGACCGGAATAGTGGTTGGTTTATAGGCGAAACTGTGTTACCATTTTAACTAACTGTTTTAGTTACGTACCTTTACATGAATTAACCTTTCTCGTTTTGTTTGCCAATTCATTTCATGTTTTAAACTTTCTTATACATACATATATATATATATATATATATATATATATATATATATATCATCTTCTTTATTATATAATTGCAAGTGATCAAAATTTCCAAATGTCTGTACATACTAAAATATTTTGTCAAAATAACACAAACACAAACATACAAACACACACATATATATTTATATATATATATATATAATTGTGCATATATATATATATATATATATATATATATATATATATATATATATGATCGTTTTGAAATTATTTTAGAAAGAAAATTATATTTTTAAGTCTTCAAAGGACCAAGCAACAATGTGTTGCGCGTCGAACTTCTGTTATTTAATTTCACACATGATGCTTCACACGCATATATATATATATATATATATATATATATATATATATATATATATGTGTGTGTGTGTATATATATGTATATATATGTATATATATATATATATATATATATATATATATGTATATATATATATATATATATGCCATTTGTTATTTTATCTTTTTAGTCATCGAATGTGTTCGTGTGCGAGTTCTCTTCTACTTCCGGTAACACGGAAACTTTTTTTTTTATTATTCCCTGTAACACGGGGATTATTGTTTTAAACTTCCGGTAACACGGGGATGCTTTTTTTTTCTTTTACTCCATGTAACACAGAGATGGTTTTTATGTCATGTTCAAAAGAAGCTGTATTTTTATTACATAGCACGAGTCGTGGGACCATTTTATTTATTTATTTTTTTTTTTTTTTAGTTGAATGAAAAATTAAGCTAATTGGATGGTACGTAAAATAATCTATCAAAATGGTGCTGGATTGCTAATAGGAAATTTTTTACACAAGATCCAATTCTGTATGCAGTAAAACACACACACAAAATAAATAAATAAATACGATTTGTACTCATAATTAATACAAAAAAATGAGATATCAAAATTTATCCAATGGTAGGATTCAACAAGTTCTCACCGGTTCGCGAGAACCATTTATTAAAAATTGTATTTCTCATAAGAATTTCCATTACGTTTTTATTTGATACGATGGAATTTTTTTTTTTCTTTTTATGGAAATCGTTCAGATATAGCACGAAGCTTGTTAATGTAAAGAAACTAAAATGAAATAGTATTTCAGGGTCATAAACTAGACAAGGATATGTGTTAAACCGATAAATTCTGACCTAAGAAAACAGCGATTCTTCCCACTTTGTCAGAAATATCTCTCATAGAATACAAATACTGATTAACAAAATAAGACATTCGAGGATGAAAAACTAAAACCAACGTCAGCTTTCTACTCTCCTGTAATTTCATTTGATCTTAAGTACGGATTTCTCATTGAAAATCCATAAAATAAATTCATACACAAACACCAACCGGCATTACAAATTTCTCATCGACTTCATAGGTGAATGATGGTTTTCCAGGAGAATTCATCCGTTCTTTTTATAGGTCTTATTTCTTTGTAAGATTTGGCCTGCTACCTTCTACCGACCCTCTTCCCTAAACGAATGCACAGGCTAAAAAAAAATAAATAAAAAATAAAAAAAAAACCAATCGCCTTATTTAATTATCGAATATGTCGATTATGTAGTATTTCAAATTTCCCATGTACTTCATAGCTGAGTGATGGATTTCCAGTATTTGTAAAATTCTTTTTTTAAATTTTAGTCTGCTACCGTCTACCGACCCCCTCCCTAAACGAAACCAAAGGCTAAAAAGAAAAGAAAAAAAACAAGCAGTCGCCATGTTTGATTTTCAAATATGTCGGTTGTATAGTTTTTTTTTTTTAACACAGTCTAAATTAATACAACAACTTTTCTTTTTTTTTTTCCTGAGATGTTTTAAAAAATTCATTTATAGATTTAGTTACTTTCAAATGTATAAAATAATTTAAAAATGATAATCAATTAAAGAATACTTCAATAATTTGATTTGGGGGAAATTTTTTGTAGTTTTTTTTTAATTCCGAAGAATTTAAAATTTGATAAATAAACAGCGTCACGTATACATTGAGAACCAATTCCTCTTCTTGAAGGATAAGGTTACCATTGACTTGCTATCACTATTCCAGGAAAATTTTCCGTAGTATAAAATAAATATACGATTAAATCAATTTACATTTTTGGTAATTTAGCATACACGGTAGCTTAGCTTTCAAACACGTCGATAGACGGCGCTCGTATCACTCAATAGAGGCATGGAAGCACAAAATGGAAATGATACCTCTGCTTTTCTCTTAAACTGCTTAATTCTTTTTTATAACTTTTTATTGCATTTATATTTTTTAAATAACTATGTTTATTTAAGTTAATATGTTATCTATTTTAGTAAACTGTTTAGATTATAAAAAAATATATTTAATCACATGAATAAAAAACAATGAATGTGTCGCGTTGTGTTCCAACTTAAAAAAGAGCTTTTTTTAAAGTGTTTCTTTCATTTATTACGGTATTTAGAAAATTTATTTATTTATAGAAACCTGAAATATTGTTTTGAATTTTAATAATAATAATAATAATAATAATAATAATAATAATAATAATAATGATAATAATAATAATAATGACAATAATAATAATAAAATAATAATAATAATAATAATAATAATAATAAGTTTATTCTTACAAATGTTAAACTATTTTTCTCTTGCACATTTACCATTTTTGTAATTAATAAAACTGTAAAAATGTGATGCGTCCATTGTTTTTTTTTATGTTTTTGTAAATAAATATATTTTTTAAATATCTAAATAGTTTGACAATAAATAAATAAATATTGAGAAAAATGTACGAATTCAAAACAATATTTCGCGAGACAGTCATTGCTTTTTCATTTTTTTTTTTAAATAAATATATTTTTAAAATGTCTTAATAGTTTGACAATGATAAATAAATATAACTCTACAAATGCAAAACAATATTTTGGACACATTCATTGTTTTTTTTTCTCGTTTTTTGTAACTAAATATATTTTTAAAATACTCAAATAGTTTACCAAAAACAAATGAATAAAAATTGCTAAAATAATTTACAAATGCAAAACAATATTTCACGACACATTCATTGTTTTTTCTTGTTTTTTGTAAATAAATATATTTTTAAAATATCCAAATAGTTTACCAAAAACAAATGAACAAAAATTGCTCAAATAATTTACAAATGCAAAACAATATTTCACGACACATTCATTGTTTTACGTGTTATTGTTGATACATATATTTTAAAACATTAACATAAAATATCTTTATATTTCCCACAAATATATAAGTAAGGAGTTTGGGGAGAAAAGTGGAAGTATGGTTTCCATTTTGTGCATCATACATCAATCGAGCGATACGAGCGCCGTCTAACGACGTGTTTCAAAGTTGAGCAACCGGGTTATGCTCAATTGCCTATTTTTTCTTCTGATTGTATAAACACTTCGGCGTCTTACGACTATAAATAAAGTAGAACATGTTCGGTCATCGATCAGATCGGTAATATAGATTTCTAACTTAATCGAAATTTGCTCAAATGTGGGGAGTTTAATGAAGATTAAATATAAAGGATAGTATAAGCGCGTGACATATATATATTTTTTCCTTTATATATATATATTTTTCCTTTATATATATATTATTTTTTCCTTTATATATATATTTATTTTTCTCTTTTATATATATATATATATATATATATATATATATATATATATATATATATATATATACAAAGGAAAACAATCTAAAAAGAAATATGTGATAAAAACGGTGTCTACGACATTAAAGATTGAAGATGTGATTCCCGGTGTCAAATCTGATGTTGAATCCTACTATTCGATAGATACACATATTTTCATTAATTAAAAGAATTTTGATACGACGCTTATATCAACTACACATCTATTAAATACTAAACGTTAGCTTACTATATATATTTTTGAAGATGGTACTCGTTTGTGGTTGCTGCGTTACTATCAGTTTGCAGACGCACACAAACACAAATATATATATATATATATATATATATATATATAAATGCATATATATATAAATGCATATATATATAAATGCATATATATATATGTATATATATATAAATGCATATATATATGTATATACATATATATGTATGTATATATATATATATATATACATATATATATATATATATATATATATATATATAGTAAGTTATGGAAATATATATATATATATATATATATATATATATATATATATATATATATATATATATATATATAGTAAGTTATGGAAATATATGTGGCAATTAAGCTACACAGAATGTTCCACGTTTAATTCTCGTGAGAATTCGTCAAGCTTATGCATAAAACGAGAATGAAACGCAGAATATTCTATGTAGCTTAATTGCCATATATATATTTCCATAACTTACTATCTCGCTCTTCCTATGTATTGAGCACTTTTGAAGTAAATTCTGAGAAACTTACGCATAAATTATATCTTCGTATATTAATTTATGTGATTAAATGAAGTAATCACACACACACACACACACACACACACACATATATATATATATATATATATATATATATATATATATATATATATATGTGTGTGTGTGTAAAAGCAAAACCGAATTTTTTTGTTCATCGACGTTTTTCTGTTTAAAGAGATTTTTTCCAAGATGTCGGAGACGAAGAAAAACATCCCACTTCCAATCTGCAATCCGTTCTGTGTCTTTTAAGTTGAATTAATGTCGCTTCTTACGCGAATCACGTAATTCAGTTCGATCAAAAATCCTTTCCATTTTCTTCGTACGCTTTACAGAAAACGTCGTATGAACACGAAATTTACATTATCGGTTTAAGTCGTATTACAGTTGCGCTCCTATTAATATGGCTGGCCGGGGGGGGGGGTTAGAACAAGAGACATTTCATTCTGATTAATTAGATCCGAGTTCAATCCTTCCCAGCGACTATGGATGATACATGGGTACGAGCTAAATTACTGGAGTCAATTTGTCGACAACCGTGTCGGCTTCCCCTTACCTATGGGCCGTAGAAAAGGATAGCCCTCGACTACGGTTAAACACTTTGAAATTTGACTTACCGTAAGTGTAGCTCTTCAAAACATCGTGTAGCTAAGGGATTATTTCCCTTGATTTTTAAACCATTAAAAACATTTTAAAAAGCTATCAAAACACAAAGAACACATTTCAACAATTTTTAAAACACTGACAAAACCATTAGGTACTGGTTCAGTTTTTGTATCAATTAAAACCGACTTTTTACCGACGCTGATTTACGAAAAGTGCCACACGTATATAAAAAACAAACAAACAAAAAAACGAGAATGAATAAAACTGAACCGGCGTCAAAATCAATTCGAGGCGGCATTCGGACAAAACAAAACAAAAAATTACATATCGTTTAACAATTATGTTAAATATTGGGATATTTATAGATTAATATGCTTTACTGATTCCCTGCATCTTAAAATATTAAAATTCTTTTCATTTTTTTTTTAAGTGATAGTGGATGACCCCCTCCCTGAAAAAGTTAGTGAAAAAGACGAAAGAATACTTTTTAACCGAGGAATTAGTTTCGTATAGAAATTTGCTAAAGAAACAGGCGCCCATTTCTGAGCCATTAAAACTTTTATTATCACGGATAACAAAATTGTGTTGCCATTTACTATAAGTTCGAATGGCAAGGTCGCACAATAATGCGTAATCGCCTAAAAGACTTTTGCTAAAATAACTGTTAAAAAGAAGTTGAGATAAGTTATCTCCCTTTATAATTTACTAATGTTGGGACGATTAATCGGAATTTGAAGCGAGAATCGGAAAAATCGGATTTTTTTTTGGGGGGGGGATCAGAATCGGTATTGAAATCGAAAAATTTGTGCCTATTTTTATGGTTGAGAAATTATCTGCATAATTAACACGTGTTTTTATTTTTACGGTAGTAGGGATTTATAAAAACAACTTTATCGTTAAATATTTATGGATTTATAAACAATCGAAATCAGTAATTGTATCGGAATTGAGAATGTCGTACGGAATCGGTAATTGTATCGGAATCTAGAAAAAATATCAGAATCCTCCCACCAATACAATTTTTTGCAAGGGAGTACCTTTTTTCCGATTTTGCTATGTGATTATTATGTAATATTAATAGAATTAAATGTTTTTCATGTATATTTGAAAAATTGCTGACATCTTGCTACTCAACTCCCTACATAGTAACTCTGCAGTTTATGTCTCAGATAGTAGCCCCATATATCCAAGTGGCACTGTGCAACAAAAAGCGTAAAGTTGCAGCTAAAATAAAAGCGTGCATGAAGTCCGAACACTCGCTTCAATCTATCATGACATACCTGAGATAGCTGCTGCAGCGTTTATTGTAAGGATGACGATAATTTAGAAAGCAAGAAAACCATCCACTGTGTGTTTATTTGTATGAAAACATATCAAGTCTATTGCCAAGGTCGCTGGAAAAATGGTAAGATCCTTCTACCGCTCCAGAAGATATCTCACTACTGATGCAATTTTCTACTTATATAAAAACCAAGTACGTCCAAGGATGGAGTACTGTTGCCACATCTGAGCAGGAGCTGCGAAAATCACTCTATCCTACCTTGACAGAGTACAAAATAGGATTCGTGGCTTAGCGGGAGTGCCCTTTTCTCTTCCCTGCACAGGAGAGACTTAGTTATATCCTTTACTTCCATGGCAGGTGCTCGTCTGAGCTCCAATCCCTGGTCCCCCCTCGCCGATCGTTCACGAAAAACACCCGTCTAGCTGAAGCCACTGTCCAAGATTTTCCCCACTCTTTATCTGTGCCAAAACCAAAACGTATACTCCATGAACAAAGCTTCTTTCTTAGAAGTGCACGCCTATGGAACTCTGTTCCGTCTGCCTGTTTCCCACCTGACTACAACTTGGATGTCTTCAAGTCCAACATAAACAAATTCCTGATGAACCGCCCCCCATAAGTAGACACTTTATCTAATCTCAACATTAACGTACTGTACACGCAATAACTTTTATCCCCGAGTGGCTTCCAGGCCTTGATAAGTGGTGACCACCTTGTAAAAAATAAAATATATATATATATATATATATATATATATCTTTTGAGGAAAAAAATCAATGATACACAATGTTTTGCTTTTCGAGAATGTTGTTTTATTCACTTTTAAATTTAGTCCTTTTCAAATAAATAAACTAACAATTTTTCACAAGATATGTAATAAAACAAAGTTAAAAAAAAAACCATAAACAATTGTCGTCCGTTTGTCAAGAATTTTTTCCAATAATTTTATTCATTTCCCATTAAACTTAAATTCTTAAACAAAAAACTTAAAAATATATATATATAAACAATTAAAGTAACGTCGAAATTAGGTTTACGATTATCTAATATCGGTTCGTCAAGAAAAAATTCCACATCAATAATTAAAAATAATTAGTCGATTTTTTCTCCCCTTTCTGATTGGATAAGAACTTCGGCATCTCTCGACTGCTTACATAAAAAACTGAGACAGAGTCGAACACAACGTTGGTTTTATCTGGTTCAAAAGCAGGATGAGTACCAGCACTTTAATTTTAGCTGAATATTTATTGTGATAGGTCTTATATACAAAACTCATTTCTTATCAACAATCTATTTCATATCTAGTCAATTAAAAAAACGGATCCATCCTAAACAAGCTATTTTTAATGGCAGTCGTTGTAATATAAATATACTCTTTTTTTTTTCTTTTTTTCCTGTTTTTTTTCTTTTTTTCTTTTTTTTTCCTGTTTTTTCTTTTTTTCTGTCTTTTTCTTTCTTTTTTTAAAATTTTTCTTTTCTTTCTTTTTTTCTTTTTTTTTTTTTTCTTTTTTCTTTGGGCATCCACACCAGCACTGTGCTTTGACGACATTAAAGAACAAAAAAAAAATTTCAAACAATATAAAAGAAGGTCAAATAAATCGCCATTTTGTAAAATTAACACAGCTTTAAAAAAAAAAAACAACAGGTCTACAGTTGAGTCCCCCAAAGAGGCGCCATTACAAAAAAAAAGGAAAAAAAAAGCTGCTTACTTCATTGTTTTAATTTTTTTCGCATGCATTAATTCCATGGAAATACGACATCCGGAATGATAGATCTTTTATCTGCGCTTAACACGATCACTGGTTTAGTCGTGGTAGAGACCCGTCTTATAGTGGTCTTGTGCAACTTATCATAGGTCTTCCATATGGATAATTTCGCGACCGCGTCATTGTCGTCCCATTTTATTCTCCATTTTCTAATCTTGGCCCGAATTGATGTTTTTTCGTAGCGCCTTCAAAAGTCGTCATACCAGTCGTGGTCGGGAATAAATCCAGCGTAGCATTTGTAATTCCATAAACTTTATCAATATATATATATATATATATATATATATATATATATATATATATATATATATATCCAATTCTCATATATATATATATATATACACATATATATATATTTCCAATTCTCATATATATATATATATATATATATATATATATATATATATATATATATATATATATGGGTGTCTGTCTGAAGATAATAGTACAAAAAGATAAAATTAATTGCTGTTGCTAACTCAACGTTCGGTGGCCATATATACGGCGTTGACTGACATAGAGAAAGACTGAAGGGAATGTCATATTTTTCGGCCATAACAGAATGTAAAACGACGATTCTGATGTTTTCCTGACTTTCTGTCAAATCAAGGATTGATGAATTTTAAATCTCTTCCTGTCTTGTATAGTAACTTTCAATTTCTATGCCTACTTTTGTAGGGGGGCACATACCAGTAAAACCTTATTTATTATTAAATAAATAAAATTATAGCAACTTTTTAAACAGAACAATCAGCATTTCAACATCACCATGTCTCGCCAGGTTTTCTATATGCATATAATTTACTCAAGCAGTTGTACTTCGTTTGGCTGTCTTTCCCTATGACCGCCCCATGTCAAAATAAGTAAATGAGTATACACAAAGCCAGTTGATACAATGTCAGCATCACCAAAAAACAAATTATAAACGGAGGTTTAATCAGAAAATATCAAATAATAAAATGTGAAGTGGCGCGTTTTTTTTTTTTTAAGATGTGTTTGCTCCCTAATCGCTGTGTAATTGGCTATGCTCTGTATATATATATTGGTTTTACAATATAATGGCGGTGCTTCATTTTTAAGTGCCGACTGTTAATGAAAACGGGAAGTAGAATTCTCCAGTGTCAAAAGTCATACAAAAGTAATAGATTTTGCTTTGACAATGAAAAATTCTTATTTTTGTCTGAATTTCCAGCCGTAAAAGATGATCGAAGCACCGTTATACACACACAATTACACACACACATATATATATGCATATATGTATATATATATAGATATATACGTATATGTATATATGTATATATATATAAGTATATATATAAACACGCACACACACACACACACACATATAGATATAGATATATATATATATAGTATATGATATATTATATGTAATATATATAATATATATGGATAACTAAATGCTTTAGTACAACAATAGACATCATTGGGACCAAATGCTGATAATTATATTAAATAGTCATTATAATATTTTTAAAGTATTAAATATTATATATATATATATATATATATATATATATAATTTTTTAAGTTTTAAATATTATATATATATATATATATACGTTTTTATTTTTTATTTTTTATTATTTTTTATTACCGTATCTTTCTGTTAAGTTTCATTATTGTTTCAGCTACTCGGCCCTTTTTTTGGCCGTCTTTAGCTTCCTCAGATTTTACGTAGCTGAAACAATAATGTAACTTAACAGAAAGATACGGTAATAAAAAATAAAAACGCATATTTGCTCTACAACAGTATTGAGCACTTTCTTCGGTTTTTATTAATTACCATTTCCACTAAATATATATATGTATATGGATATATATATGTCTGCATATATACATATATACACGCACACACATATGTGTGTGTATATATATATATATATATATATATATATATATATATATATATATATATAAGAAAAACAATCTTTTTTCATGTTTTAAGTGAATACATCTGCATTATATTTCGAAAGAATCAGTTGTTTTCATTA
>NC_136507.1:34044242-34049242 GCF_053919585.1 Euprymna scolopes | reverse complement strand
CGCCTGAAGAAGTCTCTTTGACTGCAAACAGATGGCTATTTGTAGCGACCACATGTAACTGTTTACCCCCAAATAATAATTAAAAAAATTGCTCTTTTTATTGAGCACTATTTAACACCCTCGTTGTCTTCATTAGTACCTACTTTTGAACCCCTAAAACCTATATATATATACATATATATATATATATATATATATATATATATATATATATATATATATATATATATATATATATATATATATATATATATATAGAATATGAATATAAATATTCCATGCCTTGTGGGATTGTGTGAAAATACAGTTGTTTATAACTGGAGAAAACTACATCCCATGCAAGAAATATTATCTAATGCCCGTCACGTCTACTCTTCTCGTTCGCCTTTGCTTACAATTACCCAATAAAGAAGAGTCGCTATACCGACGCTGCCGTTAGAGTATCCTGGTCGACTAGTGTTCGAACTATTTTTAATGGTTATGGCCACATACTTCAGGCATGAGATCGCTGAAATGAAATAAAAATAGAGTCGTGAGAGTGCTACCAATGTCACGCTATAAATGCACTTTAGCGATCGTCAGGAAAAATGAATCGTCTCTATTTCTCTCTGCCCCACCAATTGTCTCTCTCTCACTCTCACTCACTCACTCCAGTTATGTGTGTTAATATTCAATATGCTGGTGTTTTAAATAGTATATATATGTATCTTATAAAATCTTTTCCTTTTTTTATATTCGCAAACTTATGCTGGCGTAAAATACCCAATATATTTTAAATGTAGAAGCCTAGATTCTTATATACATGTATATATATAAATGTATATATATATATATATATATATATATATATATATAATGTAAATATATATATGATTGTATATATATGAGTTATATACATTCATATATATATATATGATTATATATATATATATATAAGTTAAATATATATATATAACTGTATTTATATGACACATATATTTATATATTTGATTGTATATATATATATAAATGATTTTATATATATATGACTTAAATACTTAAATATATATGATGTGTGTATATATATATACACATGTATATATACATATATGTATGTGAATATATATATATATATATATATATATTAAATGTGCCAAATAAAGGCGACTGTGTACTGTCTGTAGAGTCGGACACTTGTTTCTTTTTTTTTTTTTTTTTGTAAATTTGGAATTTTTAAATGTCTAAAGAAATTTGTATTTTTTGTATTTTTTTAATAAAAAATGTTTTCCAGCATAAAAATTGTTGTTTTTTTTTTGTATTTTTTTTTTGTTTTTTTACTACGCTGATGTCTTTTCTTGGATGGGTTAATTTTTTTATTGGGTGACAAGGTTTTCGCTTACTAAGACCCAAAGTCCACTCGAGGATAAGGGTTTATGAAGGCCAGTTAATACTACGATCATGATTATCGGTAATAGTGGAACTTAGATAGGGCTTAATTATTCAGTGGGACGTCTTACCAAGAACTAGTTTACATTAGACTTGAAAACGATATTTTTATGAAGAAAGTTTCTTTCCTTGAACTGCCCGTCCGTGGAACACAGTACCACTGAACTGCTTTTCAGCTGGATATAATGCCGTTTTCAAATCTAACGTTAAAACCTCTTTAAATAATCAAACCTTACTCCAGTTCCGTCATTACTGATCATCAAGGTGTTTTGTTGTTTATTGAAGTTTCACTCCAAACGACAGAGACACTTAGTTGTGAGGGTTACTATTAAGGACCAGATTTGCGTGGATACTATTTATGGCGTTGGTCAGCGAGATGTCTGTTCACATTACACTTCGATTTCTGCATGCCAGTACAGTCAGGGAAGCAGGAACCCAGGGGGGGTCCATAGAGCAGCATTCCGAGGGAAAAAGCTATTCGCGTAGAAGGCTTTACGGCATCTAAGATCTCTACATTGTAGGGGTGGGATTTTGCTGCTTATCGGGTTTGTTGACTTTATTGTCGTTGAGGGGGGTACTAGTGCTCGGAGTTCGTCAGAGCACTTGCCTTTAAAATACTTGTAAAACAGACACAAGGATACCACGTTTCGGCGATGGGATAGAGGTTGGAGTTTAGTTGATAGTTCAGGTTGTTGACATTTTTGGGGCCCTATTCATGAGTGAGAGACTAGTGGAAGATGCACCAATCCAGATGTGACAACAATACTCCATGCATGGAAGTGTGGCTTTGTAGAGGTACAGGAAACTCTTAGGTATAAGTAGCCTTCTGGCACGGTAGAGAAAACCCACTTTTCTTGCAGCAACCTTAGCAATTGTTTAAATGTATTTGTTCCAATTTATGTTGTCTGCGCGCTTTAGGGTTGTACTTTCAGACAGTGCATCATTAGCGATGGCAATCAGTGGTTAGGAAAGTTTCATAGAATTATTAACATAAATAAACTTAGTCTCGGCAGCAGTGAACGTTATCAACTAGTTTCGGACCCATTCCACTTCAGACTTGAGGCCTTCCTCTAGAGGTTTAGCACTTTCTTTAGATATGTGTTCATTTGTTTTGTTGTCTATGTCTGTTATAGAGCGTGGTATTATTAGCAAATATCCATAACTCCGAGAAAATTTTATCAAGAGGTCATTTATTAAGAATATCAGGGACGTCATTTATTAAGAATAATGTTGTCCCACAGTCTACCGACATTCACTAACTCTTCTCCTTGAGTGACCCTTAAACCTTAATAACTGGTGAGCCCCCTAGTAGAGCACTGGTGTCCGCTCGACCACAATACCTTAAAACCCGACAAACGGAAAAATCCCAATCATACACTATAGAAATCCTTAAATGCCGTAAAGCCTTCTACGGAAAAAATTTTCCCCCTCGGATTGTTGCACTTTGGAACTCCCTCTCAGGCTCTTGCTTCCTGGCTGTATTGACATGAAAAAATTCAAGCGTAATGTGAACAAACAGTAGCCACTTATGACTAGGTGGTTCTTTGCCTTGTTTGGGGGTTAATTTACAATTAAAAAATAAATAAATAACATTTTTGCCGAAAATGACGTTTCAAACTGCATACAACTTTTCTTTCTGACAAGTCCAAGTTTGTTTCCTTTATACGTAGCTGCGTAGTTTATAATTTTGATTCAGATTATCTTTTTGGTACATTTGATAATTATTACTGTTCTATAATATCAATTCCAATTTAATAAAGCTTGTGCAAAACATGATTTTACGGGCCGAATGTCCAACAATTTTATTACACAGATGGGATATTCTTGGGGGAAAAAATTATTTACTGTAGTTCCGTTTAGTTTTAGGAACGTAAAAAAAAGGAAACATTCTTTACAGTGTTGGTACTAGACAAGTTAATATTTTTTTACAAAGGGGTCACCACTTATCAAGGCCCGGAGGCCACTTAAAGATAAGGGGCAATGTGTTTATTAGGACAATTAAACATAGTAATCGTTAGCAGATGAAATTTTGCGTAATTTTATTCTTTAAAAGGGCGGCTCAGCAATAAATTATTTATGTTGGACTTGAAAACGACAATAGTGCAGTCAACTTAAGGAAATGTAGGCGATTTAGAAAGGTAGACATAATAAGTGTAAGCATTAAATACAGAAATCTTAACAGATTAATCGGAATTCCTCGTTACATGTTATAGTCCGTCCACATACCAGAAATAGTAGTCACAAATTGTTGAACTTATGCTGTGAACAATTTGGGGTTTATTGTATTTATTTGCTTCCCCACCAAAGCAAATTAGGCACAAGGCCGTTTTTAATGTGGGGTAAAAAACCAGCTCCCCTAAAAGTAGGCAAAAAGGGGGCACTCTGGTTACCAAAAATAATAATTGCCCCAGTATAGAGGGTTTCCCCTCCATTGACTGGTACAAATTATCTTAAGTGCAGCATCTGCAGAACAGATACTACAATTTGATCCCGGCCTGAAGGCCAAGAACAACAGGGTATTTATTTGCTCCCCCACCGAGCAAATTAGGCACAAGGCCGATTTTTAAAGTGAGGAGTGAAAGGGAAACGGGGACCAACTCCCCGGGGAGTAGGGGAGCTGGATAGTGACAATTGGTATGAAAGGTTTCCCCTACATTGACCAAGGTCTTATATGTGGTGTTTCCCCCACATATGGTCTATGCTTGCAGTATCTGCCGGAACAGATGGTATTTATTTGCTCCCCCACTGAGCAAATTAGGCACAAGGCCGTTTTTAATGTGAGGTAAAAACCAGCTCCCCTAAAAGTAGGCAAAAAGGGGGCACTCTGGTTACCAAAAATAATAATTGTCCCAGTATAGAGGGTTTCCCCTCCATTGACTGGTACAAATTATCTTAAGTGCAGTATCTGCCGGAACAGATACTACAATTTGATCCCGGCCTGAAGTCCGAGAACAACAGAAAAAAGGCAAGCCTCTTTTCTGTTTAATTTGGAGTTTATAAACAATTAAAAAAAATGTAAAAACTCATAATATAAAACATATTTTAAAAAAATAGTTTTTATATAATAATCTAATATACTCTAGGCTTCGCAAATGATGATTAACTCCCATTTCACATTAAGTTAGTATAACTAGCCAATTATTTCTACTCCTACTATTATATAAAACTCACTTTTTGCGCGTGTGAATTCATTCCTTATAGGTTTCGAAACGGCTGAGCTTATCTCTTGCAAATTTTACAAAAACGTAATTTATATGTCTGGTAGTGTTCTTAGATATCTTTTTTTACAGGAATTCATACGATAAGTATCGAAAATCGAAAGAATTCCACCCTAAAACAGTTTTTCTTTCCTATAGATAAAAAAGAGGTTTTTTACAGGGAATTTTTTTACGTTACATCGGCCAAGGGAAATAATTAAATCTCAGCAAATCATTTTCGAAAATCGGAAAGATCTAATAGTGTTAAATAGTGTTTCTTTCTCATAGATAAAAAGAAGATATTTTTTTAAAGGGGAATAGTTTACGTTACACCGGCAAGGGAAATAATAATATCTTAAGAAAATGTTTCTTCATAAA
>NC_136507.1:34024242-34039242 GCF_053919585.1 Euprymna scolopes | reverse complement strand
GGAAAAAAATAATAATGATAAAACAATATTAAAATTATTATTAATAATAATAATAATAGTAATAATAAAAATAATAGTAATAATAATAATAATAAAAACAGTATAAAATTAATATTTATTATTTTTTTAATATAACATATTTAGCCATAATAGGGGATTAAATAAATTAAATAGGACTAATAATTATAAATAATAACCTACTAATATTTATGTATATAAAAGAATACAATACATATATATATATACATATATATACATATATATACATATACATATATATATAGACATGCATATAAGTAAAGGTGTAACTCTATACTATTAAGTTGAAAGTTTAAGCTAGTTAAGTATAAATATAAAGTCATATTAAATCACAAATCAATACATTCAAGACAGTATTACTAAAAACATAGATACAAGTACACTTACGTATAAATATATAAATATATTCAGGCAAAAGAAGTAATTAAATCAGCAAAATGCTCAAAAGTAGCGACACACAGGTAGATAGTAACAAAATTAAAAATAATAAAATACATATGTATATACCCACAGAGAACCAACGGACATACAAATATACATATATATATATATATATAATTTTATGTATACACATACATACAACAAAATACACAAATATATGCACACAGTCATATACTAATATACAACAACGCACACAAACATATATATACGCACACATAAATATGTATAATTCACATAAACCATATATATAGAAATACATACGAATACAAATTATTTGGCAAGAGTACAGATAGATGCATACACACATAAAAGCATACAAATGGATTGAATAAACATTATTAGGTGAGTACACAACAAAGGAAGGTATACAAAATAACATAGAAATATATAAATCTAAGTACACACGGTCATAAAATAAACACATAGACACATACATATACACATAGACACACAGGTATATAAGATAGGGGAAGTAAAGAATGAAATCAGGCGAGGAGAAAGTATATTAATAGTATTTTAATAAATTATACAAATCAGTGACAATTTTAAATTTATTTAAATTTTATATCTAAACTAAATTACTTAAAAGATGGTTTTTATAATGTTTGCAATTAATTGAATTTTCGTGCTTCTTATTAAATAATTTATCTCTTTAATAAGAAAATTTTAATAAGAAGCATGAAAATTCAATTAATTGCAAACATATGCATTGTATTCTTTTTATATACATAAATATTAGTAGATTTTTATTTATAATTATTGGCCCTATTTAATTTATTTAATCCCCTATTATGGCTAAATATGTTATATTAAAAAGATAATAAATATTAATTTTATTCTGTTTTTATTATTATTATTATTATTATTATTACTATTATTTTTATTATTACTATTATTATTAATAATAATTTTAATATTGTTTTATCATTATTATTTTTTTCTTTTATTTATATATTTATTTAATAAAAACGCGAAAACTTTAAACTTTATTAGTATATATTAATTGTAGAAGTATGTTTGAACTGCGTTGATATTACTCGTGGACGTATGTGAGATGATAAATATGTTGGTTGGATACATTCGCTGTCTTTTGACATGTTCATTTCTAACGCTTAGATTGTATTTTCTGTTTGTATTTGTAATAACGTGTCTCATTACTGAATTGTATAATTGTTCATAAATTGGTTGACATGCAGATCTTTTTCTTTTTCTTTTTCTATATACTGTCAACTTTTTTTAAGATTCCCTTCCTATTAATTCTTACTTTCCCTCTTTCTTTCTTTAACTATATCTCATCATTCTTTCTTTTCCCTTCTAGTCCTTATTCTCTTTATAATAACCATTTATACCTTTTTTTTCTTTTTCTTCTCCATATTATATATATATATATTTTTCTCTCTATTTTCTTTCTCTATATATTTTCTTTCTCTATTTGTTTTTTTTCTCTTCTTAATCACTCTCTCTACATTATAATCTTTTAACTTTATTTAAATTGCCCCTCCCCCTTTACATCTTATAATTAAAGTTCTGTGTTTTAAGTTTTTAACTCCAACTTTTAAAGAGTTCCTACCTAAAATAAAAATCCATTATTCATTGAACTTTTGAATAGTCAAGTCGCTGCCTGATGATATCTGTTGTTTGATTGAAACAAGTGGCTATTTGTAGCAGCGGGATGTGAGCATGTTTATATAACAATAAACAAATATATATATATATATATATATATATATATATATATATTTGTTTATATAACAATAAACAAATATATATATATATATATATATATATATATATATATATATATATATATATATATATATATCCGTAACTCACAAGTTAAGGAATTAGGGTGGAGTGTTTTATGCTTAAGTTTCGATTCTAGTTTATGGCACCCAAGTCATTTTTATTTTATTTTTTTTAATTTTTTATTTATTTTTTTAATTTTTTATTTCACTAATTTATATTAGGTTCAACATAATAATCGAGCAATATCTCTATAAAAATAGATATGTAATCTTCACGAATTAAAATATCATATTTAACCGTATCTCATGACCATGCAACGCCGGAGTGCATGGTAGTAATATTTAAAATTAATTAAAAATTATTTTACGTTCAACTGCACAAGATTTTCTCCTAGTTGTTGGTTTTGCACACAATTTTTTATCTTGTTTAGTTATCTAGATAAAACATGCAAAATATTTTTTTAATTGAAGACACTGAATTCTTTTTTTTCATTGTTTCTTAACGTTTCTCTTAAGATTATTTTCTTTTTTCTTTTCTTTTTTTCATTGTTTCTTAACGTTTCTTTTAAGATTATTTTCTTTTTTTTTTCATTGTTTCTCAACGTTTCTTTTAAGATTATTTTCTTTTTTTTTCATTGTTTCTTAACGTTTTTCTTAAGATTATTTTCTTTTTTCTTTTTTTTTCATTGTTTCTTAACGTTTTTTTAAGATTATTTTCTTTTTTCTTTTCTTTTTTTCATTGTTTCTTAACGTTTCTCTTAAGATTATTTTCTTTTTTCTTTTCTTTTTTTCATTGTTTCTTAACGTTTTTCTTAAGATTATTTTCTTTTTTCTTTTCTTTTTTTCATTGTTTCTTAACGTTTTTCTTAAGATTATTTTCCTTTTTCTTTTCTTTTTTTCATTGTTTCTTTACGTTTCTCTTAAGATTATTTTCTTTTTTCTTTTCTTTTTTTCATTGTTTCTTAACGTTTCTCTTAAGATTATTTTCTTTTTTCTTTTCTTTTTTTCATTGTTTCTTAACGTTTCTCTTAAGGTTATTTTCTTTTTTCTTTTCTTTTTTTCATTGTTTCTTAACGTTTTGTTAAGATTATTTTCTTTTTTCTTTTCTTTTTTTCATTGTTTCTTAACGATTTTCTTAAGATTATTTTATTTATTTTTTTTCATTGTTTCTCAACGTTTTTTTAAGATTATTTTCTTTTTTCTTTTTTTTAATAAGGAGAAGAGGTCTTGAAACTCGGAAGCCTGGGGTCCCTTCCTTAATTCTATATTTGTAGTTTTAGTAAACGTGTGGCGGTACCTCAGTTTTAATTACTTAGCTTAGTATGAACGGTACATAAAATCGGTGTTGGAGACATATAAGGAAGGTGAAAAAAATGATTATAATATAGGAAGCAAAAGTCACGAGAAGTTTCTATCAGTATTTTGTCTAATTTTCGATTTTTGAGTGATTACTGATACTCCAAAGATGAAGGTCTCATGTCGACTATGTTCCTTTTGTTCTAAATTAACGCCCGATTCTACTTGTGCTGTAAAGTAAACAAGCAATTTAAATCCGTTCAAACACACAACACTTGCTCAGGTAGGTAGAAGAGTAATTTTTCTTCTTTGGCAACGTTTAATTGTTATATTTTACTTTTTAACCTTTTTTCCTTTTGTTCCTTATAATGCAATATACCCTTTGCATGTGTACGTTTTTTTTATTATTTGGATTCTTCGAACTACTGTTATCATCTTGAATGTTATTTTTACAACGCTTCGGTCGATGTAACCTCCGATCTTCTTTAGGTGTATCTTGCCGAACTCAGAAATCTTTCTGTCAAGCTCGAGCATCTGCACTAAATTTCGAATAAAACTTTTTTAGATAATCCACGAGAGTGTTTCCGTCAGCCATGATTGTGTAGAAATCCTATAATTTACAAGTTTTAATGTCGCCGATTAAAGATTGAAATTCAATTTACAGAGGAGTACCATTCTTACACATGAATTTTAACAAGGTAACCTATAACCGGGTTTTTTCAAACAATTCTTGTACGAATTTTAGGAGCATTAAACCTATTTTGTTTCTGGATGTAAATATAACTATTTGTTACTATAGCTTTTATTCTCCCCCTTTTTCTGCCTTCTATTTTTTGTTTCACATATATGAATACTAGATTGTGTGCCCGGCGTTGCCCGGCGTTGCCCGGCTATTTGGAGGTGTGTGTTGAGCAATGAAAATAAATAAATAAATAAATAAATTTTTAAAGTGGTAGTTGGGAGGCAGGCTCAAACCCGTGACGCGAAGGCGGAAAAGGAAGTGAAAGAAAACCTGACGTCTTACCCTTACTCCATAATGCGATCGTAAGTTCAAAACGTTGAAATTAGTAAAGTCATTCCAACCGATACGATGACTTGCAAAAATGGCGACGCAAAGAAAAAAACAACAAAAAAACTGCCGAGCTGAGGGTAAAGGATTCAATATTTTTAACCAATTTTTCGATATTTGTCGTCTGAAGGGTTGAGCCTCAAAACGATACTGATCTCGTGAAAATCCGTTGCCTCAGTCGAAAGTATTAGGCAGACATACAAACATGCACACAGACATAGAAACATACATACATTTAAACAGACAGGTGATATTTATATAATAAACTAGCGAAGGGTACCCGGCGTTGCCCGGGTGTTTGGAGGTGTGTGTGTGGAAACTCCGGGGGTGGGTGGGTTAAAAAAAAAAGTAAGTATGAGGATCGAACCCGAACCCTTGAGGCAAAGTTATAAATTAAAGTGTGAAAAAAAAAACGTGCGACGTTAACGATTGCCCCACCGCGAGATGCTAACGGAAACACGTTTGAATTTATTTAATTACTTGGATTTAGCAGGTGCTCGTTTTAATGAGTTAATGACGTCAAGTTTGACTGCGGAATAGTATTTCATTTACTGCGAGAACGCTTCCCAAGATGTTATAGGAAAAAGACTAACCCACATGCGGCGAGCGACAAATGTTGAATATTTATCCTCCCAAAGTCGAGCAAATTAAATAGACAGGCGAGCTTCGTTGTTAACTGTGAGATATTACGATTTATATGTGATATAAAAAGTTTTAAAAAGTTGTTAGGCGACCGACCGGTTCTCTGAAAAAAGCTTTTGTAGACATACAGAAAAAGCGAACACACATACAAACATACATACATTTTCGCTTTTATATTTATAGATGACGGTATCTTTTTTTTTTTTAATACAACGTCATGTGACCTCTTGATAAATTATTGTGCCTCGAACTCTAGTAAAATGTACATTTATATAAGCAATATTGGCTGGAGAAGTCTCTAGTTACTGTAACTGGCTGACCGAAACATATTCACAAATGTTGGCAGAATATACCTAAATTAATGTAATTCGTAAAAACGAATATGTGGACATTAGTAACTTTATTTCTAAGTTAAAAATGGCATAATGTATGCAAACTATGAGGTATTTGCAGCTTCTCTTCCAATGTTCAAATTTTTAAATCATGTCCAAACGAATTTTATTTCCTTTTAGTGGAATGATTGTTGATATTTCTTCTGATGAGTTAAGCGCAAAATAGATTCGCTGGTTGATATAGTGATTAAGTGATAGATTTTGTTCTAAGAAACAGATACTGCCAGCAATCATAAGTGTAAACTGAATTAAAGGAATAAATAGTAAGATGGTCAACATCATAGAAATTTGGAATATAGAATTTTGTCATTTATTCATTATATTGCTCTGCAATTACATTGAGCTTCTTAAATAAGGATTGGTATATATAAAAAGAAAATATAAGTGAATAAAAATATTTCCACAGAAATATATATATATATATATATATATACATATATATATATATATATATATATATATATATATATATATATATATATATATATTATGACTGGTACAAGAGAGAGCAGATAATAGACCGCAAGTTTTAACACAGAGTTTTTTCTTCTCCTAGGTGTGTATCTCAATGAAGACGCATGTGCATTACTCCCAGTGAATTAAACGCGCCTACAGATCCTAACATGGAAATTTCTTCGTTTCGGCACGGTACATACAGCGCCTAGTCTTGAATAATTGTCCCACTCAAGTACTGGTCATACGCATCGTTGCTTTACTTCCGTGATCTGACGAGAAACTGTAGTAATTACAAAATCAAAGTTTAGAAAGTGTTTATTTAAGGAAAAATATAAATTTACAAACGCAAAAGTATTGGATCCTTTTAAAAACCCCTTTTCTAAAATGAGTTTAGATGACTTTTCCTTTGCCTGTTGCGATAATGAAAACAGTTAATCATTGATTAATAGAAATGTGACAACAGCATATTCTTTTCATTGTTTTGATTCTTGAGTATATATACGTTAATATCTTAACGGCTTTTGTATAGACGGATGTGGTTCTCGGTTGATTCACTGTGCCTTACTGTGTCGAATATATACTAGAGAGTCAAAAGAATGAAAAGAATATTCTGTTGTCAAAGCCCTACTGGTGTATATCAAAATATTTTTTTAATTCTTCCGGTTTGTGTTCGCCTTAATTTCATTTGTTAATTCATATTTTTACATAAATATACACTTTCTAAACATTGAGTTTGTAATTACTACCCCAAATATAAGTAAGAATAGTAATAGGAATATACTGGCCATATTTAAATGTAAATCTTGAACACAATTAGAGATATAAAGAAAAATGTAATATATCCAATACTTTTGAGTGGCACTGTATATATATATATATATATATATATATATATATATATATATATATATATGTTTTATTTTTTATTACCGTTTTATCTGTCTAGTTACATATGTTTCGGATGTTGGACCGTGTTTACGATTTACGGTAGAAACATTTCTGTAGGCCTGACGAGGCTCTTAGATCGTAAACACGGTCCAACATCTGAAACATATGTAACCAAACAGATAAAACGGTAATAAAAAAATAAAACATATATTTGCCCTGCAATAGTATTGAGCACTCTCTTCAGTTTTTTACTAATTACCAGTGTTACCAAATATATATATATATATATATGTGTGTGTGTGTGTGTGTGTGTGTGTGTGTGTGTGTGTGTGTATGTCTCAATTATTTTTAAGTAATAGTTCCCATATTGCGTGAACTTTCAAGATGAGAACAGTAGTCCGAAGAAATCGAATAATATGAATAACTAATCCTCATAAAAAAAACCTGTAAAATATGTCTTGTTTATTAATAGATTTTTTCTCGTATTTATTTATCTTTTCCACAGGTTGGTGGACGCTATATCCGGATTCTTGTCATGGTCCAAATTTAATGGCAGCCACGACGACGATTTCATCGATCGTCTCAACCACATCTACACCGTCATCGTCCTCATGATCTTCTCGATCGTCGTAACAGGGGGAACATACATCGGCGACTCAATTTCATGCTGGTTGGGCACAGAGGCCGTACGTAGACATCGCTACGTCGAGACGGTCTGTTGGACGGGCACCACCTATTACGTCGACGATGAAGATAGTCTAAGCTCAGGAAAGATCACCGTTATTCATTATTACCTATGGGTACCTATCGTTCTTTTATTCCAAGCATTCATGTTTAAGATTCCAAATATAATTTGGCAAATGACCAATAAAGCTTCAGGAATGAACCTAGAGAGAATCACCACGCTTTCGGAAAAAACGCAGATGGAGTCAGAGGATAACCGCATGGAAACAATAGAACACATTGGAAATTACATAGAACGTTGGATAACTGCCAATAAGCAGAAAAACAAAGACATTGTATATCGTTTCAGACCAAAACCGGGGACTTATTTAACAACTGTCTACTTCGTGACTAAACTACTCTATTGCGTCAACGTGATAAGCCAGTTCTATGTTGTCGGCTCTCTGATGAAAATCAATTTTGCCGAATACGGACTAAAAATCAGCTCATACGTTGAGAACAGCGATGTGATGATGGACCCTACTATATTTCCGCGGGTTGTTTACTGCGACTTCCGTATCCGGCAGTTGGAGAACGTACTGAATATGACCACCCAATGCGTTCTGCCAATAAATGTGCTTAACGAGAAGGTGTTCATGTTCCTATGGTTCTGGTTTTGCCTTGTCAGCACGCTCTCTATCATAAATCTGCTGCACTGGATCTATAGGATCATGGCGAAAGACAGTTACGTCGACTACATCTTCAGGTATATCCATATCAGTGAGGAGACACTGGAAAAGGCCGACCGGAAGTCGTGTGCGAGGTTTGTCAATCGATTTCTGAATCTTGACGTCATCATGCTCATGAGGGTTGTTGGGAAGAACTCGACCGACCTTGTCGTCGCCGAACTGCTTGGTTATTTGTGGGCTATGTACAGGAAAAAATGCCAAACTGAAGAAGACAAGATGATAGATGCTTGATATAAATGAGTAAGGCGCCAGAAAATATATTGTGCCTTATAATAATTAATGAGATCTGAAAAAAACACTGTTGATGCATTATGTATAAAAAAAAAAACTCGATCACGCATATTAACTACGCCGAGCGGTTGTTTGTTGTCTACGTCACTACACATCATAGGAAATGGGCGGTGTTAGTCAATTTGGCGACGTCGCCCAATTACGTTTCACATTTCTTGTTTGTTTTCTTTCATAATTGTCATTAAATATAATAAATAAGAATAGTGCATCTGCCACTAGTCTCCCGCTCCTAGACAAGGTTCAAAAGAGAGTCGGCAATCTGATAGGTCCTGAACTGTCGTCTAAACTTCAGCCTCTGTTCCATCGACGAAACGTTCTATACATCTGTCTTTTCTACAAGTACTAAAACGGTGAATGCTCTGACGAACTGCAAGCACTTGTGCCCCCTCGACGTAAATCCATCCGACAAACCCGACAAGCAGCTAAATCCCACCCCTGCACAGTAGAGATCCCTAGATGTAAGAGAGCCTTCTACTCCAGTAGTTTCTTCCTCATGACAGCTAAACTTTGGAATTCCCTTCCGGGTCCCTGCTTCCCCAACTGTACTGACATGAAGAAGTTCAAGTGTAACGTGAACCGACAGCTTGCTGCTCAACTCCCTACACAGTACCCCTGATGCCTATGTCCCTGATAGTAGCCCCCTACAACAAAGTGGCAATGTGCCTTGTTTGGGGTGAAAATGAATTAAAAAAATATTCATATATGGATTTTTTCAACTAAATATGTTTATATCACCCACATTCTGCTATTTCTTGTTGGTTTCGTTTCATTTTCGAACATTTTTTTAATAAAAAAAAATACTGCTTTTAAATATAATAAATAATTCATAAACTGGTTTGTTTTTCAAATAAATAAGTTGATTTACGTATTTAATTTATTTGAAAGATTTATTTCATGTAAAAAAGCCACATGTTACATTTCATATTCATTAATACTGTGAAAACATTTATAATATATTACATTTATATTGGCTGTAAATAAACATATTAAAAATATATAATATAAACATATTTATCTGAAAAAAAAGTTCACGAATATTTTTATTCATTATATTTAATAACAATATTGGAACCAACAAAAATAAATCGTGAAATGTAATTGGACGGGATCTCCAAATTGAATAGCATTGTCAATTTCCTATGATGTGCTATGACAACAGCATATTCTTTTCTTTGTTTTGATTCTCAGGTATATTCCTATGGATATCTTATATGCTTTTATGTAGAGTGATGTGGTTCTCAGATGATTAATTGTATCTAACTGCGTCGGATACACACTCGAGAGTCAAAATAATGAAAAGAATATGCTGCTGCCCTAGCACTAGTTATGGCGTAGACAACAAAAAATAACTTTAGCAAGTTAAGATATTGCGAGTTTGCCTCTGATGTTATATTCATGGAAAGTGTTCGACTGAGCTTCAGTCTATGGTCCCCCCCCTCGCCAAACTTTCACAAGAAACACCTGTCTAGCCAAACACACTATCAATAATTTCCCCCACTCTTTATCTGTGCCTAAGCCTAAACGTAGATTCCATGAACAAAGCTTCTTTCTTAGAACTGCACGCCTATGGAATTGTCTTCCGTTTTCCTGCTTTCCGGCTGACTACAATATGGTTGTGTTCAAGTCTAACGTAAATAAGTTCTTGATGAGCCGTTCCATATAAGTTATCAAATTTACCGAATTTTCATTACTAATGATTACTATATTGTCCAATTTCTACTGTACACTCTTTAACCCTTATCCTTGAGTGGCCTCTTGGCCTTGATAATGTGGTGATTCCTGTGTAAAAAAAAAGTTAATATGCGTGATTGTAAAATATTCTTATTCACTGCTAATGGATGCATTGAGATAACTGAAAAAAACAAATGACTGATAAAAATAATTTAGACGTGAGGATAAATAAAGATACTCAGTAAAAATTATCGATTCATGATGCCGAATAAAATTGACTGATGCATGCGTGATAAAATAAATGATGTCTAAAAAAATATTGGCGCACGAATGGAAACGGTACCACCTTCTGTATTCTTGTATATTTTAGTCTCCTTTTCATTTTTTCAGCGGATTATTATCGAATTGGCACTAGTCTACAAGATTATTAAAAAAATTTAAGTCAATACATAAACATTTGTAAGTGGTGCTCAGTTTCTAATGCAACGTTTTAGTAAATCGATCACCATTTTAGAACAACTCCACTTTCCAAAGCCAAATTTCGCGAATTTAGCTTCTTTATTTTTAATTTGGCCTTTTTTTTTTAAATTCGCTTTCTCCAATTATTTTATAGACATATTTGAGTTTCGTCACCCGACATTTACATTTACAAAGGCTTTGCCCGGAAGTATTCTTTTCTTTCTTTTTTTTTTAAATACGCATTCTTTACGTTGTGTCGCCCGATATTTATAATCTAAGGGCAATGGATGTGCGCTAGGGTAAAACTAAAGGCTTACTCTTAAAAAGTTGATTTGTAGGATATTCAGGTTTGTATTCTGTACTGTATTCACTGTTCGCCATGTTTGTCTTCGTACGAGTGAAAACAAACATGGCGAACAGTGAAAACAGTACGAAATGCATGAAGCCCCCTAAAACTGAACTTTTTAAAGAGAAGTTCTCTTTTACATTTCCATCATCTCCAGCAAAGTTTATCAATATTTCTGAATGGGCATAGAATGGCCACATAAACAAAACGTTTTCTGTGCAATTAATCTTTGGGTTGAGCATATTCTAAAGCCGTATCTATCCATGAGGAAAATTTGAAGCCAGATTCTAAAAATTAAACCAAAAATAATCTTTTTTATGTCTTAAAAAAAAAGAAGCTAAATTCGCGAAAATTTGGCATCGAGTGGTTCTAAAATGGGTGATTTATTTAATAGAACGTTACATTAAAAACTGAGCACACTTAACAAATATTTATATATTGACTTTAAAAAAAAATGTTTTTGATAACCTGGTAGACTAGTGTACATTCGATAATAGTCCGCTGAAAAGAAATTGGAAAAAAAAAGACGAAAATAAAAAAAAATACAGAAGGGAGTATCGCTTCCATACGTGCGTAAACAAATTAACTTCAAGTGTTTAAAAAAGACATTTGTAATTCCTAAGGGTCTTGCCAAATATTATCCTCGACATATCCATCATCATCATCATCCTAACAATTACAAAAACATTAATTAATAAATCTTTCAACACTATGTTCGTTCACGATCAACATTTTCTTTTTAATAAAGAATACAGAAAGGCGAGGTTGACCCAAAAGTTTTCCAAACATGTAAAACAATAATACATTCGACGAAAAATATTTTTTAATAAAAGAAATATTAAAAACTGATTCTTATAATGGCATTCCTTTTTTTTTTTTTTTTTTTTTTTTTGCTCTAATAGACTGGTCCTGGATATGACCTTAAACAATATCCGATGGTGAGGCCCCAGCTTGCGGGCTTCGGGGAGTGCGAAGCCACCCTTTAATTGCCATTGCTCCCAGGTCCACTCTGACTCGGACTGGCACTACCTGTTAGGGTCCCAACTATGGGTTAAATAGAAACCGACTTTTAAAAAAACACAACAAATATACTCTATTAAAAGCTTGTTCTTCAAAATCACTAGATTCGGCATTAAATAACTTGAAAAGGGTTGATATGCCGTAAAACAAAAACAACCAACCAACTATTATAGACAAGTGGGTAGAGGCTACTTTGGTCGGTAGTAAAATACGCTTAAATGTTGTATAGTAATTTGTCTAGATTTCGTATCTATTATTTTAAAATGTAAAAAAAAAAAAAATGTATTTAGGTGCCATCAGCTAGAATCGAAACCGAAAGTAAAATTGTAGCATTCCAAACTGATGACGTTACTATTGTACCAACATGACACGCGCTAAACAAAAACTAAGATGAATGCACAACACGTATAACGAGTTTTTTTTTAATTTTGACCCATTTTTGTCCCCTTAAAATTATTTTAAGCAATTAAAGACCAATAAATACGGAGAAGGACAGGCAGACATGCATAGTAAGTTTTATAAATTAGACTATTTGAATATTATTTCATAATTTTAATGGGAAAAAAAGAATGAGAGAAGAAGCAGATGGAACAACCAAATCAGAGTAAGAGAGGGTGACAGTGATAGATTAAAACTCATTAAGATGTGGGTGGGATGATTTGTAAGTATTCATCGGTGAGATTATAACATAGGGCATATGAGAGCGGGGGAAAATATCAACTTTTTCAACTTTGACCTTTCGGCAGCCAAATTTTCACCTAAAAACTGACTAAAAAGCATGCTGCATGTCTGAATACCCTTTATATAAATTTCAAATGTTGAGACCCAAAATTAGCTGAATAATTTGCTAGAGACCACAAAGGTCAAATCTTTTGAACTTTGACACCTTAGCAGACAAATTTTCAGCAAAAAATAAAAAATTAAAAAGCTTGGTCTATGTTTGAATACACTTTATGTAAAATTGTAAATGTTTAGACCAAAAAGTGGCTGAGTAATTTGCTAGAGACCGCAGAGGTTATTTTTTTCAAACTTTGATCCCAAGTCTTAGGCTCAAATTAGGTTAAAATGTTTGACCTATGTCCAAGTAACCTACATGTAACATTTCAAGTGTTTAGACTCAAAATTGGCGAAGGAGTTTAGTAGAGTCTTCAAAGTTTAAATTGTTGAACTTTTACCTCTTGACAGGAAAGTTTCTCGCCGAAAACTGATTAAAAACATTTTTCTAAATCTCAATACCCCTTATATCAAGTCTCGAGTCTGTAGACTGAAAATTGACACAGTACTTTGGTAGGGAAATATATACAGACACACACACAGACAGAAAATGTCACTTTTATATATAGATTCAAACACTGCCTAAAAAGTTATTATAAATTTTCTTAATTAAATAGTGGGAGTATCTTGATTGCTTATATTTTCTTTTGTTTTATGTGTGTCGGATAAATAATTGACCTTTTTCAACTTCATTATGTGAATAGATTGTTTCTTGGGTGGGTTGCTTTATGTAAGTTCATACCTCTTTTCTGGGATTCCCTCAGTGATTTGTGACCTCCGTGCGAGATAATTACATTCAAACACAACTTCTGGCAACAATGTAAGCGACACCATACACATGGTGATAGAGGTGAAGTCTGAACCTTTAAGCGCGCCCTTAGCCAAACGGTAGCCACACGCACGCCCTTTACATTTAAACCGTCGATAATCATAATCGCACGACAGTGTCAGGACCTTCTTTCATATCTCATATAGTGTATTCCGCATTTAAATTCAATATTTAAAATAATTTCCTTAATCCATGGATTTTCAACGTAAGTACATCTCCTCAGATGGAAAATCACAAACAAAATATTAATGTTGGTTTGAAATTATTTTGCTAAATATTCAGAGAAAATTTTCCCCTGAGGAGAAAATTTTCCCCTGGGGTGATTCCTTACATTGGAAATTCATAGATTAAGGAAATTATTTGAATTTTTGGCTTCAAACAATAAAGTTTTATTTTGAAAAGTAATTCTTTCTAAATGAAATTTAAATATATAAACGCTAAATTTATTTGCTCTATCTAGTATATTGAGAAATAGTATATTGGCTGGGATTGTCTTATAAAAATATTATCTTTCAAATAAAACAAGCTGAAATATTATGCGCGGTGTGTTTTTTATATATTTTTTTGCATATACAACATTTTTTCACTTCTTTTTTTAGCAATTTATAACTACAATAAATTGCGGTTTCACGTAATCTCATAACTAGCAAATTCTAGCATTGCTACGAATATAATTTGAGGATTTCTCTATATCCTCTGATGAGAAGAATAACAAAAATAGCATTCTTTTAAACTCCGCGGAAGAAGAACTTTATAAATTGTTTTTTGGAATATTCAGTCGAGCAATACATTTTGATTGTAAAGTTCAAGTTCTCTTATATATATATATATATATATATATATATATATATATATATATATATATATATATGCAGAGAGAGAGAGAGAGAGAGAAGGCGAAAAGGAGAGAGAGAGAAGAAAGAGAGAGAGAGAGAGACTTTAACAAAGTCGCCAGAGTCAGATGGAACCCAAATAAGGAAAAATTCATACACAGAAGCTTTCAGAAATGTCTCAGAAACGCGAATGGTGAAATGGAGATCATATATGTCACAACTTCATTGTAAAAAAAATCAGAAACTTTACGTTCAAATAAAGCTGCTCGGCCTCATACCAAAAAGAATCACTTAACAACTTTTGAATATTATGCGCGGTGTGTTTTTTAATATTTTTTTTGCATATACAACATTTTTTCACTTCTTTTTTTAGCAATTTATAACTACAATAAATTGC
>NC_136507.1:34016742-34019242 GCF_053919585.1 Euprymna scolopes | reverse complement strand
TGTAATCGAACTCAGCGAATCCAGTTAATCATGAGGGCCTAATATAACACTATGGTTGTACTGATGTTTCAGGGGATCACAAATGCTTATATGCTGCTGTGAAACCTGACATAGTTACATGGAATAAGTCAGAGAGAGTTGCAACTTTGGTTGAAATGAGTGTTCCTAATGATGGAGGTCTGAACAGAGCTGAAAGGAAGAAACAGACCAAATATCAAGATCTTATGTAAGATGGGAAAAGAAACTGGAATATGAGGGAGATATCAATCATACCAGTTATTACAGGTGCCAAAGAGCTTATGAAGAAGAACCTGAACGCCAAACTTTCACAAGAAACACTCGTCTAGCTGTAAACACTATCAATAATTTCCCCCACTCTTTATCTGTGCCTAAACCTAAACGTAGATTCCATGAACAAAGCTTCTTTCTTAGAACTGCACGCCTGTGGAATTGTCTTCCGTTTTCCTGCTTTCCGGCTGACTACAATATGGTTGTGTTCAAGTATAACGTAAATAAGTTCTTGATGAGCCGCTCCATATAAGTTATCAAATTTACCAAATTTTCATTACTAATGATTTTCCAATTTCTACTGTACACTCTTTAACTCTTATCCTTGAGTGGCCTCTTGGACTTGATAATGTGGTGATGCCTATATAAAAAAAAAAGTTCTACTCAACTAATATTCCTGATGACCCAAGTGCAAAAGAGATCCAATCAAGGAGAGTTAAGGGAACAACAAGGAAACTAAAACGAGCTCTTGGCTGGTTTAAATTGAAAGCAAGGCAATGTTGGCAGATGGTCTAGCTTCCCCATACCCAACGTTACAATCTTCGAGGGAAGAAAATTAAAATAAAGAAGAAAAAAAACAATCGAATAACAAGAATATCATCGATAATTGACGATTTGTACCAGAGAAGAATCCACCCGGCGTATTCCCGTGCATGATCTCCCCTTCAACAACAATCCATCCATAACTGAATAAGGATATATTGTCATATTTTTACTTGCAGGGAGACCCCATATTGGCTGAGATTAACGAATTTTTCACACTCCTATATTTTTATTGTCATGGAAATCGGTGAAATCGTCCATTTTTCAATCAAATCAATTAATTACTTGCTATAGTAAGGGAGCCCATCGTGATACACCAGGAGGAAGTTTCACATGCCTCCCTGTAGTTACTTAGTACACAATATATTGTAGTATACAGTGTTCTAGTGAGAAACATTTATTTCGAACGCACCCCTATCATATACATTACTCTTCATTTTATATGGCTGGCCTTACTGCTTGAATTTAAGTGTAAAATGAAAAAAATCAAGTATCGTGGTACAGTTGTGATTAAAACAGAAACATTTATTTCGAATACGCCCCTGTCATATCAAAGTTAGTACTGTTGATTTCATGTGCCGGGCCTCTCTGTTTGTATAGTAATCAAAATTAAATATACCTGTGATGTAGGCTGTGTAAAACGTTAACTTTGGTCGAAATTGCCTGTTCCTTTTTTATCGAGTTATTTCGATAATCGATTATCGATACTTGTAGAAGATATTCCATACAAAACATACCTAAGAACACTGCCAAGTCCATAAAGTATCTTTGAGTGAAATTTGATTAAAATCGGCCCCGTCGTTTTCGAGTCCATAGGGAACTTACTCACACACAAAGACACCAAGTTCTTTTCATATAATAGTAGAGATAGATATATATCACTGTGTCGCCATTCACATAATCATTCGCAGCCATTATCTTCTCATTTTGGGAGTAGCGTTTTTATACCACTATAACACCATTCTCCCAAAATATTATCTTCTCATCTGCGTTTTGAAGTTTGTGACGGCTACTTTTGATACTTTCATTATGCTTAGGTCGCGTTTCTTCCAGTTTCCAAACGCGGAGACGATATCTTTCATGCTCATTTGTCCAACTCACTCAGTCTGACTCCATACTCTAAACTCTTACTAAAATTGATTGCGTCGCTTCTAAACTACCTCACTACGTCATTAGTACACGTAGCATTAAGGTCATCTGATGCCATTACTAAATCACTTCCATTGTTTATGTCCTAACATTCCTATTACATTCCTACCTTAGATATGTTTATCAATAAAAATTCGTAATTCGCCTCGATACATATTTTCTAAACATTCTATTTTCTAAGCGATCATAATAATAATCATTCAGGTTACTCGGCATTCCCCGGCAGTGCTCTATATAACAACATCACTGTCTTCTTTTGAAAAAGGGTTAGTGTATTTATAATTACCTGAAGCGCTTCTGCTGGGGAATACCGATAGGTCTCCTTGTGCATGTTCTTTCCGGCTAGACTGCTTTTTCTCTAGTGCATGAGAATTTTAAATCTCACTTTCCGAACCTTGTGTCACATCATGCCACTGGGGGAGGGAGATAAATAACATCACACGCCACTGTTTCTTTTTAATTTTTTTATTTTCAAATTTAGAAACGCTTTCGTCTCTCATATGATCTTTTGTCGTCTTGC
>NC_136507.1:34004242-34011742 GCF_053919585.1 Euprymna scolopes | reverse complement strand
TACCTTTTTATTTTTCGTTTTTGTTATTAGCATTTTTGTGTAAAAATAAAAATATATTCTATAGGTTAACTACTTCATTTACTCACATAAAATTAATATACGAAAGTATAAATTTATGCGTAAACTTTAAGTATTTACTTCAAAAGGCTAACTAAAATCTCAATAGAAGGTACTATATAAAAGCGACAGACAACCACAAAATTTACGCATAAGCCTGAAGAGTCCTAGAGTGGATGAAACGCGGAATATTCAGTGTAGCTTAATCACCATATATATATTATAACAATATATACAGGCTGATCCAAATAAACCGGGCCTAAGGGACGGGGCCTAATTAGAGTTGGGGCCCATTTTCTTTGGTCACCCTGTATATATATATATATATATATATATAAATATATATATATATATATATATATATATATATATATATATATATATATATATATATATATATATATATAAACAAGTACATAGTTACAAGAAGCAGCGAGAGGATTCCAAAAGCAAAAATCCAAGAAAGAAGCTATCAGATTAGTAAACTTCTATATTAACTGAGTAGTTTTTGCTGATAGTCGTATTGGGCGGAATATATCTTTTAGAATAGGATTGCACAAGTGTAAAAAATTAACGGAGCACATTTTGTTAACGTAATAAATATAAGATAACAGAGTAGGAGACCGTGTAAGAAGAAACAGATATGTAGGTCTGAGATTTTCGATCGAGTTTTATATAACTGGATTGCAACTTCTTGACAATAAATATGCATTCACCCTCAGCCAAAATAGACAACTCGGCCTGTTACAAATCGGACTCCAACATAGAAACACCTTAATAGAAATGCAAGGACTGGCCGAAATCTCGACAAGCAGATGTCACTATGACCGGAACACTCGTCTATATCAGCTGCTGACCGAGAATTCTGGAGACGTACAGTCCAGCGAACTGTGACCAACAGACGGCGACTGCCAGACAGTGGTCACATTTAGACAATAAAAAAGACGCACAATAACTGTTGGATACGAACAGCAAACAAGCATTTACCTGCAGTCGATATGACCAAGCTAGAGTGTTATATGTTGGGCCTTTAATAGACTGAGGCGTTCAGATGTCTTTCGATTGATGATTGAGAGCGTCAACATGCAAGAGATTGTCAATTACAGCGCACGGATATATATATATATATATATATATATATATATATATATATTAATTTTATTTATACAAACATTAATGGCTACATATGTGCATACATGTTTCTGTAATCACCCACGTTGGGGGATTACGTCTTCAGGCCAAGAACTACCTTCAAAAGTGACATTTCCACCAAATACATTTTTCTACTTCGTTTATCAAGTTAAAAATACAACCTGGGTGGGAGTCAAAAAAACCAAAAAACGGTAAAAGGATGAGTGAGGTCTTTGAAGATGATAAACATCTTTTTTCTTTTCCCCTTCCCCCATGTAACCTAACCTTTGGCTTTTTATGACATAGGGTACTTGAGAGTTTAGTTTTCTTGTCTTAGAGTCTGTAAGTTAATAACCTTAGCTATGGTCAACCAAGTACTGACCGGTGCCTTTTTAATCTACCTCCACCCACACATACACGCAACACACACATAACACATCCATACACAGACACTGCCAACACACACATACACACATTAATCAATATATTCAAAAGCGAATCCATGCTGAACACACTTTGTTTTATTTACTGAAACTAGACAATGATTCTGAAAATACATAGAGGATAAAGTAAAAGTTACATTAAGGTAAATAAAAAATATAAATAAATAAAAATAAAAATAAAATACATAAGTAAATAAATAAATAAATAAAAATAAATAAAAAATATAATAAAAAAAAAAAAATAAAATAAAATAAAAAATAAAAAATAAAAAAATAAATAAATAAGAATAAAGTAAAATTAAATTAAAACAAATAAACCAACAAGATGTGAATAAATATAAACCCGAAAGTTTTCTAAACCCCACATGTACCTATATGCGTGTATCAATACACCTACAAATGTCTAACATTTATCTACACCCGCGCATATATACACACACACATTACAGACATACAGAGACAAATAATAGTATTTTTCTTTACTTATGCAGCGTGGTAACATCTTCGTATATGCAATATTATGCTACCCGACTACAGACGGGTGTACATATATATACATATATATACATATATATATATATACATACATATACACACATTTACACAAACACACACATACATACATACATAAATACATACATATACATATATATATATATATATATAAACATACATACATATAAACACACACACAACAGACATACATATACATATCAACACATACATACATATATAACATATATATAAACAACATTCGGACATACATACATTTTTGTAATCTATATTGTTATAACAATTCTATACGAGGCAGCCTATTCTAATAGTTCAGAAATACACGTGTGTATACATACATCTACATACAATAGACACAGAGACACATCCACATACAAACATACACACCGATACATAGATACAGATATACATATATATATATATAAACATACAAACATACATGCATACGTAAAATACACCTATATATCCAAAGTCACACAAATATAGACATATATATATATATATATATATACATGCATACATGTACCGTGCCATTAAATGATACATCTAAAGTAGAAACAGACATGAATACACCTACTGTATAAATTCACTTTTTCTATCAAATTCCACATCTCTAGTTATGTTTCATGGCCCCTTCCGCTTGTTACACTTTCTTAAGTTGTAGGTTTTTACCGTAAAAATTGACACTACGTAAAAATTTATATTGAATTCAGCATGAAGTTCATAGGGTTATCCTCATATTTAACAAAGATTCTTTCGATGGTAAGGCAGATATACATAAGATGTATCACGACACAATAATAATATATAATAACTAATAACATATGACAGAAATCAGAGTATTTAGGTTATATAAACCTAGTATATAAGCTTATATATTGTAGTACTTACCTTCATCTTTGCTCATTCACACTAATACCCTTATTCTTTTCTCTTCCATTCACCCTTCATTCCTTACTTTCTTTCATCTATTTATTTCTTCTATTTTTTTTTTTATTTTTTTTATATATATTAATAAATTATTTTTCCTACCCGGGTCTATAAAGATCATATATCCATACATGCACACACCCAAAAATATCCATATGCATACATTATTACGGGCTTCACTCAAAACGATCTATTACTCATTTAGTTCAAATATACCTTCATACAGGTACTTATTTCGGCTAGTAATAACATAACTGCTCGATGAAGTAGAACATTAAGTGACTTACGTAACCCATATGGGTATGATTATAGTTGTGACCTCACTTATCCTCTTTGTGGGGGGGGTTGTTTGATGGGGGTTAGTTGTACTTATAGCAGTTCCATTATCCTAATTTAGAGTTCCTTAAGTGCATGTATTCTGAAATGTTTGCAGGATATAGCAGTTTCTTGTTTAATATTCAATAATTTTTCTCGGTCTTTGAACCTAGTTATCTCAAGTTTTTCTGATAAGCATAATAGACATGGTGAGTTCAATGAGTGGCAAGTATTGGCCCTTCTAATAATATTCCATTCTATACTAGGTGTTTTATTTTCTCTAACTAATTTCCAGTAATATAACGATAAGGAAGTGTCCTTTTCATATGTTTGATTATTCATCGAGCGTGTATGTCCATAGAATCTATAAATATAAATGAATTTATTTATTTATTTATTTATTTATTTACTTATGTATTTTATTTTTATTTTTATTTATTTATATTTTTTATTTACCTTAATGTAACTTTTACTTTATCCTCTATGTATTTTCAGAATCATTGTCTAGTTTCAGTAAATAAAACAAAGTGTGTTCAGCATGGATTCGCTTTTGAATATATTGATTAATGTGTGTATGTGTGTGTTGGCAGTGTCTGTGTATGGATGTGTTATGTGTGTGTTGCGTGTATGTGTGGGTGGAGGTAGATTAAAAAGGCACCGGTCAGTACTTGGTTGACCATAGCTAAGGTTATTAACTTACAGACTCTAAGACAAGAAAACTAAACTCTCAAGTACCCTATGTCATAAAAAGCCAAAGGTTAGGTTACATGGGGGAAGGGGAAAAGAAAAAAGATGTTTATCATCTTCAAAGACCTCACTCATCCTTTTACCGTTTTTTGGTTTTTTTGACTCCCACCCAGGTTGTATTTTTAACTTGATAAACGAAGTAGAAAAATGTATTTGGTGGAAATGTCACTTTTGAAGGTAGTTCTTGGCCTGAAGACGTAATCCCCCAACGTGGGTGATTACAGAAACATGTATGCACATATGTAGCCATTAATGTTTGTATAAATAAAATTAATATACATGCTCTGTTCACTCATTGAGCACTATTTTGGTAGACACGTGTTGTTTCATTGGATGTACTTCTAGGAAACTAAACTCTACTGGCTATATATATATATATATATATATATATATATATATATATATATAGAGAGAGAGAGAGAGAGAGAGAGAGAGAGAGAGAGAGAGAGATGTTGCAGAACACGATCATTCATTTAATTTAGATCATACGAAAATTATAAAATACGTGATAGATAGAGCTAAAAGAAGACTTTTAGAATCAACACTAATATTAAACACTAATACTATTACGCAAACAAAGGGTTTCTACCATTTAGCCCCTAGCATAGGGAAAATAATAATCAAAGAACAAAATATCAAAACAGATCCTGATTAACCGTTTTTCCTTAAATATGTCAACAAAATGAATAAGTTTAGAGAAAAAAAAAGTGTACATATTTATTTAACGCATTTTTAAAAGTGTATATATTTAGACATTGAACAACCCAACCTTCTCATACACACACATAGTTTCCTTCCCGATATGGGTAGGATTCTAACACTGTTTCCTTTTCATTTTCGTATGGTCTATGATCATTTTATTTTTTTGCATTTTTCCTTTTAATGTCCTGAAGATGTCCTCTAAAATAGGGACGAAACGTTGATTATTTCATAAACTCATTCGTTTTTTCTTTTTTCAAAACAACATAACGTCAACTATCGTTGGTATTTTTATTTTTTTTACACACACACACACACACACACACACACACACACACACATATATATATATATATATATATATATATATATATATATATATATATATATATATATATATATATATACCGATAAATTTACGACTCAACCATACAACCAACCTACCAGTAAAATGCCCTGATAGATACAAAATAGCCGTCGTAAAAAAATCTCATCTACAGAACTAAACGTAATTCTTCCACTAACGAAATATTCTATAAATTTAGCGTAAAACAAACTCTAATTAATAACGGCTTCCCAAACTACATAGTTGACCAACAGATTAGACACTTTTTAACTACCATTATTATTATTATTATTATTAATAATAATAATAATAATAATAATAATAATAATAATAATAATAATAATAATAATAATAATAATAACGATAGCAGCGATAATAACATTAACATATATTATTGTAACCAGATGCATGAGAATTACAAATTAGACTCAAAAATAATAAAAGATATTGTACACAAACATGTCGTCACAACAGAAAAAAACTCTAAAATAAGATTTATTATTTATTACAAAAAATTTAAAACTAGCCAATTATTAATAAATAATAACCCAACATTCGATGGCAGTATGCTGAAAACAAGAAATGCCGTGCACGTCTTTAAATGTCCCATAGGAGAATGTGTCTCCAAAAATAATTCGTACATTGGCATTACTCGAACCAGCATCTCCTGTCGTTTAACATGTAACCTGTCTTCCCGAATAGTTCAATCTATCAGCACCTCATAGCACACCACACACCTAAAACTGAATTTAGAGACATATTAATGAAAACACGGCCATTTTAACTGTCTCATATTACGAGGTGCGCGTCCCAATCTTTGAGGCATTGTTAATCCACATTAATAAACCAACGATTAACCAGACTTAAAATGAAACGGAGGGCACGCTAAAGTGCTTTTGAGTATTTTAGTGATTTTAAGCGATTTTAATCGTCTTTTAATCATCTTTTCATTGCATCTCGCTATTTTCATTTTTCAATTTCATTTTTTATTTTTTTTATTTTTGTACTACACGCCTGAGGATGACCAATGAAGGTCGAAAACGTTCGCGATTACGGGAAATTTCTTTTTTCACTCGAAAAATACGCTCAGAAAATGGTCCGACAAAGAGAAAAGGATGATTACAAGAAAAATAAGCAAGAGTTGTCTGTGCTATTTAATGAAACGTGCATAAAAGAAAAATTGCTGCGTAAATATACTAATATATATACATATATATATATATACATACATAAATATATATACATATAGTATATATATATATATATATATATATATATATATATATATATATATATACTATATGTATATATATATGCCTATCTGTTTCAAATTTCACACAAAGTTAATTTATATGTCTGGTAGTGTTCTTAGATATGTTTTGTACAGAAATTTATCCAATAAGTATCGAAAATCGAAAAAAAATCCGATCTTAAAATAGTTATTCTTCTCTTAAAGAAAAAAAAACAGAATTCTTACAGAGGAATATTTTATGTTACACAGATCAAGGTAAATTATAAAATTATGTTCCTGCCTTTTTACCTATGAGAGAAGGAAGACTATTTTTAAGATCGTCAAATCCAAATATCAGCTGATTTTATTATAAACAAACACAGATGGAATTTAATGAACGACATTATCATTATTATTTTTAAAAAAAATTGTTGTGTTAATTGGTTTAGCGAGTAAATTATTCCTCAGAGTATATAATAATAGAGGATTGAATCTATTATAACACATACTCAATCTGCAGAAATTAAAATATCATGTTTAAGTGTATTGAACGACCTAGCAACGCCGGGCGCCCAGCTAGTATATACTTTATCTCTGCGTGGAAGAGGTACCACAACTTCTACAGAGGATAGTAAAAGGGTTCACGTTCGCACTTCTGTTATTTGGGCCCTTTTGTGTCATTTTTTTTTTTTTTTTTTTTTTTTTTTTGTCTTCTGTTGTTTTCGAAGATTTTTAGTGTTTTCACATATTGGTCTTCTCCAGCTCTGCTTTTATAGGCTGTATTGCTTCCAAGATGTTCGTGTAAACTTTGCTCGTTTTAGGGTGAATTTTAGCTTGTCTTTAAACCGACGTTTTTCGTGCGCCATAGGGTCTGGTTCCAATGCCAAATTCTATGTAAAGAGTTTGCTTAGGTAGGTGGTTTTCAGATATTGGGATAAGGTGTCCAACCTGGCGTAGATGATGCTCTGTTATTGTGTAGTCTGTCCTATGCTAGTAGTAAGTTATGCCTGACGAATTCTCACGAGAATGAAACTTGAAATATTCTGTGTAGCTAAATTGCCATATATATTTTCACAACTTACTGCCTA
>NC_136507.1:33981742-33996742 GCF_053919585.1 Euprymna scolopes | reverse complement strand
TAATGGTGAATGCTCTGAAGAACTGCAAACACTTGTACCTCCCCGACGTAACTACCCCCGACAAACCCGACAAGCTACTAAGTCTCATCCCTTTACAGTAGAGATCCCTAGGTGCAAGAAAACCTTTTACTCCAATAATTTCTTCCCCAGAACTGCGGGTCGTTGGAACTCCCTTCCGGGATTCTGCTTTCCCAACTGCAATGATATGCAGAAGTTCAAGTGTAATGTTAACAAACATCTTTCTACTCATCTCCCTTCATAATGACCCCGCTAATTAAGTCCCTGATAGTAGCCCCCTGCTTCAAAGTGGCACTGTGCCTTGTTTGGGGTGAAAATTGAATAATAAAAAAAATGCGTGCGTGTACTAATGTGTATTTGTGTGTGGAATATTGTACGTGCCGGGGGGTGCTTTTGTGTCCTTGATTACTAGCTTAAAATACAAATGGGGAAACATATACAATAGAAAATAAGTCATCGCACTCAACAGTGTCTGTCTCTTTTACACTGCACTCGTGACAGTGCCCTATTTTCGAAGTGCAAAACTCTTAACCCCACCATCAGTTCCAACCCCGACCCATAGATATGAAACCTGCAAGTATGAAAAAAAAAAAAAAAAAAAAAAACGACACTTGCGTTATTATTTCATTTTATGCAGACATTAATTCTGATGGTTATTAACGCGGCACCAACTGCCTGTGCTACGAACTATGTCAAACGACTCTCATGGGTTGAAGAATTGGGTAGAAGCTGAAGGAGGGGGGGCAGAAACGCGCACTGACACATGAACCAAACGTAATTTAGAAATATATCCATTCACTCTCACGTACATTTTCATATAATTGATTTGTTAGCAGGACCTATTGGGACAGGACAGAATAATTACCTATGTAACTATAAGACCTTCTGAAGATAATGGCTTCCTGGTTTAAATGCAGCAAAAGTTGATGTTATTTTTTTCCTTTCCTTTTACTAAACTCAACCATGTTCAGTAAATCAAAAGAAAACAAACAAACAATTTCCCCCTACAAAAAAAAGAATCTAAAAAACATGAAGATTTGAAGATTTAAAGAACTTGAAGCATAAACACTGTTGCCAAAATAATAAAACTGGAAGATGCCTGATATGCTGTAAAACAAAACAACCAAACTAAACGCACTAGAATAAATATTAAAAACTATAAAAATGAAAAGACTTGGCGCATAAAAATTTTTGTTAAACTATATCCGATGGTGAGGCCCCAGCTTGCAGGCTTTGGGGAGAGTGAAGCCACCCTTTAATCCCCATTGCTCCCACACCCACTCTGACCCGGAGTGGTAGTACCTGTTAGGGTCCCAACAATGGGTTAAATAGAAACCATCTATGGCAACACATCAAAGGCCGTAAATGATGATATTCTCTCTGATTCTCTCTCCTCTGATCTTGAGCGCGTGGTACAATGGGGAAAAAGGTGGCTGGTTACCTTTAATGCATCTAAGACCAAGCTCCTATCTCTACATCATAAACGCTCTGATCCCCATCTGACATCAATTGAAATGGATGGCTCTCGTCTAAGGGAGGCCTCAGGATTTGATAAGCTCCTGGGTTTTACCTTTACACCAGATCTTAAATGGAACATATACATCAAATCTGTGGCCAAAGTCGCTGGGAAAATGGTGGGATCCTTCTCCCGCTCCAGATGATATCTCACTAATGATGCAATTCTCTATCTATATAAGAGCCAAGTACGTCCAAAGATGGAGTACTGCTGCCACATCTGGGCGGGAGCTGCTAAAAACAGCCTATCCTGCCTTGACGGAGTACAAAATAGACTCTGTGGCTTGGTGGGGGATGCCCTTTTCTCTACCCTGCAACCTCTCTCCCACAGAAGAGACGTAGCGAGCCTGTCATTGTTCTATCGTTATTTCCTTGGCAGATGCTCGTCTGAACTCCATTCTGTGGTCCCCCCCTCGCCAATCTTTCTCAAAAAACACCCGACTAGCTGAAACCACCGTCAATAATTTCCCCCACTCGCTATCTGTGCCTAAATCAAAACGTAGATACCATGAACAAAGCTTCTTTCTTAGAACTGCACGCCTGTGGAACTCTGTTCCGCTTGCCTGTTTCCCTCCCGACTTCAACCTGGATGTCTTCAAGTCCAACACAAACAAATTCCTGATGAACCGCTCCCCCCTAAGTAATGACACCTTACCAATTCTCCAATACTATTGTTACCTTATCCCTTTGATTACTGTACACACAATAACCCTTATCCCTGAGTGGTCATTCGGCCTTGATAAGTGGTGAACTGCATGTAAAAAAAAAAATGACTTGAAAAAAAAATATATTCTATTAAAAATATTTTCTTCAAAATCACTGGATTCGGCATTAAATAACCTGAAAAGGATCGATATACCGTAAAACAAAAACAACAAACCAACCATAAAACATCTCGTCTAAATTTTCTGTGTTTGTCACCCAGACTTGCACATTTCTCCCATCTTTTTATTTATATAGCAATGATTTCAAAAGTTAAAAAAAAAATGACTTGTGCGCCATCAACGAGAATCAAAACCAAGACGTTTAGCTTTTTCCTTTGACGATAATGCCTGAGCTATGAAGACATGTTTGCTGCAAGGCTAAAAATTAAAACATTACCCGGTAGCTATTACGTTACGCATGCATATACGTAATGTCGTCGTTCGACCTTCATCTGGCAAATTCCTTCTTTTTTTTTAAATAATTTTCACACTACGACAGACTTTCCCCGGCATAAACCAAAATATTAAGTTTCGCATCGGTTCGAATACACTATATATAAGGTTTTATGTTTGTGGACCAAAAACTGACAGAGCAGTTTGGTAGGCAAAATTGTTTAAACAAATATATATACGCATACATAAATATATATAGAAAGAGGTTTGTGTCTACTATAACCTTTTTACTCAAATATTACACAAATATAAATCATGTAGAATATTTGCATGAATATAATTACACGTAATAGTTAACTAAAGATGATCACCTCATAAGAAAACCGAAAAATTAATTAAAATAAATGTTTAAAAGAATATGCAAATTAGCAAGATCTTTTGCAAATGAAAGCAATTCCATGATATAATAAAGTTGAATTTTCTTTATAAATAAATAGGAAAAAAAAGGATTTTTGACATAAATATCAATGCACACAAAAAAAAAAAAAAAAATTATGAGAGTATAGATAGATTGCAAACATCGTGGGAATTTGCGGAAAAAAAGCGTTAGTATTCTATGTTATTGTTATTATTATTTTTATTGTTATTATTATTATTGTTATTATTATTATTATTATTGTTATTATTATTGTTATTATTGTTATTATTGTTATTGTTATTATTGTTATTATTGTTATTATTATTATTATTGTTATTATTATTATTGTTATTATTGTTATTATTATTGTTATTATTGTTATTGTTATTATTGCTATTATTATTGTTATTATTGTTATTATTATTGTTATTATTATTGTTTTTATTGTTATTATTATTGTTATGATTGTTATTATTAATATTATTATTATTGTTATTATTATTTTTATTGTTATTATTATTGTTATTATTGTTATTATTGTTAGTATTATTATTGTTATTATTGTTATTATTATTGTTATTATTGTTATTGTTGTTATTATTATTATTATTATTGTTATTATTATTATCATTATCTTTATTGTTATTGTTATTATTGTTATTATTATTGTTATTATTGTTAATATTATTATTATTGTTGTTATTATTATTATTGTTATTATTATTATCATTATCTTTATTATTATTGTTATTATTGTTATTATTATTGTTATTATTGTTATTATTGTTATTATTGTTATTATTATTATCATTATCTTTATTGTTATTGTTATTATTGTTATTATTATTGTTATTATTGTTAATATTATTATTATTGTTGTTATTATTATTATTGTTATTATTATTGCTATTATTATTATTGTTATTATTAGTATCATTATTAATATTGTCGTTATTATTATTGTTGTTATTATTATTATTATCATTATTATTATTATTATTATTGTTATTATTATATTATTGTTATTATTATTGTTAATATTATTATATTACTAGCGGGGGTACCCGGCGTTGCCCGAGTGTTTGTTTCCGGGACGGGGGGGTTAAAAAATGTTATGGTAGGTAAGTAGGAAGGATCAAACCCGGAGTCATGAGTAAAAGTAGGAAAATAAAGTGTGAAAAAAAACAAAAAAATACATCTACAACGTTAACAGTTCGGCCACCAAGAAAAGTCCATCGCAGTTGTTTAGGAAAAAAAAACGACTACGGTAGATCGGCGTGAACGTGAAAATATAATGTGAATTGTCCAGCACGCTAACCACTACGCCACAGAGCACTGCAGCCAGCTTAGTTTAGTGATTTTAAATAACTTCACATGAAAGAACTACGAAGTCAAACCGGTGTTCTCTTCTCAACTGTTCCTTGTGAACGATCCCCAAACGGTGTTAAGTGGTGGCAGGGGGAGGAGGAATTTATTAGAGAGAAAATATTTTACCACTTCCATTGATCTTAACCGATTTTGGCCGTGACTTCTCAGCAGAAAAAGTATAGAAATCTAAGATTATCGAGGAATTTGAGAAATAATAAGCCTATAACACACCTCAGATATTGTTCTGCCGTTTGTGCATATTATATTTGCATGAAATATCTTGATTTTTAATCCTATTAAGGTCAAAATCCGCGGGAAAAAATGAGTTCATTTTATTTATATAGAGATTATTATTACTATTGTTTTTTTATTGCTGTTGTCGTTGTTGTTATTATTATTATTATTATTATTATTATTATTATTATTGTTGTTGTTGTTGTTGTTGTTGTTGTTGTTATTATTATTATTATTATTATCATTATTATTATTGTTATTATTATATTTTTTTTCATCGGACAAACATGAAAAGCAATCAGCCGAAATGATGTTAAACAATTGTTTTGGAATACGCCTTAAAATTGTTTCGTGGGACGCCCTAAAATTGTTTTGTTTTTTCTTTAAACTTGATCGTTGGGACACCCTTAACAATTCTGTGAATGTGAGTGAGTTTTTTTCTGCATAAATTGTAACTATTTGTGTGTACGTTATAGTTGCTGCAAGTTATTTTCTTTTTCTTCTATTCTGAATGACCTATTGTTGTCGGGTGGCCATTATCCTGCTCAAATATGATCACTCTACTTACCAGGTTTCCAGTTAGTCCATTGGGCTTTCTCACCCGTCGAAGTTAGCCAGCTGTTGCCTTGAAAGGTTATGCCCAACCATACACCGCCCTCCGTTGACCTAGTTCCGGAAAAAAATAGATAAGAAGAAACATAGTTTGCTTGAAGCATTGCTGGTAAATAAATGTGAGAGAGTATAAGAAGGCTATTGCAATGTAGGGAACCAGGTGTTAAAATGATGTGGTGTACAGACAAAAATGGACAAATGAAAAAGAGTTTTGTTCTTTTATATCTTCATATACCATTTATTTTCCTATTCAACCATAAACACAAGGCAGTAAATTAGACTTACTGTTTGAGATATCCGCGATGGTTTCTGATTCGCTAAAATTAAACCAGATAATAAATACACAAATAAAGAAAACAATAAATAGATAAAATAAAAGTGAATATGATGAAACAATGGTAATATTATTGAGTACGATGCGTCCGTTCAGTCTCGAAAGACAAAGAATACCCCCTGTATGGGCAGCTGCACGTGTGACAAGGGTTGCGCAATCACAACCACACCTCTCCTGAATCAGCACTGTTTGAATCCAGTGCCAAAGAGAAGTCCAGGACGGCTGGAAACAATGACGAGTAAAACAGAGAGCACATACAGACACTGGAAGATCCCAAATGGTCACCCATTTAGTATTGACCAGAGTCAACGTTGCTTAACATCGGTGATCCAGCTGGAACCGGTGTGTCAACGTAATTATGCTGTATATTATTGGCAAGGTAATAAACAAATAACACACTGATTTGAATACTGAACTAATTTTTTTTTTATTTTACACAGTGATCACCACTTATCAAGGCCCGGAAGCCACTCAGGGATAAGGGTTATTGCAAGTACATAACGTTAGTGTGGAGATTTGATGAAGTGTTTACTTAAGGGCGGTTCATTAGGAATTTGTTAACGTTGGACTTGAACACATCCAAGTTGTAGTCCGGTGGGAAGCAGGCAGACGGAACAGAGTTCCACAGGCGTGCAGTTCTAAGAAAGAAGCTTTGTTCATGGAATCCATGTTTTGATTTAGGCACAGATATAGAGTGGGGGAAATTTTTCACAGTGGATTCAGCTAGACGGGTGTTTTTCTTGAAAGATTGGCGAGGGGGGAACCAGAGATTGGAGTCAGACGAGCACCTGCCATGAAAATAACGATAAAACAAAGATAGGCTCGCTACGTCTCTTCTGTGGGAGAGAGGTTGCAGGGTAGAGAAAAGGGCATCCCTCACTAAGCCACAAAGTCTATTTTGTACTCTGTCAAGGCAGGACAGGCTGTTTTTAGCAGCTCCTGCCCAGATATGGCAACAGTATTCGATCCTTGGACGTACTTGGCTTTTATATAGATAGAGAATTGCATCAGTAGTGAGATATCTTCTGGAGCGGTAGAAGGATCCCACCATCTTTCCAGCGACCTTGGCAACAGACTTGATGTACGTGTTCCATTTCAGATCAGGAGTAAAGGTCAAACCCAGAAGCTTGTCAAAACACGGGGCCTCACCCAGACCAGAGCCATCCATCCGAATTGACGCCAGATGGGGATCAGAGCGTTGATGATGTAAGGATAGGAGTTTGGTTTTAGATGCATTAAAGGTAACCAGCCACGTCTTCCCCCACTGAACCACGCGCTCAACATCAGAGGAGACAGAATCAAAGAGAACTTTATCATTTACAGCATTTGATGTGTTGCCGTAGATGGTCGTGTCATCAGCATAGATGTCAACGAATGATTTAAGTATGTGTTTAGGGAGGTCAGTGATGTAGATCAGGAAGAGAGTTGGGCCCAGGATTGATCCCTGAGGGACTCAAGCATTTATATTGCAAGCCTCCGATGTTTGTCCATCTACCACTACTCTTATGACCCTATCGGAGAGAAATGATTTAATGATTGAGAAAACATTTCCAGTTATACCGTAGCTGGAAATCTTGTGATGTAGACCCTTATGCCATACCTTGTCGAAGGCCTTTGATATGTCAAGAGAAATTGTCCTAGAAAGGAAGCCTTTGTCAAGAGATTTACTAATCCTGTGGGATATAACCGTCAGCACATCTGCGGTAGATCTTGCAGAGCTGAAACCATATTGTGTGTCACTAAGAAGGTTATTCCTGCTGAGGTGGTTGACTACTTCTCTATTTAATATGGATTCCAGCAACTTACTCATAACACACAGGAGACTTATTAGTCTGTACTGAGAGGGAGATGACTTATCACCTGAATTCTTAAATTCAGGGCAAACTGATGAGGTCTTCCAGGGAGTCGGAAAGCACTTCTCCTTAAGGCAGCGCTTAAATAGTTTCGTAAGTATGGGAGCAAAACCTCCCCTCATCATCTGTCTTATTTGAATGGGTCAGCCATTCCACGTTATGGACGTTGAAGTCACCACAGATGTGGATGTTAGCCGAGGGATGTGCAGACAGTATGTGGTCTATTTTCTCAGATATGCTCTTAAAGATAGTAACTCCGCTGTTGTGGGGCCGATAGAGGGCAAATATAAATGCAGTGGTGTTAGCAAGTGCCACCCTGAAGCATATATAGGGTAAATTAGGATCTTCTCTAGAGATATCCCTGCCACACGGGAAGCCATCCTTAATGTAGGCACATATTCCATGCCCATGGCGATCTTGGGGGTCAGATTTAGCTGTTAAGTTAGAGTACCCGTTAATTATGAACTCATCTAGGGAAGTGGTCGGCCCTATTCCAGTTTCACTTAGAAATAATATGTTCGGTTTCGTCTCATGTAATTGGGTTTCAGCCTCTGGAAGGTTGGAACGTAGACCCCTGATATTGGAGAAGGAGACCTGGTAGTAGGGGTCTACGTTGGAAGATGGGGTTCTAGGTTTAATTTAAAAAGATATCCTATTTTTGTATAATATCTCAACTACATTATCATTTCCGGTTTTATATTATTTCCATTTCCTTTAATTTTTTAACATTTCTTTTGGTCTCTTTCTTTCTGAAAAGGGGATTGTATTCTCGAAATATTAAAGGTTACGCCAGTTATTTCACAAAGTAAGTTTATTTTACTGCTTTGTATCTATGATCGATCTGAATATCAATGATGTAAAAAGATTTAAAAAAAAAACAAGCTCTACAAAACTCTCTTTCATTTTTTAAAAAAAAATTGTGTCGCATTTTCACCCCAGACAAGGTACAGTGCCAATTTGATGGAAGGGACTACGATTTAGGACATAATTTCAGGGATACTATGTAAGAGGTTGAGCTGCAAGATGTCTGCTTACATTACACTTAAACTTCAGCATGTCAGTACAGCCGGGGAGCAGGAACCCGGAAGGGAATTCCAACATCTTGTAGTTCTTGGAAAGAAACTAGAGTAGAAGGCTTTCTTATATCTATGGATCTCTACTGTGCAGGGGGGGGCTGTTTATCGGGTTTGTCGAGGTACTTACCTCGGGGGCTACAAGGGCTTGTAGTTCGTCGGATCAACTACGATTAAATACGTGTAAAACAGGCAGAGGGGTACAACATTTTGTCAATAAAAGACAAGCGGGTGCAACATTTTGTCGATAAAAGACAAGCTGAATCCAGGCTGACAGTTCGGGACCTATTAATTTGGCAACTCTCGTTTGAACTCTGTCCAGGAGCGAGAGACTGGTAGCAGATGCACCAGCCTAAAATGTGACAACAATAATCCATACATAGGCGAATTGTGGCTTTGTAAAGGCGTAGGATACTTTTAGGCGTAAGTAACTTTCTAGCACGGGAGAGAGATCCCACTTTGCTCGGAGCAGCCACGGCAATGCCTTCGATGTGCCTTTTTTTTTTACACAGTGATCACCACTTATCAAGGCCCGGAAGCCACTCAGGGATAAGGGTTATTGCAAGTACATTACGTTAGTGTGGAGATTTGATGGAGTGTTTACTTAAGGGGGCGGTTCATTAGGAATTTGTTAAAATTATACTTGAATACATCCAAGTTGTAGTCCGGAGGGAAGCAGGCAGACGGAACAGAGTTCCACAGGCGTGCAGTTCTAAGAAAGAAGCCCTGCTCATGGAATCCGCGTTTTGATTTAGGCACAGATATAGAGTGGGGGAAATTTTTCACAGTGGATTCAGCTAGACGGGTGTTTTTCGTGAAAGATTGGCGAGGGGGGGACCAGGGATTGGAGTTTAGACGAGCACCTGCCATGAAAATAACGATAAAACAAGGATAGGCTCGCAACGTCTCTTCTGTGGGAGAGGGGTTGCAGGGTAGAGAAAAGGGCATCCCCCACTAAGCCACGAAGTCTATTTTGTACTCTGTCAAGGCATGATAGGCTGTTTTTGGCAGCTCCTGCCCAGATATGGCAACAGTATACCATGTTCTCTGTGAACGTTAAGCTAAGGAGTTTAAACGAAGTAATTATAGGTAATTTATTGTTAGCCATAGCTATTGATGGTTTAGAAGGTTTCTTGTAATTACTAAAGGAAGCAAGCTTAGTCTTGGCAGCATTGAATGCCACCATTGATAATATCCCCATTTAACTACTGATTAGACGTCTTCTTCTGGGATTTCTGCCATTGCCTTAGGCATGTGCTCATTTGTTTTGCCCACGTGCCTGTTACAGAGCGTGGTGTCATCAGCAAATATACCCATCTCAAAGACAATTTCGTCAGGGGCTGTTTATGAATATCAGAAATAATAAAGGTCCAAGGATCAACCATTGAGATACACCCCCCATTTATATAATATTGTTCTGACATACGACCATCGAGGACTACTTGGATTCTTCTCTTATTTAAATAGGATTTAATTATGTTAAATATTCGTCCAGTAATATCATACGATCTGATTTTCCTGAGAAAGTCATCGTACCATACCCTGTCAAAAGCCGTAGATATATCCAAGGCTACTTCCTTACTTCCTCCCTACTTTATCCAGTGCATGATATATATGTTCAGAGATTACAGTTAGGATATCTGCTATAGAATGGATGTCCTAAATCCATATTGTTGCTCAGACAGAAGACTAGCAGTTATAAGGTGTCGAACTAGAGGTTTATTCGTTTGTCCATTTTCGCCCATACGTCACATCATTTTAACACCAGGTTCTCTGCATTGCTATAGCCTTCTTATACTCTTGTTGTGAAGGGTCAAGAAGGATGGAAATACAGAGTGGAAAGAGCATCAATTAGATCTTCCCTAGAGAAAAACGCGGAGGGTATCGGAAATTTTATAAATGGGGTTTGCTGACAAGGCGGATTGGCGACACCATGTGAGGTGTTAGAAATAAGTTGGGCGAAGAATCGCACCATGTTTGGCGAGGGTTGTTTCCAAATTGTGAGATGCTTATAAATTATAATACTGCCATAATGATAGATTAAAGTAAACCGTCATTTTCTGATTCGTTCGATTTACTTCAATAAAAACATCATGTAACTGCTTTCGTTATTTAGTTATGAATACTGTTCATTCCGTTATCTATATATTAATACTGTCGTACCTTTAACGTACGTACGTGTGTAACGGTTTCCAGATTATAAATTATTCAATCAGGAGATCCTATTAATTAAAAGATAGATAGATTGTGATAACATACTACAGACATAAAATTAGTATATAGAGATGCTAATTAAATGTCCGTAGTTTGTTATAACCATTTTCATCATTAGGATCTCCCGATCACCGAAGACAATGTAGAAGAAAATAAGAAAAAAAATGATGTCGCTTTTATATATATATATATATATATATATATATATATATATATATATATATATATATATATATATGAGCAAACAGTTAATAAAATATGTTAAAAAACACTTCGAAATGAGTTAAAAACGTATTTAATCTGAAAAGGAAACACTAGAAAAATGGATAGTCCTTAATCCGCGGAGTTTCGAAGAAATACTTTCCTTCTCATCAGAGGGTAGGGATTAGCAAAATGCGGGATCGGATTTTGCATTCAAAAGTATTTGATGAAACAGCAAGTAAGTCAAAGACTTTACTTGAAAACAAAAAAAGTGAAGTAGAGGGAATATGATGAAGAAAAAAGTGATTACATATGAATAGATAGTCTGGTGGAAGATAAAAAATCCAGTGACGGTAAAATCCAAATGTAAAACTTCATGAAAGTTAAAAGAATTTCCATTTGTACAAGTAAAATCCAAGGAAATCCCGTAATTGGAAGAAGGTGGTCCATAATAATCCAAAGGCAGAAATCCATGGAATAATTCACAAAAATGTGTACATTCCAGATTCCAATAATGTTAATAAAAGAAAAATAAGATATGCTTTTCACTCTACTTCCGAGACATAAATATAAATTTTATTATATATATATATATATATATATATATATATATATATATAACTACTTCATTTAATCACATAAATTAATATACGAAAGTATAAATTTATGCGTAAACTTTAGGTATTTACTTCAACAGTGCTAAATACGTAGGTAGAGCCAATTAGTAAGTTTTAATATATATATATTATTTGCAAAAAAATTAAACATCCAATGTAGCAGCAAATCTTGGGAACATCAACCTGAAAGAACAGGTGGAAATTACTTATATACCATATATTATGACCATGTAATCCCTACAGCTACCTACGTTGCAAATGCTGCTGCGAAACCTGACATAGTTATATGGAATAAGTCAGAGAGATTGGCAACCGTGGTTGAAGTGAGTCTTCCTTATGATAGAGGTCTGAACAAAGCTGAAAGGGAGAAACAGACCAAATATTAAGGTCTCATGTATATGAAAAGAAACTGGAATCTTAGGCAGATATCAATCATACCAGTTATAAATGCCACAGGGATTTTTTTTTCTTTTTATTTACATAGGCGCCACCACTTATCAAGGCCGATCGGCCACTCAAGGATAAGGGTTAAAGAGGGTAGAGAAGTCAAAAGGACAATATAGTAATCAATAGTAATGGAAGTTCGGTAAGTTTGTTAACTTAAGTGGAACGGCTCATTAGAAACTTGTTCACGTTGGACTTGAAGACAACCATATTATAGACAGCTGGAAAGCAGGAAAACGGAAGACAATTCCACAGGCGTGCAGTTCTAAGAAAGAAGCTTTGATCATGGAATCTATGTTTAGGTTTAGGCACAGATAAAGAGTGGGGAAAATTATTGATAGTGTTTTCAGCTAGTCTAGTGTTTCTTGTGAAAGTTTGGCGAGGGGGGGGAACGATAGATTGAAGCTCAGTCGAACACTTTCCATAAAAATAACGATAAAGCAGAGAAAAACTCGCAACATCTCTTCTGTGAGATAGAGGTTGCAGCGACAAGAAAAGGACATCTCCCACCAGGCCACGAAGTCTATTTTGAACCCTATTAAGGCAGGACAAGTTTTTTCTACCAGCTCCTGCCCAGATATGGCAACAGTATTCCATCCTTGGACGTATCTGGCTCTTATATAGATAGAGAATTGCATCAGCAGTGAGATATCTACTGGATCTATAGAAGGATCCGACCATTTTTTCAGCGGCCTTGGCAACAGATTTGATGTACGTGTTCCATTTAAGATCAGGAGTAAAGGTCAAGCCCAGAAGCCTGTCAAAACTTGAGGCCTACCAAGACGAGAGCCATTCATTTTAATTGATGCCAGATAGGGATCAGAACGTTGATGATGTAAAGATAGAAGCTTGGTTTTAGATGCATTAAAAGTAACCAGCCTCTCGTTTCTCCATTGTACAACGTGATCAAGATCAGAGGAGAGAGAATCGGAGAGAACTTGGTCGTTTACTGTCTTAGATGTGCTAACATAGATGGTAGTGTCGTCAGCAAAAATGTCTACGAATGATGTAAGGATGTGATTTGGAAGATCATTAATGTAGATCAGAAAAAGAGTTGGGCCCAGGATGGACCCCTGAGGGACTCCAGCATTTATACTGTGAGCTTCTGATTTTTGCCCATCAACTACTACTCTTATGAACCTATCAGAGAGAAATGATTTAATAATTGAGAAGACATTTCCAGCTATACCATAGCTGGAGATCTTGTGAAGTAAACCTTTATGCCATACCCTATCAAAGGCCTTTGATATGTCAAGAGCAATTGCCCTAGAAATGTTGCCTCTGTCGAAAGATTCGCTAATCCTATGAGATATAACTGTAAGCACATCTGCTGTAGATCTAGTAGAACGAAAACCATATTGCATGTCACTAAGAAGGTTATTTTTGTTGAGATGATTGATTACTTCTCTATTTAACACAGATTCCAGCAACTTACTCGTGACGCACAGGAGACTTATTGGCCTGTACTGAGAGAGGGATGAACGATCACCTGAATTCTTAAATACAGGGCATACTGATGAGATTTTCCAGGGTGATGGGAAGCAATTTTCCTTAAGACAACGTTTAAACAGTTTTGTAAGTATGGGTGCTAGTTCTGGTTGAAGTTGTTTGAGTACTATAATTGGAATACCGTCAGGGCCGGTTGCTTTACTGGAATCAAGGTTTTTGATTAGCTTGGCGACATCACATACAGATATTTGTATATCACATAGTGTGTTTTATGATACAGGAAGAAATATTGGGAGTTGGCGGCCTTGGTCGCAAAGGGTAGAATTGGCTGCAAAGTTCTTAGCTTACGAAGAAAAACCTGAAGTCCTACCTAACTAACATTCCTGGTGAACCAAGTGCAAAAGAGATCCAGACAATTGCACTTAAAGAAACAATGAGGATACTAAAAAGAGCTTTCGGTTGGTTTCAATAAAAAGCAGAGCAATTTTGGCAGCTGGTTTGTCTACCACATACCCAGCATTAAAATCTTAAAAATAAAAGCATTCAGAGAAGCAGCATTTCAGAGTAAAGACTGTTGTAGTTAATGTAGAGTTTGGAAATAAAATTAGCATTGCGTATGTATGAACTAGTTGGGACTCTTTCAAAGCATACACCGGTGAGATTTGGCAAAACCGGAAGTAAAAAGAAACAGTTTTATTTAACATAACTATTAATTCTTATGTGTTTGGTTTTTGTTGTTATTTTAATGGGTTACTTTATTTATTTAAATCTGAGTAATTCGTTGATTGTGCATTTCTCGTATGATAGTTATACACCCGATTGTATAGCAAGGAATGTGGGCTAAGCAAGAATGCTTAGTCGGATTGTGAGGCTTGGTAATTCTATAGATATTGATAGTAAATCCGATGGTTGTTTTAATTTTTGTTTTTCTTTTATTTACTATTAATTTTGTTTGTTTTATCAGGCTATCGAATGAAAGTAAACTGCCACAAAAAAACAAAATAAACACATCTAATGGATTAAATATAAAATCACTGCGTACGAATTGCTTCCATAAAAACACTGCGTAGCTACGTTTTCCGGTAATTAAAGTAATAGAATTAATTTATTCTTAGTTGTGTTCTGTTGTAATTTTAATGCGTTTATCCTTATTTGTTTAATAAACGGAACCCGTGGCAATTCCATAGCTACATCTATAAAATAAATCTCCCCTGTCTGTTAAAATGTATGTATTTTTGTATGTTTGCCCAAAAACTTTTGACAGCGGCGACGAATTTTCATGAGATCAGTACCGTTTTTAAGCGCAACCTTTCGGACGACAACTATCGAAAACTTGGCTAAAATCATTAATTTTTTCAGCCTCAATTAGGCACTTTTCTACAGGAAAGGGTCGCTTTTTTCGCCGATATTTTCGAAAGTCACCCCCTCTTTTCCATTGACTACGTCACTTCCGGTTTGGCGGTGGACGCAACAGCAAAGACGTCACGTTTTTCTTTTTACGATCTGTTCCTCCTTCGTGGTACGGGTTCGCGCCTGCCTACCTAGTACCACTT
>NC_136507.1:33944242-33979242 GCF_053919585.1 Euprymna scolopes | reverse complement strand
ACTAGAAAACAAATTCTTGGTAAGGTTATAGACATTGATACTATACGAATGAATATTTTAATTTTTTCTTTTATTTTTGTTTGTTTTTATCACAATATCAAATGATAGTTCACTGCCATTTAAAATCATAATTTAAAATATCTAACGTTTAATATCGGATCGCTGCGAGCAAATGAACACAAAATGGCGTCACATGCAGCAATCAGTTTTTTTTCCTTACGTTTGATGTGTCAGCCTCCGTCAACATAAGACGCGCATGCGTATAGAAAAAAGTGGTAATCAATGGAAAGATAACCCTTCCAAAGTTTTCTGGTGGTGTGAGCCATTATTCACCAAACGTTACAGAACAAGCTATTTCGGCTAACAAATAATCAAACACAAATTCCAGACAAAACATTTGACATTCGCCTGATTCCCGAATTTCATGTTCTCTCACCTAATCACATAGTGTCCGAATGGTTGGCAAATGTGGAGTTCGAAATATGTGGTGTTGACAATGTTACCGTGAATGTTTATGCCCTGTTTATTATTTATTTATTTATTTATTATTATTTGATTGTTTACTTTTTACTCTTACTGTTCTGTTTGATTCTTTTTACTGTTTCCTGTTACTTTTACGAGTCTGTGTGTTCTTATCGACGTTCTTACTTATATACGTGTGTGTGTGTATGCTCTTACGTATCTTGCGTGCAGTTCACTGTTATATGTGTGTGTGTGTGTGTGTCTGTGTGTTCTGTCCTTACACCGTTTCTTGCCTTGAAAGTCTCGAAACGTGTATGTGCCATGTATAATGCGTACATACCTGGTTGCCTTGGCCAGCGGATGATGCCTTCTTGGACGCTGGTCTCCATCTCATTGGGAAGTGGTCACTGCAGGCAGATGCATCGATAAACAACAAGATGGATTTGAAGCTTCAATCTTTTATTTCAAGGCAAGCCTATCATCTCGAACCCTGATTGTCGGAGAACCCGAGATTTCCCGTCTGCATTCTCTGCTGCACAAAACCAACTTTCTCCCATGTGGTCTTCAACCGGAAGCCTACGACCACAATTCCCGTGTCACCCCTAATTTCCGGTGCATGTCACCCCTAATTTCCGGTTCATTCTCTTTCGGTTGATACCTGTCAAACCTAACTTTTTGTGACCCTGCCAACTCGCTGATTGGAAATGAAAAATATACTTACATAACTTTCTATTTCTAAAACTACCTATATAGCAATTAAGCTGGGATTCATAATACTACACCAAGGTCAGACGTGTTTTCCCAATCAGGTTGAGAGGAGATGCTCTTTCATTATATAGACGATTAACCCATGTGCAAAGGGAGGATTTAAAGCAAGTAAAACAACCCTCCTCATTGCTTTTGCGTTAAGTTCTTTTCTTGCATTTGGCAATTCTGCGCTCCAGGGAAACTGTGGATGAATACTTGGATGGTCTACAGTTCCTGGCATGTCTTATAAAAAATTTTAAAAAAAACTCTAACCGATGGCTCAGTTGCGCTTTGTAGGGATTCTTTCTCGGGCTGGGGCTCTCATGATAGAAGAAGCAGAGATAGATGAGCTTATTGTTGCTAAAGTCTGGCAACTTAGAATTCTTCCTTGTGTACATGTTGACCCATTTTCAATCGCCGACCAGAAGGATGCAGTTGCAGTGCCGTGCGACAAGTGTAGAGGCTCCAATCACTTTGACAAAGACTGCCAGAAAGCAGGAGGTAAAGCAAGAAAGCGCTCCCGGATATAGACTGTTATCGGTGCCATCAACAAGAAGATTCGCATCAAGGTGTCTGGGAAACGAAGCGAGAGGAGAGAGGTCTTTTTTTTTTATCATGATATCGAATGGATTTTAAATGCTCCCAAAACAGCTAAATAAATTTAACGTGTTAAAAATAGGATCGGTGCTAGTAAATGCAAATAAAATGTCGTCATACGCAGTAATCGCTCGGGAATTTGCGTGGATTCTTTCCATTTGATTGCAACTAAATAAATATGGTTTCGTTACGTACATAGGTTTTTATCGTCACATCTTTTTCTCGCGACTTTTATATTTTATTTTTTGTCTTTACGTCATTTTCAAATATCTGTTACAGCTATGATCCATGAATTACCTTTTCGTCTGTGTCTTTCCTCTCCTTATCTGACCGCCGCATTCGTGCAGTGAACACTTTTGCTTTGCCAATAAGCCGTCATCAGTGATTGCAGATAAAAACCTATTTTTTTATTGTGGGCGTTCGGACACGTGTATAGGTCATTCGAGAAAAAGGAATGGGGTTTTATCAGCAGCTGCTAAGACTCAATGAAAGTTGTTTCATTAAGACAAAGCCTTCCGAATTTTCATTTTTCGTTTCATTTTATTTATTTTATTTATTTTTTGTGTTCATTAAATGACTGGCCGTGATGAAGACGCGAGGCTTCGGTTTCCTGATGATGTATTTTTAGATTAAAAAGATAGATATATTGTCGCTATCAATAGCAATTCTGTTTATATCTATCTATCTATCTATCTATCTATGTACATATATATCTATATATATGTTACATATGCTATATATATATATATATATTACATATGCTATATATATATATATATCTTACATATGCTATATATATTTTACATATATATATAGTATATGTAACATATATATAGCATATGTAACATATATATAGCATATGTAACATATATATATGTTACATATGCTATATATATGTGATTACTTCATTTAATCACTAGAGGTATACCCATTCGAGGACAAAATCAATTCTTTGAACAGAAAAAGTTTTGAACCCATCTCACGTTCTCTTCACTAATCAAATCCACATATGATGCGACGAAGTCTTATATGAAACAGAGCGCGGACCCGGTTACATGCAAATACCAAGCCGTGTCGTTAAGATAATTAAAAAAAAAATTAAAAACTATAAAAAGAAAGATCACGTTAGAGATGTAGATGACGTCCGAGAGAACAGAGGCCAAAAACAAGGAACACGATCACGTTATATTCTTCAATCAATACCCAGAGATGAACGAAGGTATGTTTTCTTTATTGGCAAGATGCACACCCACTCAGAACTGTGTGTTATCTCTATTGTTAATGTCCTGCAACCGATGCCACACAAATATCCACAAGGAATTATGAAAACTAGACGAAACTCACTATATACCTACGTATATTCTTATTCGTATACTCCTTACATATACATAGATCCCGCTATCTAACTGATGTAATGGAATAACCTAACATCCTTTCATAGATGAAATGAACTATGGATATATTGACCCTCTCACGTGACTGAGGCAGACGGAAAAAAGACAGGAAGAGAATAACAAAATATGTCGAGTAACTCTTATGTCACCTGTACTTGGCCTTCGTGACAAGTTCAAAGTGTAGTATTTGTCCCGGCAGATACTGCAAGCAAAGACCAGATGTGGGGGACAACCCCACATAACTGACCTTTAACCAGCTCCCATTTCCCACCTCTCGGGAGCTGGTCCCCTTTTTTCCTTCCTCCTCCCTTCACTCCTCATATTAAAAATTGGCCTTGTGCCTTATTTTCTCGGTGGGGGAGCAAATAAATACCTACTGCAAGCAAAGACCATATGTGGGGTTTCCCCCACATGTAAGACCTTGGTCAATGTAGGGGCAACCCTTCATACCAATTGTCACTATCCAGCTCCCCCACCCCCGGGGAGTTGGTCCCCATTTCCCTTTCACTCCTCATATTAAAAATCGGCCTTGTGCCTAATTTGCTCAGTGGGGAAGAAAATAGATACCTCAAAGTGTAGTATCTGTTCCGGCAGATACTGCACTTAAGATAATTTGTACCAGTCAATGGAGGGGAAACCCTCTATACTGGGACAATTATTATTTTTGGTAACCAGAGTGACCCCTTTTAGGGGAGCTGGTTTTTACCTCACATTAAAAACGGCCTTGTGCCTAATTTGCTCAGTGGGGGAGCAAATAAATACCATCTGTACTCAGTTCACCATATTATTTATTTTGTTTGTTAAATCTAATATATAAACGGTTACATGCTTTTCTGTCTGCCTGCCTGCCTGTCTTCATATTTTGAAACTCTCCTCCGAAACTAAAAGTCGCAGAGCGGCGCTAGGTGCCTCAAATGATTGGATGTTTTACGGGTCGTTTTTTTTTTATGGATCTTTAACCGGTTAAAATAGTTTTTAATGGGTCAAAATTGAAAAACACTTTATACATTTTGTATATTCATCTTAGTTTATTATTAATTTTTTTTATTTTTAATCTGTTTATATACGTGTCAATTTGGTACAGTAGTAACGTCACTAGCTTTGAATGCTACAGTTTTGGTTTCGATTCTAACTGATGGCACCTAAATACTTTTTTTAAAACTTTTGAAATCACAACTCTTTAATAATATATACGAAATCTGAATAAATTAAAATAATATATTTGAGCGTATTTTACGCTCGGGCAAAACCTCCCCCCACCCGCTAGTTGTAGATGAAAAGCAAAGCTCCGTTTAACACAGTTAACACCTAACCTGCCTCTGTTCAACCAAGTCTAGGAATCGGAGTTCCCCACGACACCAAAGCCACCAGGTTTTATGTTATTGTTGAGATAAGTCTTTCTTAGTTGGTTAAAGCATGGTTTTGGTTCAGTGTAGTTCAATGGTGTCCACGCTTCCAGGCTTTGTCTTCTCCCTTTGAAAATGGGATAGTTTATTACTAATAACTCAGGGCTGTCTAGATATCATTTTAACACTGGATTGGTCTCTCTCTCTCTCTCTCTCTCTCTCTCCCTCTCTCTCTCCTTCTCTTTCTCTTTCTCTCTTTTTCTCTCTCCCTCCACCTCTCTCTCATTCTCTACCTCTCTTTCTTTCTCTTTCTCTCCCTCACTCTCTCTTTTTCTCCCTCTCTCTTTTTCTCCCTCTCCCTCTTTCTCTCTCTTTCGCTCTCCCTCTATCTCTCTCTCCCATTTTCTCTCTCATTCTCTCCCTCCATCTCTTTCTCTTTCTCCCCGCTCCTTCTCTCTCTCTCTCTCTTTCTCACTCTCTCTCTCTCTCTCTCTCCCCCTAGTGCGCTGGCTTTCCGAATCCAACTTTCCAACCTTTGTTTTACATTACCTTAGATAAAACTAAATAATTCAGTAACATTAGAAAACACTCTCGTATGAGGGTAAAACTCGTTTTAAGCATTTCTGGTTCTTGTTGGACAATTTACAAAACAAACCCGCAATACATTGTATCCTCAATTATCCGAGGCAACGTCGAGACACGGATCCAGCTAGTTTCTCGTAAATTTGTCAGTCAAAGAGTATATCTGTTTTTATTAATATTTTCGAGCATATCTAGCAATCCCTTATGACTGATTCGACAAAAATATCTAATTCATATTCTAATAACTGTATCTCTACGAAATGTGATGTTGAACAATTTATTTGTAAAATCTTTTTTCAAATCTTGCATCCACAGTCACGATTCGCCCCAAGATTGGATGTCAGATTTGCGCGACGAAATTAAATTAAAATCCCTAAAAATAAACGCCTTCTGAAATTAGACCGTCGAATGATAAGTTTTTTTAACATTTGCCGGACTAACATACTTTAGACTGGTATATAAATATAAAATCAAGAGTTGGGTGTCTGCAAATAAATTTCTAACTTACGGGCATTCATCTTTTCCGTTATTTCTTTAGCGATTTTTGAAATACGCAGTTGAAAAAATATTCCCACGCTTTCTAAAATATATATTCTCCGCTCTATGATTAATAACAACGTGCATTCATTCATATATATATATATATATATATATATATATATATATATTTTTATATATATATATATATATATATATATATATATATTACACGGAGGACACCACTTATCAAGGCCCGGAAGCCACTCAGAGATAAGGGTTATTGCAAGTGCAGTACGTCAGTGTGGAGATTTGATGAAGTGTTTACTTAAGGGGGCGGTTCATTAGGAATTTGTTAACGTTGGACTTGAAGACATCCAAGTCGTAGTCAGGTGGGAAGCAGGCAGACGGAACAGAGTTACACATGCGTGCAGTTTTGTTCATGGAATCCACGTTTTGATTTAGGCACAGATAAAGAGTGGGGGAAATTTTTCACAGTGGATTCCGCTAGACGGGTGTTTTACGTGAAAGATTGGCGAGGGAGGACCAGAGATTGGAGTTCAGACGAGAACCTGCCACCGGAATAACGATAAAACAAGGATAGGCTCGCAACGTCTCTTCTGTGGGAGAGAGGTTGCAGGGTAGAGAAAAGGGCATCCCCCACTAAGCCACGAAGTCTATTTTGTACTCTGTCAAGGCAGGATAAGCTGTTTTTAGCAGCTACTGCTCAGATATGGCAGCTGTATTCCACCCTTGGAATATATATATATATATATATATATATATATATATATATATATATATATATATATATATATAAGAAACCATTCATATCGCATACTATATAGTATTATTAATACTTTTGAAGAACGACGTTGCCAAACAAAAAAGAAAAAAACAATCACAAATAAAAGAAGTGTGTGATCTCTCGCAAAGGCAACGCACTGTGTCACAAGTCGATCGCAACGATTTAAAAAAAAAAAAAAAACACTGCATGAGTTATTACTCGCCCTATTTTAAAAATTTGACCGCTGGCTCAATGAAAAGACATGTGGTTCAAATAAAATATATATACAGGAAACAAGAGTATTTTAAGATCAAAAACAAAGAGTTTTGTAAAATTAACACCGCCATATTAATAAACAAGCGTTGAAATAAAGATATAAGACGATACTATGTTCATGAATAAAGTTAAGTTTTTCCTAAACATTTTTCTAATCATGCCCTAGATTTATTGAATGATGTTTAAAAATGTTTATTTACCCAAACAGATCATGTTACTACAACAATAATATATATATATATATATGTGTGTGTATATATATGTGTATATACATATGTATATATATATATATATATATATATATATATATATATATATACACACTACAGAATAAAATTATCCAACAATCAGCTGATATGGAAACCTGTGATTATAAGATTTACAAGATATTACTGGTAGTAATATTTTATAAGTATTATCCCACCTAAGTAAGAATTGCTCGATATACCAGATAGAGTAAATAAATCAAATTGCATGCGATTTGAATGTTAACTTTTATATCCTTTTCTTTAATTTCCCTTACTCTATGACTTTTAATTACTCAATCAATTTTTAATTGTGGTTGTCCATGTCTTACTGACTTTAGCAAATAACGTGGAAACCATTATAACTATTTACTAATATTTTCTCCTCTGAAGAGATGTTAGACTTAGAAATCCTATAGGATAAGGAGTTAGAATATTTCAAAAATGTATTCTTTGCCTTACATAGAATAATAAAAATCTTTTGATCTAAAACTAAAACATGTCACGTCATAAATTTTCAAATTCATTGAATGACTAAAATTCGATAAATATATATATATATATTGAGAGAGAGAGAGAAAGAGAGAGAGAGAGAAAGAGAGGAAATGCAAAACTTTATTAGTAATGTATAAAATGTATTATACAAAAAAGTGTATATATATACATAAATATTTTAAATTTTTATATGCACTCATGAGCAAAAAATGAAAAAACCCTCCAAGCGTTAAAGAAGGAAGAAATCGATTTTCAATATTTTTCTGTGAATTTATGTGAATTCTAACTGAAAATTACTAGTTTGCAGATCATTATTATTATATATAGCATATAATATGTGGAAAAATGAATCATAAAAATGGTAAGGCCGCATCTTGGCGAGAATATAAAAACCGAATTGCAGGATTAAGGCAGTCGAAAATGATTTCCAAGCAGATTTTTATATTTTAAGAAAAGAAAATGAGAAAACGTCTTTTTCTGTAGTGAAGCGAATTGGTCGAAGGTTCGAAGTCGAATGCTTGGTAAAAGGGAAATCTGAATCTGGTTGCCCTTGAGCACCCACTTTGAAGGACGACCACAGGCTTAAATTAACTGTTTTGAAGGATTGAAAGAAAACTTATGTTTACCATAGCAAAGAAGTCAAAACAGTGGCTGGAAATTCTCTTTCTAGATACATAATAGCTAGACGAATGAAAGAAATGGGATTTTCTACTAAAAGGTGTGCAAAGAAGCCATTTTTATCTAAAAAGAACATCAACGATAGAAAGAGATTTTTCTCGTGTTATGGCAAGAAAGATATAGATTGGTTCGATGAATCAAGATTTTGTCTTGTTAGTGATCTTCGCAATGCTCCCGAACGGTGCAATTGAAGAACTGGGGAAATATTTTCGCCAAGTTAAATACGGGAATCGAGGGATAATTCTATGGGGAACTTTTACTGCAGCAAGAGTTGGGTAACATATTAGATGTGAAAAGTCAATCAATGCAAGGGAATACATTCGAATATTAGAAACAGGACTGTTACCAAGTATCCAGAAGCTAGGAATATCCAAGAACATTATTTTTCAACATGATAATGCCCCTGCACACACAGCTAAAGTCACAAGAAAATGGGTTTCTGATAATTCAATTAATGTCATATTTTGGCCAAGTCAAAGCCCCGATTTAAACCCAATCGAGAATATTTGGTCCATAATATCTCGTGCATTGGCTGGAAGGATTTTTTCGAACAATGACAAACTGTGGGAAACTGTGCAAAACGAATGGAATAGCATCTCCTCTTCGCGGTGTTCCACTTTGGTTGAGAGCATGTCTAAAAAGATTGATCTTTTATAGAAATCAAAAGGGAATGCGATTCCATACTAAGCATTTATTAAAGTAAATATCTTGTTCTGTCTTATTAGTTTTGTTTAAGTTTCCTTGTTCAATTGTTCTTTGTTCAATAACGCTTTTAGTGCAATAAAATGTATAAAATACGTTTGGCCCATTTTTTTATTTATTTTTTTGCTCACGAGTGTATTTTTAATTTCAAATAAATAAGAATGTAAATATATTAAGTACTATTAATTGTAAGGGGCGATAAGTAGTCAAATGGATTAATCCTAATCTTATAAATATAGCACTGGTAAATTAAAAAAATATATCCATTTTGAATTTGGAGATAGACGAATCTCACAGGAAAGGAAAACATTTTTTAAAACATGAATACGCTAGCCAAATTAATCAATAGTAGGAAACTAGATCTTATAGCTATAACATTTTTGTTCTTGTAATTAAGAGAGGTGATGTTTGATCAACACTGCTGGGGAGCCATGATTTAATACAGAGTTTTATTTTTAAATCCCCAAAACAGTGTTTCATGGTAAACAACTGATGATCCCTTAAATTAATATTAGGACTATAGTGAATTCAAGCGAGCACATCGATGCATTGACTGCATTGATTGATTAAATGACTTACTAGCTAAGTAGTTTTCCAACGAATGATAAAATATATAATTAAATAAGTTTTTTTATATAGTTCTACAGGTTAACAAACTTTCAAGAAATTTATTCAAATTAAACAAAAACTTTTAAACCTGTACGGAAGCTATACAAAATTTTAATTATTCGACAAGGAATACAAAATAAAACAAGAAAAATCTTATTTAATGGAGTTTCGAACAATGCTATCCTTCTCATCAGAGGGAAGAATTTTGCAAATATAAACAATACATTTTGGAGGTTAATGCATTAAAGGAAACAAACAATATGAAATTAATAACAATTGCACCAAAACAATTATTTAACAGTAAGTTAAAATTTATAGAGATTAAATGAGATTAAGGAAGCAACAAACGGGAGAAAGGGAGAAAAAGGATATGGGAAAATCGAATGAGAAAGACGTTAAACTTCAGAACAGGAAAATCCGAAATGAGTCCGTTGAAAATCCATTAGTAATCCATAAGAAAACATGTCCGGGTATAATACAGCTTCCCCAAAATACATATATAAAAGAAACTCTTTCTCCTTTCAAATAGTGCGTATGCCGCATATAGATAGTACCTGCCCTGTTTTTATGTTTTATGAAACCATTATGTCAGAGTTTTTGAGAATAACTCGCGTTACTTTAAAATTAATAGATTTTATACCACCAATTTCTAGCTTAATAATACGGATGAAAAAAAAAAAACAAGGTGGGGATAAAACTAAAATATTTAAACAGTTAAATAAAGCGTTTATTCGTTATCCTGATGCTTTTGAATCGTTTAAAATTAACCAGAATATATTAATAAAGGAAATCCAAAACTTTATTAGTAATGTATAAAATATATTTCTAAAAAATATATAAATAAATAAATATTTAAACCTTTATATATATTTATTTTTCAATAAATAAGAATGTAAATATACAAAATATTAATCATAGTGGGGGGTGATAAGTAGTCAAATGGACTAATCCTAATCTTATAAATACATGACTGGCAAATTAAAAAATATATCCATTTTGAATTTGGAAACAGATGAATCTCACAGGTAAGAAACTCATTTTTATAACTTAAATAGTTAAGATAAAGTAATTAAGAATAGGAAACTAGATCAAATATGTGTAACATATTTTTTCCTAAGATTAAGGGAGGTGGTGTTTGATAAACAATGGTGGGGAGCCATGACGTAATATAATGTTTTGTTTTTAAATCCCGGAAACAGTATTTCATGGTAAACAACTGATGATCCCTTAAAAATATATTATTATTGGTACTATAGTGAATTCGAGAGAGAAAGTTGATGCAGTGATTGCAGGTGATTGAATGACTTACCGACTAAATGGTTTTCTAACGAATGATAATTTTTTTTCTAGTGTTAAAGGTTACAAACTTCCAATACTATATATATATATATATATATATATATATATATATATATATATATATATATATATGATTAGTTTTTTTTTTTGGAAAAAGAATTCCAGCAGAGTGCTCAATTAAAAGGAAAATCCAAACTTTAAGAGCGTATTTATATTTAAACGAATATTGGCTGAAGAGAGCTTGATAAGGATACCTTAAACGGGCCTTATTATCGGGCTTGAAACCGACGGTACCAATGATCTGTCTCAACTAACAACTTTCTGTACGCAATATATATATATATATATATATATATATATATATATATATATATATATATATATATATATATATATGTGTGTATATATATATATTACTCAGTTTTATAGAATTTTTAAATGATGCATAGTTTATTTAATATCGTTAAAAGGACAAAATATAGTCCAACAACAACTATCACCAATGGTTAACCATTTCTCTCTCTCTCTCTCTCTCTCTCTCTCTCTATCTCTCTCTCTCTTTCACTCCCTGTTTATCTCTTTCCACCTATATTTATTTATCTTGCTAACTTTCTCTTCCTCTCCATTTTCTATTTTGCTCTCCCCTCTCCATCTCTTCCTGTAACTATGTGAAACTTACACGAGCTAAATCTTTCATGGAACAGCTCGTCTGTGTATCACCATACAGCAAAGTTGCTTTCCAGCTGATCACAACAGTCATTTTCAAGTCCATTGTAAACAAATTCTTTTTAAATAAATCAAATTCTACCCAATCACCACCGATAAGATTTTGTCGCATCGTCCATCTGACATCTATTTTACCGTTATGCTCTAATGGCGTTTAGGCCTTGCTAAGTGGTTGCACATGATTAAACATATAATATGCAACTATTCCAACATATTATACATGTTTTTTCTTTGTCCAATGTGGTACCCCCAAATGGGGAGCGTCATATGTATTATTAATGCAGTAGGATACATCGGTTTTTCCATATTCAATATTTAGAATAAACATTGAAATATCTATGTTTCGTTTAATTTTTCAGAGCGTTAGCATTAAAAATATTACGAATGCCAGAAATTTTGTATCCTATTGTATTATAATATTATGAGCTCTGGTTAACGTTAATGCAAACCATTGAGCTTATTTCTTGTTACAATATTTATTTGTAAACAAGGATTTGAAACGCTTATTTTCCAAAATTGTATGCCTTTATTTAAGCACACACATATATAAACTTGTGTGTTTATAGTTATTAGTATTACGTATTATCTGTAACGTAAGTGTTTTTGATATAGATGTACATAAGAATACTTTGATAAGTATGTTTTAACTTAAATATGGATGGTATAATAAAATTGTGGGGTCTGCGTTCGCGCCTGGCCTCCATAGAATGGAAATAGGCACAAACTTTAATAAAGACTTTTCATATCTATCTGCGTAAGTATACTTTGATAATTATGTTTCAGTTTGAGGAAATATGGTATAATAAAATTATGGGGTGTTCGTTCGCGCCTGACCTCCATAGGATGGAAATAAGTCACAAAGTTTAACAAGGTTTTTTAATATAGATCAACAGAATATTGTGATAAGTGTTTCGGTGTGAACAGGTATGGTATAATAAATTATGGGGTTTGTCTATTTTATTTTAACTTTCATCATATTTTACTTAGGTTTTGATACCCCCGAATTCGAAGCTATCTCTTTACAACCCTTCCTTTTCATAACCTATTATACTTTCATAAATCAGAGTCCATTTTCTGTAGGCTGTTTTTGCACCCAGTGAACGACGGGTACTTTTGCTAGTATATATATATATATATATATATATATATATATATATATATATATATATATATATATATATATATATTCTCTCAACCGATTTATATACAGGAAGAGAAAGAGAAAAAAAGATGTTGATATAGTGAGATATAAAACTTGTGGTGATGACGTTTAAGACGTTCCCGTCGTAATATAACGACACATTCTGTTTATCAGAGTATACGTTTCATGTTGTCAACACGCATGCGCTGTCAGAACTGACCGAAATGTTGATGTCTGATATAATAAAGCTGACCTGAAATAAGAAACTTACCAAAACAGCAAAAAGAAACCGACTCATTCAGGAAACAGGGCCACTTTTTACACAAACACCAAAATGACATACATAAATATTTCAAACATGTATTTTATGGGTCCTTTTTGACTGATGAGTACACGTATCATTGTAAGATGCTCTGTACCAGAAGCTCTTCTGCTTTAGTTTGCCCTAGCAATTCTTGCGATAAACACTTGCTGAGCAAGGACGACTTGTGGAATCTCTAATATTATATAAAAGTCACTTTGTGTGTGTGAGTTCCTTTCTTATAGATCCCGAAACGACTGAGCCTCTCTTTTGTGAATTTCACACAAAGGTAATTTATATTTTTGTCAGTGTTTTTGGATAAGTTTTGTACAGAAATTCATGCCAAAAATATCTAAAATCGAAAGAGTCCGATCTTAAAAATTGAATCTCATCTCTTATAGATATATAAAATTTTCTACAATGGAATATTTTACGTTACACCGGTGTAACCTTAGTCAGAGTAACGTAAAATATTCCTCTGGAAAAAATCTTCTTTTTTTTTCTACAAACGAAGAAAGATACTTTTTAAGATCATTATGCCCAAATATCAGCTGACGTGATATTGTAAACAAACACACACGGAATATGGTGAACGACATTATTATTATTATTAGTAGTACTAGTATTATTAGTATTAGTAGTAGTAGTAGTATTTTATTTTATTTATTTATTTTTTTATTTATTTTTTGTTTTGTTTTTTTTTGCAAATTAGTTCACCGGGCAATTTATTCCTCGTAATACATACAAACTTGCTAAAATATCATGTTTAAGCGTATTATACGACCAGGCAACGCCGTGTGTCCAGTTCGTTAGAAATAAATGCGGATTTTGTTTAGTTCTTTCCCACTGCCAACATAAACACCAGGGTCGGAAAATATGATTGAAAAGTCAGCGCCCTCGGAGGAGGGGCTCTCTTACCTGCAAAAATGCCTGAGCAACCCCGTCGGCATTCCACGGTGAGGGCGCATCAGGGTGTTAGCACTAAACAAACCTATTCTAAAAACGAGAAGGCACAGCCAATGTGGGTGGACCTTCTAGAACTGCACAGAAATAAACTCCCGCCGCAAAATCAACAGGGATCATTACAGGAATGGTTAAATGTCTTCTGATTTCGGGAGTCCAGAATAAAAATCCTTAGTCGCCTATATCTTGCACAAATCTAAAAGACTTCGTTTAAATATGATATTTTAATTTGTCCAGATTGTGTATATATTATTATAAAGTCGTGATTTCAAAAGTAAAAACAAAGTATTTGAGTGTTTACAGCTAGAGCTGAAACCGTAGCATTCAAAGCTGGTGACGTTACCACTGTACCAAAGTAACACGCATATGAACCGATTAAAATAAACTAAGATGAATGTACCAATTGTAAACCGATTTAAAAAAAAATGCCCCTTTTTGACCCCTTAAAAACTATTATAACTGACTAAAGGATAAATCAAAGAGCGGTCAGTAAAATATCCAATGATTTGAGGACTCTGGCCTGCGACTTTTAGTTTCGGAGGAGATAGAGTTTGAAAATATGGAGACAGACACACAGACGGACATATAGCCTTTTATATATTAGATTAATTAAATTAGTGTTGCAAATAAGTGTTCACATACTTACGAAAGGGAAAGCATGAAAAGAAATTCCGATGGTCCGTCGGGTGACACGACAACGCTGTTAGAAACCTTGCAGGTTTTCTCAGCAACTGCGTAGTTGACACGTTCTTGGAAAAAGCGATAGCAAGATCCATTGCTGTAAGTCCAATGCAATGGGCATACTAGAAGTTAGAATATACGAACAAAAAAAATAATAATTTTTGAAAAAAAAATCGTGCAATTCAGTCAGAATGAAATTATGTAATTAAAATAAACACGAATAAAAAATATATATATTTAGTAATTAGTCCACCAGACGCTAGAAATATAGTGAAAGAAAAGAGATTGCAGTAAAATAATGTATACGCACTGCCACATACACGTCCGATGTCCCACTGTCCATTGGAGAGGCAAGATGTGTTCTGTTGCCATAGGTCTTCAGGATGGCAATGCACGAAGACTTCATCACCGACGCGATACGATCGTTTTCTCTGATAAAGAACGTTTCCATTTATCACCTCCGGAGATTTACATTTTTGTAGCACTCTTTTATTCGTTGTATTGGCTGAGAAAATAAGAAAAACAAAATAAATGAAATTTGGCTTAAGACGATACTTGTTCATAAGATTATGATTTCATATGATTTCATTTATAGCTTTAAGTGTTTTTGTTTAAAACATTTCTTATCTATCTGTCGATAGCTCAGACGGTAAGAAAAACGGGTGAACCGCTAAATGTTTTGGTTTCGATTCTAGCTTATGGCAGTCATTTTTTAAACTTTTGGAATCAGTACTATATATATATATATATATATATATATATATATTCTTCAGAATAAAATTATCTTACAATAAACTAGTATGGAAGCCTACTATTATAAGTCTTACAGAATATTATTGGCAGTAATATTCTATAATTACTATCCCATCTAAATAAAAAATTGCTTGATATACAAGATAGAGCAAATAAATAAAATTTAGTCATTCAATAAATTTTAAAAAATATGACGTGAAATGGTTAAATTTCAAATCAAAAGATTTTTATTATTCTATGTAAGACAAAGAATACATTTGAAATATTATAACTCCTTATCCTATAGGATTTCGATGTCTACCACCTCTTCAGAGGAGAAAATATTAGCAAATAGTTTTAATGGTTTACATGTTGTTTCTTTTTTATTAACTTCCCTTACTTTATGATATTTAAATGCTAAAAAAAAAATGTAATTGTGATTTTCCATGTTTCACTGATTTTAGCAAATAGTAATAGGGTGAATACTATTATAACTATTTGCTAATATTGTCTCCTCTGAAGAGATGGTAGACATCGAAATCCTATAGGATAAGGAGTTAAAATATTTCAAATGTATTCTTTGTCTTACATAGAATAATAAAAATCTTTTGATTTGAAATTTAACCATTTCACGTCACAAATTTTTAAATTTATTGAATGACTAAAATTTTACATATATATATATATATATATGTTCGGAAAAAAAATTATCCTCGAATGGCCTCCAGGCCTTGATAAATGGTATCTCCCTTAGTAAAAATGATGGTTCTCTATAATTAAAAGATTGATCATTACTACAGACAATTGCTACAATCAATATATTAATTAATTATTATTCTAGGAAACAAAAAATAAATAACAAAAACAAGAAACTTACATATAGTTGTAACTCGTCGTTTTTGTTTATTAATTCTCTCCGATTTGATTTTAAGAACTATTATAGATATCTATATTGTTAAGCATATAGTTATATTTCTTTTCTTACACATTGAGATTTTGGAAATTTTCGCAAACTCCCGTCAGGTTTTTCAACCAAATAGGGAATCATAAAAGTCACTAGAGAAATTTATAAAACAAAAATATAAAAACATGTGTATAATGACGTTGAATTTGTTTAAAAATGAGTGGTGAACCTTTTAATTTTTTGTTCTTTTATATTCTCGTGTGTATTGTTTCGTTCAGCTTGAATTTTTCTGGTGTTAAAGTTTTTTTTTTTTTACTTATATAAATAAATCAGTTGATGTTTGTGTGTGTGAATATTTAACCGATAAACTCATAAACTACTGGCCACATAACACTAAAAAAACAGGAAATGGTAATCACACACCAAAAATGGTTTATAATGAGTAAAATATTTGGTTGGATGGATGAAAAACGCTTACAGAAATATGTCGGCAAGTTGAAATGCAAAATATACATTAAAACTTACCGACGTATTTCTATTAATTTTTGCGTCAGCACAAATTTTAAGGTAGTTTGAAATGTTTTAATTTAAAAATGTTCTTATCAATCCGTCGCTTATTCAAACAGTAGAAAACGCGGCTGAACAGCTAAATGTTTTGGTTTCGATTATGACACTCAAGTCATTTTTTTTTTAACTTTTGGTTGGTTGGTTGGTTGGTTGGTTATTTTTGTTTTACGGCATATCAACCCTTTTCAGGTTATTTAATGCCGAATCCAGTGATTTTCAAGAAAGAATTTTTAATAGAATATATTTTTAAATCGGTTTCTATTTAACTCATAGTTGGGACATAGAACAGGTACTACCACTCCGGGTCAGGGTGGGCCTGGGAGCAATGGCAATTAAAGGATGGCTACACACTCCCTAAAGCCGCAAGCTGAGGCCTGGATATCGGATATAGTTTATATATATATATATATATATATATATATATATATATTTATATATATATATATATATATATATATATATATATATATATTGAGTAAGATGGTTGATAATTTATAATTAAAATTAAAAATCTGTTTCAATAAGGAAGAACAAACAAAATTAATAAATAGTACGATCGTTTCGGAAACGATGTTTTTATTGTGATAGACAGTAAGTCTTGGACAATAATTTTATGATATAGTTTTTTTTAAAACAAAGTCTCCTCATCAGCAAAAATATTGGTTGGGTGGTGACACCAAAAATAAACCTAGCATATATCTACATTACAACGAGAACTATTTTCTTTTCTTTTATTGTCATTGCATAAATGAATTTTCTAATACATTAAAATATACTCTGCTCTTTAGACTCTTCTTTTAATCCCATATATATATATATATATATATATATATATATATATATATATATATAAATGTGTGTGTCTGTGTGCATGTTCTATTGAACAGCACGGACAATTCCTGTTTGTGTTCTTACATAGGTCATGTATCGGTATGTGTTCGATAGGTATCGATAATGATAATCGAAATGATCCGATAAAAGAAGGAACAGGTTATTCTAATCAAAGTTAACACCTTACACACCCTTACATCACAGGTGCATTTGAGAAGTCTGATGACCACACAAGCCGAAATGCCTGACATATAAAATCAAGAGGTTCTTTGATATGACAGGGGCGCAAAATCAATGTTTAACTACTATTGCACCATGATACTTGACTTTTTCATTTTATACTTAAATACAAGGAATTGTGAAGTGTTGAAAATAAAGTTTTTACCGTTGTGTGCACAAAAATGTTCTCTTTTCCTCTGACAATCGACTTAACATTACGAAAAAGTCCATCATTCTTTTTCTCACTGACACAGGAAATACGTACAAAATGACTCCCAGTGAGCAGCAGCAGCAGCAGCAAAAAAAAAAAAAAATCTCCCCAATCAAAGAAATAGAGGATTTTTATATGCTCGAATTTGCCATATGCAAATTAAAACGCGGTCGAATTTGAGCATATGTGGCCTTTTTGTGTCCTATCAGTCGGGTTTCGAGTTTTGAGCGTCTCACACGCAACCCTTGGCTGCTTATTTCTGAGACTTTTGTCACACATTGTCACCATACAAACTGTAAAAACTGACATATACAATCAACAGTAAATTATTTTATATGACAGAGGCGCGTTTCAAATGTTTCTGTTCAGACACAATTAAAGCATGATAATTGACTTTTGCATTTTAAATTTCAATTTTATAAAATAAACACGAGATTCTTTACAGTGCAATGTAGACTACAACGTATTGTGAAAAAAGTCACTGCCGGGATGCAAGTGAAGCTTTCGCCCGCTGCACCGCAATAGGTTCCCAATGAGAAAAAGGCAATCAATACTAGGCAACGACGGGTTCCCTTCCTAGCTTATCATAATCGTAAGAAATTTATTTTAAAATGATATATAACAACTATATGTTATATATTTATGTAGCAAAACGTAGATACATCATATAGATTGTGATTTTTAAGGAAATCAATCGATCTCATTGAAAAATGGGCGATTTCATTTCATTTCGATTTCGATGACAATAAAAATATGGAAGTGTGAAACATTCGTTGATCATCATACAATTTGCGCAACTTCGGGTATCCCTACTAGTATATATATATATATATATATATATATATATATATATATATATATATATATATATATATATATATATATATATATATATACTAATGTGATTGATAATTTAAATATTAAAGTAGCTCTAGGATATTTTCCTATCGAGCTTATTATATATCTGAATTACAACGAGCACTGTTCTTTTTTGTATTTTAATTAGTAATTTTACTATCACATTAAAATACACTCTGCTCTTTAGACTACTGTTCTAACCCCCTTTAAATTAATATATATGTGTGTATGTGCGTGTGTGCGTGTGTGTCCACTGTTTTCCTGTGCACAAAAGTATTTCCTATTTTTCGAGTATATACGTACAAACAGAAAATTCATTTAATTATGCAACTATTTGATGATGGCTAAAATGATCTTCCCAGAGAACATGTGATTAATTAGGAACTAATTCCGTTACAATTGGCGTCTGATATGCCCTGGGAGCGCCGCTTTGTTCGCTTGACTGATTGCACATAATTCGCGATGTGAGCGATTACGCCACAGTCACGCGGATGCGGTTTACCAGTTGCCCAGGAGAACAAATGCTCGTTCTAAATAGATTATCTCCATTAATTTGGATTGCTTTTAAAATACAGCAACTAAACAAGGGGCAAATATACAAGCGGATTCATAAAGACTTTTTACATCGTGAATGTTTATAGATTCATGTAAATGATAGAACCATAACCGAAATATTGAGACATCCTCGGCCTGTCTATAGTCATGAAAACTGGAGCAGTGACCACTGATCACTAGAGGCAAGCAACATCACATACACTGGCCAGTATGTTATCGGAAAGTATTTTGCTAATTATTAGTGTTATAATAGAAGGGATGTGAAATTTCATAAAAATCGACCCAGCCATTTTTGAGTCAATGCTGAACGCAATCACAAACACAAAGTTCTTTAAATATATATATATATATATATATATATATATATATATATATATATATATATATATATATATATATACTAGCATGGGTGCCCGGCGTTGCCAAGGTGTTTGGAGTTGTGTGCTGAGCAAAAAAAAAAAAAAAAAAAAAAAAAAAAAAAACGGTCAATTTTTTAAAAGTTTAATCTCGATTATGACCTCTTAAAATTTATTGTTTGGGGCTCAAATCGAGTTATTACGTTTGATCCATGTTCAAGGAACCGATATCTAAAATTTCAAGTGTTTAGACCCCCAAATTGTCGGAGGAGTTTGGTAGAGTTCTCAAAAGTCAAATCGTGTAACTTTGACCCTTTAACAGCCAAATTTCTGGCCGAAAACCGATTACATCGATTTTCCCAAATCTCAGTACCCTGTATATCAAATTTCGAGTCTGTATATTTAAAATTAACAGAGTTATTGCGAAGAAAAATGTACACCGACACACAGACACGTTCACATATATATATATATATATATATATAAGTGAACGTGTCTGTGTGTGTGTCTTTGTACATTTCCCTACGCAATAACTCTGTCAATTTTAAGTCTACAGACTGGAAATTTGATATACAGGGTACTGAGATTTGGGAAAATCTTTATGATCTGTTTTCGGCCAGAAATTTGGCTGTTAAGTGGTCAAAGTTCAACGATTTGATCTTTGAGAACTCTACCAAACGCCCCCGCAATCTTTGGGTCTAAACACTTGAAATTTTAGATATAAGTTCCTTGGACATGGATCTAACTTACTAGCTTGATTTGAGCCCAAAACCAATAAATTTTAAGGGGTCATAATAGATGGTTGAAGTTTAAGAAAACTGAACGCTTTTTTTTCTCAGCATGCACCTATATATATATGTATATATATATATATATATATATATATATATATATATATAAAACCATCATTATTTAAAATCCCTAAAGATAGTAATGTTTCATTATTTCGGGAATCATAAGCGCAGGCTGTTACGATTACAGCCGGTCAAGAGATTCGAACTCTGCCATTAAGCTAGCTCTTACTCCATTAGCAAGGAACAAACCACACGACCAACGTTGACCGTGAGAAATACAGTTGAAATTTACATTTGTATACATGTGTGGACGGCTAGAGTGATCTTATACTTATAACACATGAGCTATAAGTGATCGAATTTAATTTCGACTTAGAGTGCTCAACAATAAGAACCGAGTTCTTAAGGGGGCTGACAATATATATATATATATATATATATATATATATATATATATATATATATATATATATATTGCCAGGCTCAACGCGGGTGATTACAGAAACATGTATGCACATATGTAGCCATCAATGTTTGTATAAATAAATTATATATATATATTTCAGACGATATTAAAAATATCGTTAAACTCACTACTCGTTCAAGCAGCCGCCAATAGCGTAATGGTTAGGAGCCTTGACTGCCGTACAAACGGTCGGGTTTCAATCCTGGCTTGAGGTAGTTGCCTGTCTAGCCGCACTGATGAGCTGTGAAACAGCGAAACAGTACTGTATGTGGATGACTATAGTGCTCCTCACCTTGAGTTGAGCATATTGAGAAGTGAAACACGAATTACCATTAGCATATAAGCGACGCTCTTTGTGTAAAACAAATCGAGCGGAGGTATTTCAGACGATATTAAAAATATCGTTAAACTCACTACTCGTTCAAGCAGCCGCCAATAGCGTAATGGTTAGGAGCCTTGACTGCCGTACAAACGGTCGCGTTTCAATCCTGGCTTGAGGTAGTTGCCTGTCTAGCCGCACTGATGAGCTGTGAAACAGCGAAACAGTACTGTATGTGGATGACTATATATATATATATATATATATATATATATATATATATATATATATATTTGTTTACTGTTTCTTGGGAAATAATTCCAACAAAGTGCTCGATTACAAAGAAAATAAACTTTTTCGCTATAAGAGCTTAATATTTATTTTTTTTAAATTGTACAGAAGGTCAGAAAAACATTGGTACCGTCGGTTTCAAGCCTTACATAAGGGGGCAGTTAATGGTAAATCATAAATAATGTTAGACTCTCGTCAGCCATGTTGTTTTCTGTTTGAGGAAAAGCAGGACCGCATATATTGTCTATAATGATGTTTATTTGTGTGCGAGTAAATTTAATTATATTTTATGATGGGTGCGTTTAAACACTACAGTAAGTTTTTTTTATTATTATTGTACTGTATATTTAGGCGAATAAGGTGACCGTCAGATAAAACAAGGTACAAAATGTTATCATATATTGGTTGTAGAAGACGAGTCATAAATCACGACACCATGTTTGTTTAGCTTAGGCTAGAGATTGCAATACTCGGTATCTTATGAAATATTGGTATTTAAAGATGATTTTTTTTAACATTAAGGGTCGTCTTATACGCTGAAATATACGGCATATATGTGCAAACTTTCAATGTAATGTGACATAAAAAAAAGGGCACGACTAATCTTTTGCTATATTTATTTTACCCGTTGTGGAACTGATATTCTTATATATTATATTCTCATATGTAATTTAAAAGTCAACGCGTTGTGCTAATCTAATTCGCGGTTGAGGATTTATTTAATAAATTACGTAAAAACGTCGTGGTTGCAAGAAAGTGAAGTTTTGCTAACACTAGCAGAGAGACTCGACGTTGCCAGTGATTGAATAGGGATCAATGTTTACCAATGTTCTAAACTTTCAATATTTTTATTATCATCGAAATCGTTGAAATCGCTCATTATTAATCAAATCGATTGGTTGATTATATCATGGAACCTACTCCGGTGCACCAGGGGAGGAAGTTTCACATGCATCTCCGCAGTGACTTAGTATACAAGACATTGTAGTTTACGTTGCACTGTAGAGAACCTACTGTTGGTTTGATAAATTATTTGCGTATAATAACTTGAATGAAATTTAAAATTCAAAAGTCAAGTATCACGGTTCAATTCTGCTCTAAAGAGAAACTTTTATTTCGAACGCGCTCCTGTCTTGTCAAAGAACTTACTGTTGATTTAATACGCCGGATCTTTCAGCTTGTACGAGAATAAAACTTTTCAAATGCATTTGTGGTATTAGATAGTGTAACGGTGTTAACTTATGTACAAAATCGAACTGTCCATGTTTTTTATCAGTTTTTTTTTCAATTATCGATTCTTGATACTTATAGGGATAATTCCAAAGCAAAACCTATCTACGAACATTTTTAGATACATAAGGTACATTTATGGCAAATTTCCAAAATATTGGCTCAGCAATTTGAGAGTATATAGGGAACGAGTTCACACACATACACACAGAGAAAATGTATTCTATATATAAGTAGAAATTAGAAAACTTTTCTTTTAGTATGTTGCTACTGTTAAAATCATATATATCATAATCACGTGGACACGCTGGTTCTCGTTCGATCACAGAAGTTAAGAAACGTTAAGCATGGCCATTATCAGATGGGTTATTGTTGTGGGGACGCCCACTAATTAGCATACATGGGTGAACAAGATATAGATAAAGGTATCAAGTCAGCAAGACCGGAGAGCTGTGTTCGAACGCCGGATAGGCAAGACGCATGTGCCAGTTGCTCCAAGAAAGACTTTAACACGCCCTCTGCCGGACAATCTTCCAACTGCAGTACAACTGCACCTTTGTAAATATGTATTGTCTTTTCGTCTTATTATATTTGTTATACCTTTACTTTCTGCGTTCGTGTTGTTATTTATACAGACACTACAGTTATTATATAGGCATTCCATGCATTTTACGTTGCAAGACGTGGACACCGTTTTGCAAAATCCTAACATCGTCATGGCCCCCTGACCGCAATATACATATGATTTGGGACCGCTTGTAAATTTGATATCCACTATCGAAAAATCTGGTCTATGTTGAATATCGTTGGCGAGCATACTGATTTGGTCAACATAATATAATTTTTTCGATAGAGTCATACGAGAATTAAGTATGAAGCGTATATAAAGTTACTTTGGGAAGATCCCCTTCCAAATGAAAAACAACTGGTTGTCCTCAGCCGAGAAACCTTGAAGATATCAATCAGCTCAAGTATCTTGGCTCTATCATAACCGCAACAAGTTGGTGGGGGGGGCATTCTCAACCGCACAAACAATGCTTGCACCGCCTTCTATCTACTTCGATAACAAATTTGGTCTCGAAATGAAATAAAGCTGAACGACAAAGACAGGATATACCAGACTCTTGTTTTATAGCTGCGAGATTTGGCCTATGCAAGGTGAAGGTATGCGACAATCACTGCCTACTCCACACTCTCTGTATCTGCTGAAAGCAGTTTGTCTCCAACAGTAAAGTTCATTAATTTATTTATTGTGGACTATTATCCTCATCTTATTTAGTTGTTCTTTCACGACGTTTCGGCAAAAAACGTAGTGAAACGAAAACAACTATGGAAGGCAGTAATTGCCGAGGGTGCAGTTAGGAGATTCAGAGTTCCTATCCGTCGCGGTTACCACCTGACGAATGCTAGAGGAATAGTTGGCCGAAACATCGTGAAACAACGACTAAATGAGATGGGGGAAATAGTCCGCAATAAATAAATTAATAAATAACACTCTCAATAATAACTTCCAATTAAATAGTAAAGTTCATGTTCGGTGCAAGATCCACTCTCTCCAAAAATGCCTTCCTTGAATCTGTCTTGCCCTTCAACGACACCCAGGTGATGTAATCCGTGAAGTCATTAACCCAACACTACGACCCAGCTGGAAGAAACGCCGTAGTGGCCAACTCACAACCTAGCTCAGGAGGTGAAGCAGAATTCTAAACTGATTCTGGTCCCTCGTCTTTATGGCTTGCACTCATAACAGAAGCAGCCTTTGATCGCCGTGTTTAGTCCGTCAATGTTAAGGACGTGAGGAACTTGCTGGAAAGAGCCGTATCAAAAAACCCAGAGTTAATTCCGCAACGGTAGCTCTATAACAAGTGCTTTATAACTATGGCTCTATAACAATGATTCTATAACTATGATTCTATAACTATGGCTCTAGATCTATGATTCTATAACTATGGCTCTATAACTATGATTCTATAACTATGGCTCTAGATCTATGATTCTATAACTATGGCTCTATAACTATGATTCTATAACTATGGCTTTATAACTATGGCTCTATAACTATGGCTCTATAACTATGGCTCTATAAGTATGACTCTATAACTATGGCTCTATAACTATGGCTCTAGATCTATAACTCGATAACTATAGCTCTATAACTATGATTCTATAACTATGGCTCTATAACTATGACTCTATAACTATAGCTCTATAACTATAGCTCTATAACTATAGCTCTATAACTATGGAGCGTATTCACTGTACTTTTATGGAGAATGCCACATTTAGCCAAGCAAGATCGCTATTGTTGATGAGAACCTACAATCATATTTAGTTCTGCTCTGCTTAAGTATAGCAAGGAATATAGTTTATAACAATCGAATATTAAAGCTGACCCACGAGCGAATTTGGGTTGAATTGGAAAGGTCAGCAAGGGTATTTAAGTACAGCGTATCGACTGACATACATTTCGGTTTTATATAAAGGACACATTTGCATCCGTCTGAAGTATTATAGATGTATTAATTATTGTAAATATGACATTGTTGTGACCGAGTGACTCGTAAACTATATTGAACTAGAATAATACCCGTCCTAGGACGGGTAAAACTTATTTCCCGAAAAGAACAGTTTTGCGCCATATTTATGCGCTTTACAAAGACTAAAATCAAGATATAATGCTACTAAACCATATGCCTAGAATCCTGATTATAGTCTGGATAATGTACAGGGGTTAATGGATAATTCTTGAAAATATTTACAATTTACGGTTTATTCCAAAGGTATCTTGCGAAGAAATGAAAATTCAGGAAATCTTGTTTAATATGACTCATATGATTATTAATCAAATAGTATATCGTGCTTATATTGTTACTAGCAGGGAGTTCCGATGTTGTCCGGGATTGAATGAGGATCAATAAATGTTCCACGCTTCCAATAGTATTAATTTCATGAAAATTGGTTAAATCGCCTATTTCTCAATCAAATCCATTGATTGGTTGCTCTAGTTCGGGAGCAGTCTTAATGCACCGAGAGGAAGCTTCACATGTCTCCTCGCGACGACTTAATTGTTATATGTTTTCTGTTTTATTTTGGCCAAATGTTAATTATTTTTATATTGGTTGCAGTTCTTTAATATATATTTATTATTTTACTTTTCGTAACATATTTATTCGTCCATGCATGTATTCATTGAAATATAGACTAAATAGATTTGAAAATTTCTCTTCTTTTTACTCCTCCCCAACTTCCTCCCTCTCTCGTACATATCTCGTATTCTTAAAACATCACGAAATCCACCTGTAAATAACGAGAGAAGCGTTTTAAAAACGGCTCATTTTTAAACTTTGTCCGGAACGCTGACCTGAATCAAAAGAAAAAGATATCTTTAATATTTTTCATTCAGACGGAAGGTGTTTAAAGATAAGTTGTTTAATTGTTATGTTTTCAGTTTTATTCTAAGCAAATGTTTATTGTTTTCATATTCATTGCACTTATTTAATTGATATATATATATTTTTTATTTAGTAACAGATTCTCTCGTCCATACATGTATTCCTTAAAATATAGCAAATTGATTTGAAATATAGCATAAATCGATTTTTAAAATCCTATTTTTTCAGTTAGAGGTTATCCTAATCACCATACATTCAGTTTAACCCGTAAACTGGACTTATATTAAGTACATTACTTAATATTATTATTATTATAATACATTGTATTTTACATAGTACTGTAAAGAGCCTACTGCTTATTGTATTTAATTATTTTACATAAGACCTTTAATTAAGGTATAAAATGCAAAAAGTTCAGTATGATGGCTCAGTTGTTTTCTAAGCAAATCCGTTTATATTTCAAGCGTGCCATTCTCTTATCAAAGAATCTACTTATACGTCAAATCTTTTTGGTTGTGCAGTAATAAAATATCTTAAATGTACTTGCAATATTAACTTTGGTCAACATTGAACTAGTTTTTCCTTTAATACAATTTTGTCAATTATAGATTTCCGATACTTATCGGAGACATTCCGACACTCATCCGATCTAAGAACACTTCCAGACACATAAAGTACATTTGTGTTAAATTTCATAAAAATCGGCCCATCTCTTTTGGAGTCCATAGAGAACTCATACACGCACAAACCCACACGTACATGCTATGAGGGAGTTGATGCGCGATCCCTGTATTTTTTTGCCAATATAACACATTGATATCCGATGTAAGAACTCTTCCAGACACATAAAGTACATTTATGTTAAATTTCATAACATATTGATATAGTGTGTAAGAAAACGGGTGAAAGAAATTGAGAGTAAGAAACACATCAGGTTTACCTACAGCGATGGCGAGGGGTGCCATCATAAAAACTCATATGAAACCGAGATGACCCCAATCAGAACAGATACAGACTTCGATTCCACTTAAGTAGAAAAAAGTACCCTGAGTACCAAGGTCCAGGTTGGTTCGTTGGTTGTTTTTGTTTTACGGCATATCAACCCTTTTCGGGTTATTTAATGCCGAATCCAAAGATTTTGAAGAAAAAAATTTTCATAGAATATATTTGTTGTTTTCAAGTCGGTTTCTATTTAACCCATAGTTGGAACCCTAACAGGTACTACCACTCTGGGTCAGAGTGGACCTGGGAGCAATGGCAATTAAAGGGTGGCTCCACACTCCCTAAAATCCACAAGCTGGGCCTTACCATTGGATATAGTTTAAGGTCATATCCAGGACCCCCATTGAGGGACTTTTAATCTCTGAAGGGGGGGGGATGCAGTCGGTGTATTCTAATGCCCCACCGACAGGGCCCAAGGTCCAGGAGATGAAATAATAAAACAAATGAAATTGAAGTCAAGGATGAGAGTTCATATACAAGCGTTGTTTTAATTTGAATAAAATAAATTACGCATCAAGTGCGCTTGAAAGCCAAATCATAACGTAATAATAGGAAAATAAAAAAATATTTTACTTGTTTGAAATTTATCACAAATATATTTCAGAGGTATACTCCATCTTCAGTGTGTTGTTTTGTTTCTTTTATTTCCTTTTCTTTTTCCTCGCCATGTGGTAAATTTGGAGAAAGAAGTCTATTTGTAAAGAGCCGCGCGTTGTATCTAGCGGTTGTATTTTGAAATGTTGTAACTGTGCGTAGGCAACGTGAGAATAACGTCAAGGATGAGATTTCATATAGAAACGTTGTTTTAATTTGAATAAAATAAAACACGCATCTAGATGGTTGAAAATAATAATAATAATAATAATAATAATAATATTATAAAAAAACGAATGGTCGTCCCTAGATAGGTTGATTACAATTTTTTGCCGAAAAAAAAAAACTGGAAGAACTGCCCTCGAAAAAACAAAAACGTTGACCCCATAAGTGCCAACGGTTAAAAGTGATGTAATTGAAATAAAAAGGGAAAAAATATTGTAGATAGAGATATGAACTTAATAACCGTATCGTGGGATTTTTTTTTTTTTTTGACGAACTATTATTGGAGTAAAGGTTTAACCCAAGATCAAACTAGGCAATAGTTCAAGGGGAGATAACATGGAAAAAAATCTAAGTAGAAGATGAGTAATCGCCCTTGACTTGAACTGAACTTTTGTTTTCAAAATGAACTACAAAAGGACACATATATAACCATTTCTTGTGTAGACATATAAGAACTTTTGCATAATTAGTGCATGCTGCATGAACTTTAATTCTTTTACAGGTCGACTGATAGTCAACGAAAACCCCTGTACAAACTTGTTGGCTTTGCTAAGCGATGAAGTATCGCTGGACGTTGTCTGTCAGCGAAAAAAGAAGCTACGAGGCTGATTAAGGATAGGTCAGTGACGAGCGCGAACCGTATGCACGGTGAAAACTCAACTATGCCATTTGGAACGTAGGTGAACTAAGGAAACGAATACAATCCAACCATTTGTGATGGTCAAAAATTACATCAGTAACGGTTAAATTAGAGCTGAATTAGAGCTGTTTATGATGTAAAAAATCCCAGACAGCCTCCGATTGTCTTGTTAATTCAGGTTGTTTGGTTGATGATACAAGTTAAAAGAAGGAAAAATAACTTAAGCTGGGCAATTTAGGGATTGATGATGATGATAATAATAATAATCTTTTGTGGATGAAACCATTCCATGATGTAGAATATAGGCACAATTGTTTTCTATCGGATATGAACTTGGAGCAAAGGTTTCGAGGTGTCCTGTGCAAGAAATTTCTGATGGAAAGTTACTTAATACACAAAGGTGATTTTACCAATTTAGTCAATCAGAGCGAATTCAATTCTGACGCTATGAAGATAGATTGGCTGAATGAAACCCCAGACCTCTTCCGCCCTTACCCGTTACCTTACTATAAGAAGATTGCGGAGCGGTTTTTTAGCGAGTTTTTTTAGCAATTGAGTGTTGAGTTTGGACGCTCTTCCATTCAGATTTTACATTGGCGGTCTCTAGCAAACTATTCAGCCAATTTTTGGTCTAAACTTTTGAAATGTTACATGAAGGGTAATCAGACACGCAGCATGCTTTTAAATAAGTTGTTGAGCGAAAATTTGGCTGTCAAGAGGTGAATATTGCAAGATCGTATCTTTGCACATTCTACCCAACTCCTCCGTCAATTTTGGGTCGAAGCACTTGAAATTTTAGATGTAGGTTACCTGGACATGAATCAAACCTTTTAATATATATATAAAATATATATATGAAGTTATGAACAGTACATAGTGCCCGATCAAAGCCAGGCTGAACTGCTAGTGTATTAATATTTTAAAGGTGCTGTGCTCAGAGTATTGTAGATAAACGATAAACTCGATAGGTGTAATTACCTAGAGCTATATTAATAGAGAGTTGAAAGATTAACAATTGTGAAATTATTAATCGGCTTCATAAGGAGAAATATAAAAGAAAAGCAGATTATGTGCACGATCGTTTTGGAAACGATATCTGGTTATTCACTTAAATATTTACAAATAAAATATGTAGAAATTGCATTTGTTGTCTTTCCCAATCCTAACCCTCCCCCCCCCCATTTGTGCTGATGAGGAGACGATATATAAAAATATTCATTTTTAATTATTTTTTCTTGTAAATATTTAAGTGAATAAATGGATATCGTTTCGAAACAATCGTGCACATAATCTGATTATGTAATGTTTCTCCTTCTGAGGCAGATTGATGATTTTACAGTTGTTAATCTTTTATCCACTCTCTCTTTCACTCTCTCCTTATATATATATATATATATATATATATATATATATATATATATATATATATATATATATATATAGTTGTAGCATGAATTTTAGGAATCTTATACATACATATATATATATATATATATATATATATATAAGATTCCTAAAATTCATGCTACAACTGTACGTAGTCGTAAGTTATACTTTTCTTAGGGTTAAACGTTCAATTCTCAGTATGAGCAACACAAATTCAGTTGCGAATTCCTTAGGACTACATTTGGGGAAAACCTACCTCGTCAGAATGCGTAACGTTGTACACATTTATACGATCTCGTTACATTTTAACAAACACAACACGTTGTAGACTCCGTCACAATGAAACTGAAGATAGGGAAAAAAAACTTAACGCCAATTCTTGACTTCGTATAGAAGGTATGCGGTTACATTGACTGAAGATGAAAACAGTAGTCCGAAGAATCTAAATATTATGGCGAATCAATCCTCATCTCAAAATTCAAACAATGAACAAAGTTGTCAAAAATATTTTCACAGAATGAGATAGGATAGAATTTTTCCATATTATAAATTATATTTTAAGCGTTTTCATTTATTTGTATGATCGATAACGCAAGCTGTAACGTTGTATACCATTTTTTTCCAATGTCGTTTTATTTTAACAGCCCAAACATTTTGTAGATTCCGTCGCAAGTAAATAGAAGATAGGAAAAACAGGCGAAAAAAAAACTCAACTCTCATTCTTCTTTTGTTTAATAAAACGCGTTATATCTGGCATTTCTGAAAACGCATTTTTTTTCTAAATATTTAAACAGTTCATCTCTCCATTTCTGGCCGTGCGTGGCTTTTTATCTTGCCTGTAACACGTGACACGTGTTCCGAACACTTCTCCGAACACTCGTATCTCGAGCACTTTCTTTTACAACTCCTCCGTGTTACGAACAGGTTTTCGAACACGTCTCCAATGCGTGATTCTCCAAACACCGACCACGCCTCCTGCGAACATTGCTGTCCTTCGTGTGTCCTTTTTACCTCTGCTGTGACGTCACATCGCCCAGTTGGCTTTGCATGCTGCTGCTGCTGTTGCTACACAAGTATCAGCGGCTCTGTTAGAAAAGAAGCACTCTGGATTAAAATAAAATAGCTCAAGTCTAAAAATATTTTTTCTGCACTGGCTGAAAATAGAAGAGAATAAATTACGCGCAGCATTAGAACAGATGCTACACTTTCTTCTTAGCCAAAAGACAATATATCTTGTTTGTTGCAAAGTAAAGTTATTTTTGTTTTTAGAATAAATCCATTGTAATTAGCATAGTAAATACGTCCCTTCATCTCTTTATGGGGCTCTATCTGTTTTACATTGCTAAACGCGTAGATTGAATGGACGCATTTTAAGGATAGAACCGTGGTTTAATTTTTTAAAAATACCTTTGGTGTTCTTGAAAGTAAGTGGAAACGGAAACTTGCAGGATGAATGGCAGAGTTTCATCGCCGACACGTTCTGACTGCAAAAGTTTTCGTTTTGAAGAAGTATGCTCTTACAATTTGGTATCAAGTCATACGAACCAGCTGAAAAAGGGGAGACGAACAAACGTTACATAAAAACAAACGTATGACATATTATTCGCATACGTTGCTAAAAAATTCTAAATGAACAACAGATCACTATATGAGCGTTTACGGATTTGTTTAGATATCAATTCACTTCATCAGTAATTCATATATATATATATATATATATATATATATATATATATATATATATATATATATATATGAATTTTAAAATGGATACGATTCGACGTTATGATGTGAAAAGGAAGCGGAAGACCGGAGGCTCGACATTTCGCCCGTATTATGCGGGCTTTTTCAGTGTAACCACACCTCTTGAAAAAGCCCGCATAATACGGGCGAAACGTCGAGCCTCCGGTCTTCCGCTTCCTATTCCATCATACATATATATATATATATATAGATATATATATATATATATGTTTGTGTGTGTGTATATATATTTGTGTGTGTATGTATATATATATATGTGTGTGTATATACATATATACACACACACATATATATATATATATACAGGCGTGTGTGTGTGTGTGCGTGTGTGTGTGTGTGTGCGTGTGTGTGTGTTATATTTCCCTTCCTTTGGGAATAGGGTACGATTATGAATATATCCAGTATCAAATAATCCTTGTAAACTGTGAAATTTACTTTGTGTATGAAAACCAAAAAGAGAGATATAACATATGAGAAATATTTGGAATCAAGTCTCCCCTTGTTGTTATTTCAGATCATTTGAAACCACATCAGCAAGTTTTAGTCTCGCCTTCATCAAGACCAGAGGTTTTGGAGAAATATCAGATATTTCGTAATTCATATGCAAAACTAGGAAAACAGATGACTATGATTAAAACATTTTATGACTGCAATAAAAGTCCCCAAAATGGGCTCGGATGATGGATGATCCTCTAATGTGCGACCTTTAGCACAAATGGCATATCGTCCACTACACAATTCAGGTCATTACCTTTCCAACGAGCTATTGTTTTTTTTTTTTTTAATTCTGATCAATAGTCGCTTAGAGTTTGAATTTAGAAATTTGCCAAAAAAGTTGGTATATCTATATATGGATATATCTATATTGGTTGCCAAATTCAATATTGAAATGCTTATAACTTTAGTTCTATGGGACAAAACTACATGAAATTTGCAGGCTTTGTATTCTGTCGTTAAAACTTTATGACAACTGCTGAAAAATATATTTTCAGCCAATATAATATGCCCAAATTTGCCGACATTTGTATATATAGAGTACTACAGGTCAGCTTCATTTTGTCTGCGTCAGTTGTTTCCCCTGTGTCTTTGCCAGGCCATTAATATAAACTCTTAATAATAAATAATAAATCTTTGTTTTTTACAGTCTCAGATTTTAATGTTATGACACCATTTCTGCACGAATTAAAATATATTTACGCGTCTTTTTCGACCGGGTTTCGCCCGGGTGTGGTATTAATATATTTTGAGTAGAATTCTTCTATTAGAATTGCTTGTGGCAATCTTCTGGTCCATGTAGGGGTAACCCTACTAGGGCAAGCTGGCAAATCACTATTCAGCTCCCATTTCCCACCTCTCAGGAGCTGGTCCCCTTTTCCCTTCCCCCTCCCTTCACTCCCCACATTAAAAATCGGCCTTGTCCTAATTTGCTCGGTGGGAGAGCAAATAAATACCGCCTCTTTGCTCGCCCTCTATCCTCAACAACAGTACAGAATTATCATTTACGCCTCCACTCTATTCTGCTCTATCATCGACCACATTACTCTATATAGACATTTTCTGCATCCCTGGATATTTTTAAAGAACACGTTTTTGAATCCCTTATTGTGTCTACCCAATACGAACCTCATACTCTCAGCGGATTTCTGCAACATTAATTATTGGACATTGCTGAGTTAGTTTTTTTTAATGTTTTTCTATAAACTTTTACTTTTCTTCAAAAACGTTTATAACTACCGTTTTAAAATATTGTGCCAGCGAGCAAAGTTAAACTTTTATCTATATATTCCTAATGTTTTTTCCTGTGAGGAGAAAAGCTTATCTTTGAAATTGTATGGAATAGGAGATTTTTCTCATTTTTTTTCTCGTATTCTTTGTTTATTCTACAATATCTTGACGTCTATATACTTATATATATATATATATATATATATATATATATACATACACAAACACACACACACACACACATATATATATATATATATATATATATTTACATTAGAAAAAATTATATGGTGAAGACACTGGATATACTAATAATTTTAAGATCCGGACTTGTTCAATGAAAGAGAAACTTTATTAAGTCGTCTGACGAATACTTCCTGTCTTGACCGATCATCTGTCCGTAACATTAGCGTGTCCAGTGTCGCGACCATGTAGATTTGTCTATAGTGATCATTTTTTTTATTGAACACTGCTGATTACATCGGTAAATTTACGAATTTTCTCTCTTGAATACCTATATTTTGGTGTATATATATATATATATATATATATATATATATATATATATATATATATATATGAGCAGTGAATTACTATTTTATTTTAGGTCAGACTACAACAAAAATAGAATATCAAATTAGTTTTTAATTACAATTGGCGTTTAAAGAATGTACTTTGTCTATATCCGGATTCTAATTACTCAAGTATTGTTTAATAACGAAATCATTTGTAATTATCCATTTAACCGGACAACAATTACTTTCATTCTCATAAACATTATAACACGTGTTGCGCATACTACCCAGCCAAATAAAAGCTCATCATTGTCGGGTTTCCAAAGTTGAATCCTAATTGAAGCTGACCATTTACACTTTGCATTTGCTAAGTCACATTTCAATTTTTATTGCTACAATAGGCTATTCGGAATATAATATCGTACTGCGTTTTTTCTTTTACTCTTTATTCACTCCGAATCAGGGGAAATTCCACTGAGTTGTAATGGGGCTCCTAATCGGAACCAGATTTGCCGGGATACTATGTAGGGAGTTGACCAGCTAGATGTCTGTTCACATTACATTTGAACTTCTGCATGTCAGTACGGTCAGGGATGCAGGTGCCTAGGAAGGAATTCCAAAGTCTAGCAGTTTGAGGGAAGAAGCTATTTGAGTATGAGGTTTTATGGCATATAGGAATATTTACGGTGTAGGGGTGGGATTTTGCTGCCTGTCTGGTAATAATGTAAACGAAAACGTTTTAGAGTATTCAGATCCCGCATGTCAGGCATCTGGGTCATTGCAAGCTTATCTGCGGATCACACAGTAATCAGATTTGAAAGAGTGCAAAGAGGAAACTAAACGCCAAAAAGCAACAGATTGAAAAGCAAGTATTTTTTTCTGCGCTCTTCTCTTTGTTATGAAAAGCAAATAAGAA
>NC_136507.1:33896742-33939242 GCF_053919585.1 Euprymna scolopes | reverse complement strand
TTATATCATCCGAACAATAAGGGAAAATTTCATTTCGAAGCAAAATGCTTCTCATCAGAATAGCAGAAGGTCTAGAATTATACTAAATACAAATACTAAAAAAAGTACAGGTTTAATGTCATTTAGATATGAATTGAGAATAAATGAATAGCATGGTAAGTAGATTAAGGTTAGGTAAATCGAAATAAAATTTTTAAAAACTTAAGGTTAAATCGAAATAAAATTTTTTAAAAACTTAAGGTGAAATGGAAATAAAATTTTAAAAAACATAAGTTTAAATCGAAATAAAATTTTTTAAAAACTTAAGGTTAAATCGAAATAAAATTTTAAAAAACTTAAGGTTAAATCGAAATAAAATTTTTAAAAAACTTAAGGTAAAATCGAAATAAAATTTTAAAAAACTTAAGGTTAAATCGAAATAAAATTTTTAAAAAACTTAAGGTAAAATCGAAATAAAATTTTAAAAAACTTAAGTTTAAATCGAAATTAATTTTTTTTAAAAACTTAAGTTTAAATCGAAATAAAATTTTAAAACACTTAAGGTAAATCTAAATTAAATTTTAAAAACTTAAGTTTAAATCGAAATTAATTTTTTTAAAAACTTAAGTTTAAATCGAAATAAATTTTTTAAAAACTTAAGGTTAAATCGAAATAATATTTTTAAAAAACTTAACGTTAAATCGAAATAAAATTTTAAAAAACTTAATTTAAATCGAAATAATTTTTTTTTAAACTATAGGTTAAATCGAAATAAATTTTTTAAAAAACTTAAGATTAAATCGAAATAAAATTTTTAAAAACTTAATTTAAATCGAAATAAATTTTTTAAAAAACTTAAGGTTAAATCGAAATAAAATTTTAAAAAACTTAAGGTTAAATCGAAATAAAATTTTTAAAAAACTTAAGGTAAAATCGAAATAAAATTTTTAAAAACTTAAATTTACATCGAAATTAACATTTTTAAAAACTTAAGTTTAAATCGAAATAAAATTTTAAAAAACTTAAGGTAAATCGAAATTAAATTTTAAAAAACTTAAGTTTAAATCGAAATTAAATTTTTAAAAACTTAAGGTTAAATCGAAATAAAATTTTTAAAAAACTTAAGGTTAAATCGAAAAAATTTTTAAAAAACTTAAGTTTAAATCGAAATAAAATTTTTTAAAAACTTAACGTTAAATCGAAATAAAATATTAAAAAACTTAATTTATATCGAAATAATTTTTTTTAAAAACTTAAGGTTAAATCGAAATAAAATTTTAAAAAACTTAAGATTAAATCGAAATAAAAATTTTAAAAACTTAATTTAAATCGAAATAAATTTTTAAAAAACTTAAGATTAAATCGAAATAAAATCTTAAAAAACTGAAGTTTAAATCGAAATAAAATTTTTAAAAACTTAAGGTTAAATCGAAATAAATTTTTAAAAAACTTAAGATTAAATCGAAATAAAATCTTAAAAAACTGAAGTTTAAATCGAAATAAAATTTTTAAAAACTTAAGGTTAAATCGAAATAAATTTTTTAAAAACTTAAGATTAAATCGAAATAAAATCTTAAAAAACTGAAGTTTAAATCGAAATAAAATTTTTAAAAACTTAAGGTTAAATCGAAATAAATTTTTAAAAAACTTAAGATTAAATCGAAATAAAATCTTAAAAAACTGAAGTTTAAATCGAAATAAAATTTTTAAAAACTTAAGGTTAAATCGAAATAAATTTTTAAAAAACTTAAGATTAAATCGAAATAAAATCTTAAAAAACTGAAGTTTAAATCGAAATAACATTTTTAAAAACTTAAGGTTAAATCGAAATAAATTTTTAAAAAACTTAAGATTAAATCGAAATAAAATCTTAAAAAACTGAAGTTTAAATCGAAATAAAATTTTTAAAAACTTAAGGTTAAATCGAAATAAATTTTTAAAAAACTTAAGTTTAAATCGAAATAAAATCTTAAAAAACTGAAGTTTAAATCGAAATAAAATTTTTAAAAACTTAAGGTTAAATCGAAATAAATTTTTAAAAAACTTAAGATTAAATCGAAATAAAATCTTAAAAAACTGAAGTTTAAATCGAAATAAAATTTTTAAAAAACTGAAGTTTAAATCGAAATAAATTTTTAAAAAACTTAAGATTAAATCGAAATAAAATTTTTAAAAAACTTAAGTTTAAATCGAAATAAATTTTTAAAAAACTTAAGATTAAATCGAAATAAATTTTTAAAAAACTTAAGTTTAAATCGAAATAAAATTTTTAAAAAACTGAAGTTTAAATCGAAATTAAATTTTTAAAAAACTTAAGATTAAATCGAAATAAAATCTTAAAAAACTGAAGTTTAAATCGAAATAAATTTTTAAAAAACTTAAGTTTAAATCGAAATAAAATTTTTAAAAAACTGAAGTTTAAATCGAAATAAAATCTTAAAAAAACTGAAGTTTAAATCGAAATAAATTTTTAAAAAACTGAAGTTTAAATCGAAATAAAATTTTTAAAAAACTGAAGTTTAAATCGAAATAAATTTTTAAAAAACTTAAGATTAAATCGAAATAAAATCTTAAAAAACTGAAGTTTAAATCGAAATAAATTTTTAAAAAACTGAAGTTTAAATCGAAATAAAATTTTTAAAAAACTTAAGTTTAAATCGAAATAAAATTTTTAAAAAACTGAAGTTTAAATCGAAATAAATTTTTTAAAAACTTAAGATTAAATCGAAATAAAATCTTAAAAAACTGAAGTTTAAATCGAAATAAAATTTTTTAAAAACTGAAGTTTAAATCGAAATAAAATTTTTTAAAAACTGAAGTTTAAATCGAAATAAAATTTTTTAAAAACTGAAGTTTAAATCGAAATAAAATTTTTTAAAAACTGAAGTTTAAATCGAAATAAAATTTTTTAAAAACTGAAGTTTAAATCGAAAGGGTAATAGGTAATAATTTAAAAAAATTATAGTAAAAAAATTTTTTTTTTAATTTTCTTGAATTTTGGATTTCATTTCCTAAAAGTTTTTCTCTTATGACGAATATGAAATTTGGATTTGTGTATTTTGGATTTGCTTCATTCTCTCTGTTACGAATTAACTCGGATTTTATTAAACAAGAATGTTTCCTTGATGAATTTTGCAATTATTTTATTGGACACATTTATCCAAGTGGCATGGTATATGTTTCTTGTCTGATAAACCAAATCTTTTATTTCAAGATGAGTCTTTGCCTTGATAGGATTAAAACGTGTAACGAGAATTCTTATCTAAATCTTTCTATTTTTACTTTAATTCACAGGATTCTACCGATATTTTAAGGATTTTGCTATACCGTACCAATACTTTCAGGATTACTTAGACTTGAAACATCACAAATTTTTAATTCGTTTTATTTGTAAACAGAACGTTAAATCTTAATCTTATATCATTTAATTTTCATTGCATTTTATATTATACTATATTATATTATTTTTTACTTATTTTGAACATTACTTTTGAACATTTTCTTCAATTTTTTTATTGTTTTATTTTTATTTTTATCTATTCATGTATTTCTGTATCGCTTATTTCCTTATTATGCCTCTTCTCCTTCTTTCGCCACTTTTTATTCTGTCTCTCCTATTTGTCTAAGCTTATTTTATTATTGGCTCTTCCTAAATGATCCCTATTATTTGATAGTGGCCTTTATATATATATATATATATATATATACACATATATATATATGTATATATATATATTATGTCATAAATATGCATATAAAAATTATATTATTATGTCAGTCCTTAAAGAAACTCGTTTCTCATCGTTGAGCAATTTCAGTTGAATGAAAAAATAGGTCAATTTAGCTCTTTTGCGCAGATCATCATATAATGATTAGATCACTCTGACTGACGTTAAAAAGCATTTAATGAAATAAATGTTTAAAATTCAACAGAATGTCTCCTAGTGAAGTCATAGATGGCTTCTGTCGATGGGTTCGAATCTATCGACTGGTGTTAATCATGACCCCTTGCACTGAAGATTCCCGAGAGGATAAAATGCTAATGTCTGCAGTTATTTAATGATTATTTTAGAATATATATATATATATATATATATATATATATATATATATATATATATATATATATATATATATATATATATATATAATACATTTCTTTTAAATTAAATATTTTTAAATAAAAATTTTTTGGAATAAAATATTTTTAAATAAAAAAATTCTTTTTAATAAATCATCTTCTTCTTCTCTATATATAAAAGGCAAATGCGGCGCCCGCATTTTTTGTATGTCTCGAAAAGGCTTTTTTGCCGACGGTCCCGGAGTCGTTACTATCGCTTAGAAGTGTTTATATACCCCCTAGATAATAATATCTACGATTTGGGAACGCGGGTCTAAATTTATTTACAGCGACTTTTACAAAATTATTTCCATTTCAGCCCGTCTTGTGTTCGTTCAGCTTTTTTGTATAAAACCGAAACCAATTCAAAGCTAAGGCACTTCACTTGTTCCCGGCAATCGCACCGGGGAACTTCCACCAGCAATCAGCTTTGATCAATGTGGGGCCAAACTCCTTATATCAGACAATTTCTATTCAATCTGGACAATTGAGAGCTGGTTTCTCCCTCCTCAACATCTCGGGGGAAACAACCCCAAAAGCTGCCCCGCAGCAAAAGTTAATTCCACTACTTCTATTTGACCTTATTAATGAGATCAAATAGAAGTAGCAGAGTTAACTTTTATTGCGGGCACGTGTCAACTCTGTTTTTAATACTTAAATAAATAAATTCACGCGCATTTAAGTTGATCTTTGTTGGCCGAGCGGGTAACGTGTCAGGTTTTCTGCACTTTCTTTTCCACCCTCGCCTCAAGGCTTCGGGTTCGATCCTAACTACTTACCAAAACTGTTTTTTAAGCCTCCCCACACACACACACATCCGGGCAACGGATTTTTTTAACGAAGTTTTAACAATGTTTTTTTTATATTTAAACATGGTTCTTACTTCGCTTATTCTAAACACTAGGGCAACGCCGGGTACCCCCCGCTGGTTTTAAATAAAATGTACTTTGAATAAAATATTCTTAAATAAAAAAATTCTTTTGAATAAATTATTTTTAAGTAAAAATTTATTTTGAATAAAATAACAGTAAAATAATTTTTTGTTAAATAAAATAATTTTAAAATAAAATTTTCTTTTGAATAAATTATTTTTAAGTAAAAATTTATTTTGAATAAAATAACAGTAAAATAATTTTTTGTTAAATAAAATAATTTTAAAATAAATTTTTCTTTTGAATAAAATCATTTATTTAATAATTACAGAACATTCTACTTTACATTGTTTAATATTTATTTTTAGAAAAACCTCAGGCGGCCATTTCCATTTCTAGACCATTGTGTGAGCATCAGTCTATAGCAAATTTATCATATGATGGTTTTCCTAGTAAACATTGCGGGGTAAAATAGGGTTTGGATTACAGCCTCAACGTGGCCTAATTCGTGCTGACACCTCGAAAAGATTACCTGCGTCAAAAAATTAGGTAATCATGTATCTTTCGACAATAGTGTGAATGTTTCGAATGCATCTCGAAATACTGAAATTGGTTTGAACTTTAGAAGGGACGACCTTTTCGAAACAACTTAAAAGTTCATTTGCTCAGTTTAAAACTTAATAAGTCGACAAACTCCTAAAATGAGGGCGTTTAGGAAAATAGGTTGCCTCTAAGCAGTTTCTTGGCTGACGTTACCAATTTTAAATGGCAATCATGTCGATAAAGATTTCTGAGATTATATATATATATATATATATACACACATATATATACAGAGAGAGAGAGAGATAGAGAGAGAGAGAGAGAGAGGGAGGGCGAGAGAGATGGATAGATATAAATATATACGCATTATGAATGTATTTAACTTAAAATGTTCTCATGTAATAATATAATTTCTTTTCCAAATTACCGGCCATATTAAATAATTTTTACACACGTACACACACACACACACACACACACACACACACACACACAACCATACACACACAAACACGCACACAATATATATATATATATATATAATAATTTATAAAATATATATGGCGATTAAGCTACACTGAATATTCTGCGTTTCATCCACTGTAGGATTCGTCAGGCTTATGCGCGAATTTTGTGGTTGCTTTTTGTTTTTATATATGTTGAGGATTTCTAGTTAGCCAATCAGCTTTCTAGTATCCACCGTGCCCCCTCCTATCAGCCAATGGGCATGCATTTTATCGAACAAAGGATCTGTTTTAGAACTAGGTTAGTGGTTTAAGGTGGATCTTTCCCTCCTTTTTTTTATATGAATATACCTATGTGTATTTTTTTATTACATATGAATATACCTATGTGTACACACACACACATGCACACATATATACATATATATATATACATAGATGTGTGATCGTTTATGTATATTCATGTTTATTTAATTTGTTTATTTGTTTGTTTTCTATTGTTATTGTTAGTTTTAAAGCTATTTTGTATCGCTATCCTAGAGTAAGTTTTATTTTGTGAACACAGTTGTTTGCTATTTCTCGTCTACAGTTTAATAGATTTTGAGGTTCTTTAAAGTACAGGATAGCAAATTTTTCATGGAGGCATAATTTACATGGGTCGTCTAAATGTCTGCACGTGGTAGCTTGTCTCATTATTTTCCATTCGACTACCGGCGAATGTCCTCTTTCTTTGAGTTCCCAGTATTTATTCGCTAGTGTTGTTTTTATACGGTGTATATATAAATATATATATATATATATTACTTTATTCTCCGTTATTTCGTACATATAATTAATTCAAATAATACAAAAAATAATTCCTAATCTCAACCCTTTGAACTACATTATTTATTATTATTTATTTATTTTTGGTACATTATTAATAGCATTTTTTATAACACTACTATGTGTTTTGGAGTTGGAAGTAGGAATTTATTGAGTTCAATAAAGGAATTTCAAAGTTTATATACGCATACACATACATCTGTTTACATTCAAATTTTGGTTAAACTGTTAAAATTTAAAATTATGGTTAAACTGTTAACATTCAAAGTTTTGGTTAAACTGTTAACATTCAAAATTTTGGTTAAACTGTTAACATTCAAAGTTTTGGTGCATGTGTTTACATTCAAAATTATGGTTAAACTGTTACCATTCAAATGATGGTTAAACTGTTAACATTCAAAATTATGGTTAAGCTGTTAACATTCAAAATTATGGTGAAACTGTTAACATTCAAAGTTTTGGTTAATCTGTTTACATTCAAATTTTTGGTTAAACTGTTAACATTCAAGCTTATGGTTAAACTGTTAGCATTCAAAGTTTTGGTTAAACTGTTAGCATTCAAAATTATGGTTCAGCTGTTAACATTCCAAATGTTGATTAAACTGTTAACATTCAAAGTTTTGGTTTATCTGTTTACATTCAAAGTGTATATAGTGTTGTGAGATAAACAGTGATGTTTTACGTCATTGACGTTGGCTGCTTTTAAAATACAGTGAAATCTTTGTCATATTTGGAATTAATATGGTCGTTATAATTCAAATACTGAAATAGTCTTTATGTTCGAATCTACAGATTAACGTGGCATCCATTTTTAGTAGTCTTGTACAATACTATACAAGTCGTGAATAAGGAAATCTTTGGTTAAGGGAGTAACCAGTGAAAGAGACTTAGTAAGGCCCCTATCTACGAGGGAAAAATATGTAAATGTACTGTAATTTTAATGAATAAATATATATTTATTTATCTCACGAAAAGTTGCATTCTGTAATGTTTATATATATATAAAAAATAATAATGTTTATATATATATTTATTTTTTTTTTTTTGTCAATTGTTTGCACAATAAAAGTTTGTTTTTTAACATACACACACAAACATAAGGACTAATAATAAGAATCGTTGGCGACTCATATTTTTTGTGTTCTCAATATTTGTGGAAACATAATATTTTGAGACTTGTTAATGTTAATATCAAACGCCCAGTTAATTGTGTAGTGCAAGGGAAGTGCAACACACACACACACACAAACAAGACAATAATGACCTAAGCGTGAAACGAACTAGACACTGTGCCAATTAATATGTCTATTTGTGACGCCATATTATAATTTTGGTAACTGTTCTTTTATGATGCGTAGAATTAGATTCCGGAATAAGAGAATTGTCAGAGCTCAGTCAATCAGAATGGACTGAGTTTGGCGAGGGAGCCCTTATTTTTTATGAATCGGAAATTGTGAAGATTACGTTAGGTCTATGTTTTTAATAGATAGTTACCAACGGTGAAAGCACAGAAACTATGGAATGTGTAGAATTTGTTCCGGTGACAATTGCGAGTAGTGGTAGGACTAAATATTTAGAGAGAAAAAATAGGGACTTCTTCCTCTAAAGATGTTGCAATTGTGATGGTGTTTCTCGTAGGGTACAATGTAGCATTTTTATATTACGAATGAATGTGAATAAAATGGTTTCGCTAGCAGCATAAGATAGTGGCTATTAGCCTAGTTGTATTGTATTTGTATGTGACATCTGTTGTTGTTAGTACATTTCTACAGTCATTTTATTATATAGGATATTATAAAACAATATCCATATATATATATATATATATATATATATATATATATATATATATATATATATATATATAAAGTCATTGAATCTTACCGACTATTAAATGCGTGATGCCTGCATTTGGTTGTCTCTGCCCAAGATGCGCAGGGATCAAAATCCTTTGTGATATTCATAAGGCCTCGGTAGCTACTACCATTATCTTCAACATCGTAGCATAATTCCGAATCTGTTGATAAATAATTCGTTTAAAAAACATCACTGAAAAAAAGAATGTAAGGCGTGGCCGTCAAAAATCAACTGTGAGCAAAGATTTATTCAAATGTTATAATGGAACAACCGTGTGATAGTATAGGCGCCATATTGATAGAGGACAACTATTCTAACAAAACAGGAGAAAATAGGTCCATCGATGTAAGACAAAATATTGTTAAGCAAGGTGTGGTAGCTAACAAGGAAGAAGTAAGGGCAGTTATATAAAAAAAACTATGCAGGGCGTTTATTAAAATTAGTGTTTCCTTGTTTGCATTTATTTTTATACCATTTGAACCTGTGCGCACCATCTAGGTAACCGCAAACGTGTAGGAGACGACAATACGGCTATAATAAGAAAATAAGATGGAGGATATCATGGCATAAAACGTTTTGGTCGGCGAGTCGTCAATGGAAAGAATACATATGGAGTATTTATTATTATTCGTGTTATATAGCGACTGTGGTCGTAGGTGGAGGAGTTTGAGAGATACTCTTAAGTCAAAAAGTGGCACTCGCTGAAAATATGCGAATTGTGGCTTGTAAGTTCTTAGTGTCCTCTTTACAGACAATTGCCGCAAGCGGAGCAAAATCGCCGGTCCTGTAGTCCCACCGACTATTCAGTGGCAGTCGTTTACTATGGAGAAAAGTGTAGTAAGACAAGCGAGTTTTCTGTCTATAGATGTTTCTTCTTTCTTTCATGCTCTCTATCTCGCTCTTTTTGTTGTCTTTCTCAACCTCTTTAGCTCTTGTTCTCTTTCGGTCTCCATATGTATACTAGCGGAGGGAGGGGTCCGGCTTTGCCCGGTCGTAAAATACGTTTAAATATGATATTTTGATTTCTCCAGATTTCGTATATATTATTATAGAGTTGTTATTTACAAAATTAAACGATAAGTATTTGGGTGGCATCAGTAAAACTCTAGTATTGAAAGCTGAGGAGGTTATCACTGTACCAATGTGACACGCATATGAATTTATAAAAAAATTTGATATTAAAAATAAACTATGATGAATATGCAAAATGTAAAACGATTTTTTTTTCAATTTTGACCCTTATTACCCATTGCAAAATATTTTAACCAGCTAAAGACCCATAAAAAAGGGAAATAAAAAATTCGAATCATTTGAGGCTCCTAGCGCCGTTCTGCGAACTTTTAGTTTAGGAAGAGACAGAGTTTTAAAATATGGAGACAGACAGGCATACATATATCATGTACATAAAGTTCATTTGTGTGAAATTTCAAAAAGATATGCCCAGGCGTTTTTGAGTCCACAGGGAACTCACACATACATACACACACATACACACAGACATACATAGACAATATGGTTTATATATATATATATATATATATATATATATATATATATATATATATATATATATATATATATATATTGGTTGTTTTAAATAAACATTTGGCGATGTTATTTGCGGGCACCACTCCCATGGGTCGAGCTAGGTTCAATCCTTGGCTTGGGAGAGGTGCAAGTCTAGCGGCACTGATGAGTTGTGATACAACGAAACAGTACTGTATGTCGATGACTACATATATATATATACAGAGAGAGAGAGAGAGGGAGAGAGAGAGAGAGAGAGTCATGGTCAAAATTATCGAGCACCTATTAAAAACTTAGATAAAAGTTTTAACCTACGCAGTTAAAAGTTAAGAATTGTACACAGAACAGTTAAGAGTAAAAGTAAAATATTTAACAGTCGATTGTAATAGTTATTTGCTTTAAAGCCTTTTTCAAGAGTTTTAGTTGAGTTTTATACTAAGTTCATTTCAATATTGAAAATGAATTCATTGTCGTACTGAAAGTTGTTTCTTATTTTTCAGGTCATATTTGATTCCTGTCAGTGTTATAATTGTATATTTAATTGAAAATGTCCCCAAGGAAACCACTTTCGGAGATTAAAAGGGCAAAAACTGTCGCTTTATCTGGTGAAGGATATTCTCAGGTGGAAAATGGCAGGAAAATGGAATTTCAAAGAAGGGAGTCCAAACAAAGATTAAAAGGCACAAGGAAACAAAGTCTTTTAAAAACAGAAAAGGACAAGACAGGAAAAAGTCTACAACCACGGAACATGCTGCAACCAACTTGTTACATTTGTATATCCTTTCGATATAAATACAAACCCGGCAGCAACATCCCACCCCTTCACTAGAGTTGTAACGTATATTGGAAAGCATTCTACTCTCATGGCTGCTTTCTTCGTTTTACTTGCCTTTGGAATATCTTCTGTTCACCATCTTTACCAACTGCGAAAATTTAAATGTAATGTTTACAAGCATCTTGTTGCACAACTCACCACTTAGGTTGCCACTTATAAAGTTGGCCCGGAATCAACGTAACACTTTACTTCTCAGAAATATGTCTGTTTTGCGTGAATATAAAAAGCAAACAATACAACTAATAACAATGAAAATAAAAAAGGCCACTGCATTACTCTCCCATTTTTCGGCCTTATGCCAGATCATACTCATGTGTGAAGTATAGAAAACCCCTGAAAAGTAAAAGATATTTTATTCTTTAGAGCTTGTGACTAAACTTGGGGAGGATGTAAACAAAAGCATCTCAGCTCGAACAGTGCGAAGAAAGTTATTAGAAGCGGGACTAAAAAGATGCAAATCTATAAGGAAGCTATACTTGTGTCAGAACAACAAGAAAATGACTGGAATTTGAAAAAAAAAAACATAAAAATTAGACACCTAATGATTTGTTTCGTTTGACGAAAGTAACTTTGAGGGGAGTTAACAGCTTCTATTTCCTAAACTTTTAAAGGAACATCCATTACATCTATTTTTTTTACATGGAAGTCACCACTTATCAAGGCCCGGAAGCCATTAGGGGATAAGGGTCATTACATGTGCAGTAATCAATGGCATAGTATCGTAGTAATCGTTAGTATTGGAGATTTGATAAACTGTCTTATTCAAGGGGCGGTTCATCAGGAATTTGTTTATATTGGACTTGAAGACAAAAATTGTAGTAAATTCTTATTTATTTCATCAGATTTTTTGCACCACTTGAGCGCTTTATGTTCGCAGTAAGGTAGGAGAGGTATTTCATCCTGATTATTTGTTTTTAATCGTCAAATTTGGATGAGAAAGCATAATGATTTGAGTTTGCATTCTTTCTTTGGACTGTTGTATAGATGTGGTGGCTAAACAAACTCCACAATGGACCAGTTTTACAAACCTCTTTGAGAAAAATATTTAATAATAAAATTCCCAGTAACGTAATCTTTCAACAAGACAATGCCCTATGCCATTCGTCAAAAGTTTTAATAGGTTGGTTTGAGAAAAAAAAGGATTACAATGATGAGGAGACTCCTCAATCCCCAGACCTAAAAACTGTGTGGTCCTATCTAGGGAAAATATTCACAAAATAACAAATAGAGACCACATTTCATGAAAACTGGCAGAAAATAAATCCTATCACCTGCAACAATTAAGTCAATAATAAGAAAAAAACAAATAAAAGCTGTTATAAAGAAAAAAGTAAGACATGCAAAATATTAATGGTTATTAAAATAGATTTATAATATTTACGCCACTATTCTTAACCTTTTAATATAGACGCTTGAAGCATAATTTCGATTTTCCATTTGTGCTCCATAATTATGTCCATGGTTGTATGTATATATATATATATATATATATATATATATATATATGTGTATATATATATATATATATGTGTGTATCTATATATATATATATATGTGTGTATATATGTGTGTGTGTTTTGTTGTAACACAACTAACCTATATTACCTACTAGTAAACTTTCCCAATCTCAGTAAATACCAAAAGACTAAGCCGTAAGGAGTCAGTCGATACCCAGTGGACCAACCTAGGTCGTTCGTCGGCTAGGATAAACAACCTACCTCTTGTATGTTTTGCAATACATGTTGTTGATTTATTCTGGCTTTCTGTTTATCTTTGTAACCCTTTATAGAGCTATAACAGTGGGGGCATCGGATTTCGAACCTACTGATATCACTCGAATTTAAAATACACCCACCATTCAGAAGAACTCTCGGCTGAAAGCTGAATAAAACCAAGTAAGTATTCAGAAAGTACTGATGAAAGGGGGAAAAACAGGAACTCACGAAAACCAAATAAATGCAGGGACATAAAAGTTTGAATTGCAAACTTGTGGAAAGTAAGAATATTTTCATATTTTATTTATTCTCTTTGCTTGGCACTGTCACGACATCGTAGTTTTTCTCGCGTCTTTAAATAAGTGTGTAAACGAACATTTTTGTGCTATGAAAAGACATTTGTTGTGAGCGAATATTGAATATTTCTCACGACATATATTTTTAATTTTCGATGGGAAAAGACATTCGCTTGGGATTGAAAACTATGTTAAACGTTCATTTGCAAAGGTAATGAAAGAAACAAATTACTGTTTCCTTTCCCCAGTTGTTCCAAAAATACTAAATCCTGGTTAATCTGAACACGGTTTTGCTAATTTTAATGTTAATTCAGTATTTTACCCGTCATACAAAATGGACGCCCTACAAAGTACATTGGAACAATTATTAAAACTGCCAATTGAACAACAACAACAAACACAACAACAGCAGCAACAACAACAACAATCATTTGAAACCCGGAAACGCTCAGATGAAAGACAAAACCAATTTTTTGAACATCAGAAGCGCTCAGATGAAAAACAACAACGATTATTTGAACACAAGAAGCGCACAGATGAAAGAAAACATCATCATCAACAACAACAACAGCAACAACAACAACAGCGCATGGGAGAGTTCTTTATACAAATCATAAAATATAATGCGTCTATCAATAATAATGACGCATTTTCACAAGACTCAATATGGAATGCGATTGACAAGTCCTGCTACGGACCTGAAGATAGTAAATCATTTAAAGCTTATTCTCCTCGGTATGAAGTTTTTTTTTTAGTATCGACTGCAAATAATAGTTGGACAAGAAAAAGGTACTGTTGTAGACCGAACGAAAGTAGCCCTCCCATAACGAGAACAGCGCCCGGCCACAAACCAAGAAACCAAATAAGGCAGGGTATTCTATTGCTATTTTTATAGTAATGCCACCCTCGCCAACCAAGCCACTGCAGGCGATTTTTCACCGGATATGAAAACCTCAGTTACACCGCAACAAGTTCCAGTCGCAACAATGTTTCCCAGTATTCGAACAGTATTAACCGAGATTTGAAACGATTTGAAAGTTTGGCGGATAAATGAGACTTGCATCTTGATTACTAGTTTCTGTCGTGGCGCCACGTGGTTTAAATAAAACTCTGCCGTGTCGACACATGCTTAAAAAATCTCTCTTTCTGCCACGTGCTTTTTTCTCTCTCTCTTCCTCCAATCCCGCCATGATGTCACCTCATGCCAGGTCTTGGTCATTTGCGCGTGTTTCAATTGCTTTCTTACAAGTTTGTTTTTATGTGATTGTGTTTGCGTCATTGTGTATCCATACGTATGTTTGTGGATGAAGAGTACATACTTACTAAAGACGACGGTCACATTTGCCTTGAAACCTTTGTTAACCTTTTCGTAATCTGTCTTCAATGTTACCATCATCAGATTGGATGATGACAGCAATATCCTCACAGGGAGCTCACCACAATACCTAGAAATAGAAAGAACAATGTATCTGAATGTCATAAGCAAATCTCTCAGTAACTAGCTGGCAACCTGACGTTACCCGGTCGTATAATACGCTTAAACATGATATTTTAATTTATTCAGATTGCGTATGCATTATTATTATTATTATTATTATTATTATTATTATTATTATTATTATTATTATTATCGAATCAATCCTCTATTGATTATAACATATTACGAGGAATTATTTCCCCGGTGGACTAATTCGCAAAAAATAAAAATAAATTTTTAAAAAATAATAATATGTCGTTCAACAAATTTCCTCTGTATTTATTTATAATATCACGTTAGGTGATATTTGGGCTTGACAATGAATGCCCTGGAAAAGTTACTTGTAATTAATGCTTAGTTTTATAATAGGAAAAGGACGAAATGATTTGCGGCGATTTTAAATAATACCTCTTCTTTTATCGTAAACTGAATTCATTAAAAAAAATGGTCGACCACTTCAGATTATAATAAATCGCTTTTTTTAAATATTTTATTATTGTTCGGTATAACGTAAAATATTTCCCGTAAAAATTATGTTTTACTCATAAGTGAGAGAAACGATTTTTAAGATTTTTTTTTTTTTTTTTCGATTTTCGATACTTATCGGATGAATTTCTGTACAAAACATATGTAAGACCACTGCCAGACATATTAATTAGCATTGTGTGAAATTTGCTAAATATTGGTTCTGCCATTTCGGAACCTATAAAAAAGGAACTCACACACACAAGGTGACTTTTATCTAATAGTAGAAATAAACATGTAGATAACAAAGACCGTCGTCAAGCGGTTCTGATCGACCTAAGTGAGTTATATTGATTATTCTCTGCGGAATTGGACAATCATCCAATTAAAAGTGAGTAATACACGTATAACTAGGGCTATGACAACAGCATATTCTTTTTCATTGCTTTTACTCTCGAGTATATATCCGACACAGACACAATTAAGCAACCAAGAATCACATCACTCTATATAAAAACATAAAAGATACCAATAGATATATACCTGAGAATCAAAACAAGCAAAAGAATATGCTGTGGTCACATCCCTTCTGATAACAGACGTTATCATCTCGAGAGTTATTTTCACAACGTTTCTCCGGTGTATATTGTCGAACTGGGTAATCCTCCTACCAAACTCGGGAATCTTTACGGAATTTTAAACAGAAACCTGTTTGTTATTTTTTTTTTTAATCCACAAAGGTAGAATGCTCTCCTTTCGTCAGCCATGACTCAATAGAAATCATAAATAATTCGCAATTACATTTTCGACCCCCTCGTTACAGACCCCCCCCCGTTTTGACTCCCCCAACACCGTTTTCAGAAGAACGTAACTTACTATTGAACTTTACCAATACTTTAATCACTACGCGACGGATCCTCAGTGTTAACGATCGAAAATGCATTTGTGAATTACTTAAAAAGGACTTCATCCCAGTCATGACTGACAGAACGAGAGCATGCTACCTCCGTGGATTAAATAGAAGCTTGTAGGTTACTACGACCGAAATGTTGTAGAAATAAAATCCAATATGAGAACAGTAGTTCGAAGAAGTTATACAAAATTGTATAGCCCGCACTGAGTATTGAACCATCTATAATATAAATCTCACCTGTCTATTTAAATGTATGTATGTATGTATGTATGTATGTATGTATGTATTATGTTCTACTGGTACCATGTAAACCAGTACTACCTGCCTCATGGTCGGGTCACCGGCGACAAAACTGGTTCCCCCACCAGACTTGTTTGGTGAGGAGAGTAGCTAGTCTCCCGGAAGGATTAAAAACAAAACCTTCCAAAAAAACGAATGAACTCTTCTTCGGGGTCAACGGCCAACTAGCATCGTGTGTGTTTGTGTGTATATATGTATGTGTGTGTTGGGGTGGAGAAGGCTACCGTAAGCCGTGGTAAATGCAACCTTTCTAGGAGAAGCAAATCTCTGATTTAAAAAATCTTAAAGCTGGAGACCAGTACCCGCATTAAGCTGGTCTGCAGTTTAACTTGTTGCTGGCTATCTTGCTCTTGTTTGTTGCTGGATCTCAACATTTTGAACAGTAACTCTGTAACATCATCTGTGTATAGATACTCCCTCAGGCATTTGTCTATAAAAATGGTCCATCGGCGATGGAAGTCAACGATCACCGAAGTTAAGCAACGTTGAACCTGATTAGTACCAGATGGGTGACCATTTGGGAATTCTAAGTACTGTATGTGCTTTCCGCTTATCTCGGCATTATTTCCAATCGTCTTGAACCTCCACTTGCCTCTGGTATTCAACAATGTCGACTCAGGAGAGGTATGGTTGGAGTTTGTTCTCTCCAGTTTTTTTCGTTGCTCACAGTCATCTAGCACTTCTCTTTACCACTGGACTCAAGCAGTGCCGATTTAGCAGAGGTGTGGTTGTGGATTGCGTAACTCTTGCCTCACAATTACACGCGCAGCTACCCTTTCTGTTGATATCCAGTGTCTTTTGTGTGAAAGGCACTGTGTATAATAGAAGAGATTATCTAACACCAGAACAGCTCCCTCTCACAAGACAGCATTTATTCATCTTAGGACAATCTAGCGTGACATGACTAAGCGTTTTTCTAATTACGTATAAATATCATTAGATCAATCAAGAAATACGTAATGAATAACGTTAAAATGACAGGTTTTTTTTGGGGGGGCCCCTTGCAGAAAACTGATCAGTTGACCCATTCTAGTGGTCCGTTTGACGTGAAATTTCGATATTTGTCATCCGAAGGATGGGGCTTCAATATGATACCGTTAAATTGTGAAATTTGGTTCCGTCTTTCAAAGGTTTTAGCGTTACATACAAACATACATACATACACACAGATTTTTGAGATTTATATATATAGAGGTTTGCATATATTTGTGAACGAACGATATTTTTCCCAGGGAGTTAATTCCTATTTTAGTCACGTAAATTCTTTCGAGTTGAGAACAAACGAAGTTGTGTTTGTGTTTCTTCTACGAGGAAATGTCCCCTTGTTTCCCTAGACTGCAGCACTCTTTTCTTTCCTTCTTTCTCTGTTCCATATCTGCTCTTTCTCAGCTGTTTACGAACCCGATTTCTTTTTCTCACTAATTCATCCCTTAAATCGACCACATTTCACCTCATATGCAAATTACTGGAATCTGCGTTAAGATTTATTTAAAAATCCATTTACAAAATTACATTGCTCTTTTTGCCTTCTGTAATGCAGTCTTTACATGTCACCACTGTGGACCCACATGTTGTATGCAGACAGTTGCACAGAAACAATGACAACGAAAGAATTCGACTCACTTTTTCAGTTGAAACAACAAACATTATTTACAGGTACTTCCAATGCAACACTTTGTCCAAAACCTTTCCTTACTCTAATCTGCTTAACAATACTTTGCTGCTTCGAACACAAGGTACTCTTTCTCTTTTTCCAGCCATGTTCAGGACGTGTCTTTCCCTGTCGCTCTCGGGTCTAGTATGTAAAATGTTTATTTCTGTCCTTCTCAAACAAGTTTGTCATTTTTATAGTCTGTTTTTCTTCCTCGCTGTAGTGTCACCTCGCACACAGCTCGGTCATTCACAAACATCTGCTTTTGCTGCCATACACCCGTTCGCACTCTGTTCCATTTTCATTCTCTCTTCGATCCTGTCACCTAATAGACCAAAGAGAGGCGCGCTCGCTTGAGCAAATAATACCTTCTTATATAAAATTGAAGAAAGTCCTATTTCAGTCTTATGTTTAACCGATCAGATTCAAGCGTTACAAACCGACAGATAGAGAGTGCCTTTCATAGTTGTATCAGAAACCGATACTAAAAAAGAATTAGCAAAAATATGTTAAGTGTTCCGGGAATAAAGTGTATATTAAAAGTCTAGCCTAGAGGCTTTTTTTCCAGGATAAATGATAGATCGTATAAAGACTTTATTGTTTTTCAATTTTTTCTTTTAAAGTGCATTTGACTACACATGGTGAGAGATAGGTTCCAAGAAAAAAAGAGTATTTGATAGGAAAATAATGTTTTTTATTGGAATAACTACAATTCGCTTTTTACAAGGCATATAATAAGATCTGATAGAATTCAATAGTTATTTCATTATACAGCCAGTCATATATATATATATATATATATATATATATATATATATGTGTGTGTGTGTGTGTGTGTGTGTGTGTGTGTGTGTGTGTGTGTGTGTGAATCACAAAAAATGTCTATTAGTATGAGGCATCGATGTTTCAAATTTTACTACAACTTTGTGCAACTCTAAGTACTGGCGGTCGACGACAGAATCAGAAAAAGGACTATGGTTCATGAAAACAAAGACGTTATCGAGCAACCTTAGTGGTGGCGGGTGGTAATGTAAAATGTAGTTAAGTGTGTCTCTTTCTCTCTCTCTTCTCTCTCTTCTCTCTCTCTCTCTCTCTCTCTCTATATATATATATATATATAAATATATATATAAATAGATAGATATATATTCTCTCTCTCTTCTCTCTATACATATATATATATTCTCTCTCTCTCTATATATATATATATTCTATATATATATATATATATATTCTATATATACATATATATTCTATATATATATATTCTCTCTCTCTCTCTATATATATATATATTCTATATGTATATATTCTATATATATATATATTCTATATATATATATATATTCTATATATATATTCTATATATATATTCTATATATATATATTCTATATATATATATATATTCTCTATATATATATTCTATATATATATATATTCTATATATATATATACATATATATATATATAACCTATTTTCTTATCAATTATAAGTAAGTCCTGTTAAAGTAACTGAATACTAGCACCCATATGTTTTTTATCAACGGCTGAAAAGCAAATTGATTGTCACCATTACAACGAGAGAGGTGCCGGGGAGAAGGGCCTGTACACATGCATTAGACTGTTACATAGTGCATATAAGCAGCAGCGAATGATGGCCAGCGAAATACCGCATATGCAAATTAGAAAGTGTGCGCGGGAAGAAAAGAAGAAGAAAAAATGCAACACATATTCAGAGGAGAAACAAATTCGGCGTCGAAGAGAATGGACGTGTAAAGCAAAGGCGAGATATGTCCGGCTGAAGCCGGCGTGCGGTCGAAGGGAGGAGAACCTGGGCTCATAGGTAAAATGAGCATATGGTAGCGAAAGTAACGGTAACAAAAACGTTTTGTTAAAAAAGCGAAAAACTCTGACCCGGATTTTTATTTATTTCTATTCCTGTTTTATTTATGCAAATTCAGTTTCTTACCACGTGATTTTGCACGTGTTTCTTTTTCTTTAAAAGACTGAGTTCTTCCTCTTTTGCTTTATTTAGTAGCTGTGAATTTTGTTCAATAAAACCTTGGAAAGAAGTTTTGTTTTACTTCAGCACTACATTGAATTAATAACGGCATTTTTTCATAAGTGTTAAACCACATACGCGAAATAAAATGTAATAGCCAAGGAAATGGCAGAAACACTAGAGGATGATCTCCAATCTGTAGTGGAATGGACAAAAAATGGATGGTCACATTCACTGCTGTTAAAACTAAGCTTGTTTCCTTCAATAACTACAAGAAACCTTCTCTACCACCAATTGCAATGGCCAAGAACACATTGCCTGAAAGTACTTCTTTTAAACTCCTCGGCCTAACGTTTACAGGGAATATGGACTGGAATAGATACATTGAGAGCATTGCCAAGGCTGCTGCAAGGAAGGTTGGCTCCATTTACCGTGCTAGAAAACTAGTTACGCCTGACAGTATCCTGTACCTCTATAAGGCCACCATTCGCCCATGTATGGAGTATTGTTGTTACATCTGGGCTGGTGCATCTGCTGCTTGTCTCTCGCTCCTGGACAGGGTTCTAAAGAGAGTCGCCAACCTGATAGGTCCTGAACTGTCATCTAGGCTTCAGCTTCTGTCCCATCGACGAGATGTTGCATCCTTCTGCCTGTTCTACAAATACTTTAATGGTGAATGCTCTGACGAACTGCAAACACTTGTACCTCCTCGGCGTAACTACCCCCGACAAACCCAACAGGCTACTAAGTCTCATCCCTTTACAGTAGAGATCCCTAGGTGCAAGAAAGCCTTTTACTCCAATAGTTTCTTCCCCAGAACTGCAGGTCTTTGGAACTCTCTTCCGGGATTCTGCTTTCCCAACTGTACTGATATGCAGAAGTGCAAGTGTAATGTGAACAAACATATTTCCTACTCATCTCCCTTCAGAATGCTCCTGCTAATTAAGTCCCTGATATTAGCCCCCTGCTTCAAAGTGGCATTGTGCCTTGTTTGGGGTGAAAATTGAATAAAAAATTTGTAAAAATATATATATAACAGGTGTCTGTTTGTTTGTTTTTTTCTGTCGTATGTTTTTGTTGCAACAAAGGCGGCAAATATGGGGACTACGAGCTTTTTCATCAAGGCTTTTTGACACCTCCAAAACTAATAAAGTTTACACAACTGTTTAACTCTTCCTGCGTTGAGTGGAACTTATGATCATGAGTGTTGACTTACTGATATGTATATTTGTGATTTTATTCAAATGTTTATATGCGGCTTTTTTTAAAACCTTGGGTTTAATTAAAAGCCCTGCTGTATTAATCATGGGGATACACCTGTCCCTTTCCTGGATAACATCCTGAATGACTTGATGAGATAACCAACCATTTTGTTTAATATTTGATAGGATTTACTTAAAAGGGAAAGTGTTCTCAAGTTACGGTCTTCGACAAACGCCCATATACAGAGACCGAATACACACAATTTTGGAGTCTAGCAGGCATTCAAGTTCTCTCAATATGTGTGTGTGTGTGTGTGTATATATATATATATATATATATATATATATGTGTGTGTGTGTGTGTGTGTGTGTGTGTGTGTGTGTGTGTGTGTGCTCTTTGCGAAAGAAGCTTTGTTCGCGGAATCTACATTTAGGTATAGGCACAGACAAGGAGTGTGTGAAATTATTGATAGTGGTTTTAGCCAGACGAGTGTTTTTCGTGAAAGGTTGGCGAGGGGGGGATCATAGATTGAAGCAAATGAGCACTTGCCATGAAAATAACGATAAAGCAGAGACAGGTTCGCAACGTCTCTTTTGTAAGAAAGGGGTTGCAGGGAAGAGAAAAGGGACCCCCACTAAGCTACGAAGTCTATTTGAACTCTGTCAAGGCAGGATAAGCTGCTTCTAGCAGCTCCTGTCCAGATGTGGCAAAAGTACTCCATTGTTGGCCGTACCTAGCTTTTATATAGGTAGAGAATTGCATCAGGAGTGAGATATCTACTGGAGCGGTAGAAGGATCCGACCATTTTTCCAGCGAACTAGGCAATGGATTTGATATACGTGTTCCATATTAGGTGTAAAGGTCAAGCCCAGAAACTTGTCAAAATATTAAGCCTCCCCAAGACGAGGGCCATTCATCTGGCATCAGAGCGTAGATGATGTAGAGATAGACGCTTTGTTTTAGATACATTACAGTAACCAGCCACATCTTTCCCCATTGTACCACATGCCTAATATCAAAGAAGAGAGAATCAGCTGACAAACGACTATAAAAACACAGAAGAAACCCTGTGTTGCTCCCTAGAACGCAATCAAGTTCTCTCCGTGTGTGTGTGTGTGTGTGTGTGTGTGTGTGTGTGTGTGTGTATGTGTGTGTGTGTGTGTGTGTGTGTGTGTGTGTGTGCGTGCGTGTGTGTATGTCTGTGTGTATGTCTGTGTATGTGTATGTGCGTGTGTGTGTGCTCTTTGCGTTGAGTGTAGAGTTGTAATGCGATGTCATCTTACGCAATTTGCATGTTCAGTCGAAAGGGCAGGTTGTCCTTTGGCAGAATTAATTTTGACTCTCAGCCGTTGTTTTTCTCTGGAGTCGTCCTAACTGAAACGCGTTTTGCTTGTATATAATTAGATGATTACCGTCTTCCTTCCGCCGAGATCTATCTTTTAGTCAGAGGGATGAACGACTTTTCTGTTTCAGGATGCTGATAAGTATTATATAGGAGGATATATAGTAATAGATAGATACTTACATGAAAAATATAGATAGAAAAACTAACTGATATATATATATATATATATATATATATATATATACAGAGAGAGATAGATAGCAAAATATACTGAGATAGATAGATAGATAGATAGATAGATAGATAGATAGATGGAACGATACATGCGTACATATATATAAACATAAAAAAATATATAGTTAGAAAACACAGACTGATAACGAGAGTAATAGAGTCATAGATTGTAGGGAAAGATCAATAAACAAACTTAGATAAATAGAAATTGTTGTGGCGGAACTAACCTACTAATAGATTATTCCAATCTCAATAAATACCGAAGGACTATGTCGTAAGGTGTCAGCCGGCACCCGGTACTCGTACTGGACTGGTGGCTGAAGTGTAGTTTCTGCTCAGATGCTGCATTCAAATTAATTATCCTCAGTCAATAGATACTATACTAAAGCAATTTTATTTTTGCAAACCCCCCTTTTGAGGGGAGCAGGTTCTCTCCCACATTAAACCGACCTTATGTCACATTTTTTTTCGTGGGAAACAAATAAATGACTAGTCGATATGAAATGGATTAATCTACGTCGTTTGATGAACAATTCTCCTATTGTATGTTGCAATGCATGTTGTTACTTCATTTTTGCGTTCTGCTTTTCTTTGTAACCCGTTACAGAGCTATAACAGTGGTGACATCGGATTTTGAACTCACAAAGGCGTCTCGAATTTAAAACTCACCCAGTATTGAAAAGAATTTACGAGGGAAAGCTGAATTAAACCAAGCAAGTGTTCAGAAAACACTGATGAAAGGAGAAAAACGGAAAATCGCGAAAACTAAATAAGTCCGTGGACATAAAAGTTGGAATTGCAAACACGTGGAAAGTAAGAATATTTTCATTTCTTTCTTCTCTACTGGGCACTGTCACGACAGCTTTGCACACCCGTAAATGCAAAAGAAAGAGAAATATGGATCATTCGTGTTTTTTTCTCGCGTCTTTAAATGAATGTGTCAGCGAAGTTTTTTGGCTTACTAAAAAAAAGTACATACAGTTTTCGGGGTTTTTTTTTTCCTTTCGGCCAACTTCTTTTGTGTTAGGAAAAATATTTGCTTTGAAGGGATATTGAATAATACCTGAGACATATATTTTTTCTTTATGATTGCGGATAAAGACGATGATGCACAATACAATCCAGGTATTACGAGTAACTCCTCAAGAAATTGAGAGTGAAGCAACAAATGGTGAATTTATAAAAAAGCACAAACGCAGAAATTAGAGCAAGGAAAATTGACTTCTGGCGAGTCCTTTGTTTGCGACAACGTTCTGCTTTATAGCGAAAGGGTCATCATTCCAAAAGGTCTGCAAAAGACAATGCTTAAAAACTTCCACATGGGTCATCCTGGCAACAGCAGAATGAAATGCCAGATGCGTAGCTTCGTTTACTGGCCGCCCATGGACCAATATATAACTAATATAACTAATAAGGTTGAAGCATGTAAAGACAACTCCGCTTATAAACAAACTCTTTTTAGAGATTTGTAAAGAATCGAAATCGTTCATTTTATCGGAATCGAGAATTTAGCAAAAAATCGATAATTTTATCGGAATCGGGAAAAATATTGGAATCGTCCCCCTCACTAATATGTGTGCGTATATATATATATATTATTTTGTGTACAGAAAGTTGTTAGATGAGACAAGTCATTGGTACCGTCGGTTTCAAGCCCGATAATTAGGACCGCTTAAGATATCATAGATCTCTTCAGCCAATACTCATCTCAGGGATGAGTATTGGCTGAAGTGAGCTTGATATGGATATCTTAAACGGTCATAATTATCCGGCTTGAAAGCGACGGTACCAATGACTTGTCTCATCTAACAATTTTCTGTATACAAAATACAAAATATAAATACGCTCTTATTTTTGGAATTTCCTTTTAATTGAGTACTCTGCTGGATTTCTTTTTCCCAAAAAAAACTAATCATATATATATATATATATATATATATATATATATATATATATATATATATATATATATATAATAGTGTTGGGACGATGAATCGGAATCGGATTCGGGAATCGGAAAAAATCGGAAGATTGGAGGGTATCGGAATCGGTATCGCATCGGAAAAATTGCTGCCTATTGTTCGATGTCAAACCGATTCTTTTAATTGTCTTTTTTTTTATTTGGTTTAAATTAAAATCTTCCAATGCTGGTAATAATGATAAAATAATAAATATTTATTGATTTAAAAAGAAAAAGTCAATAAGTCTAAAATCGATAGATCACCCTCCATAAGTGTATTTTGGCGTTTAGGAAAATATCTGCATATTTAAAAAGTTTTTTTTACGAAAATCGGGAAAAATAATAATTGTATAGTTAAATAATTACAGATTTATAAGGAATCGGAATCGGTAATTGTATCGGAATTAGGAATTTCGCACAGAATCGGTAATTGTATCGGAATCGGGAAAAATATTGGAATCGTCCCATTACTAATATATATGACTGTATATATTCAGTTTCCAATATGAGTATTAAACACCCACATGCATTCAAACATTGCTATCATTAAAAACATATTTTATTATAATTTAACTCATATATGGAAGGATGAGAAATGGGTTTAACATTTTATTCTGAAAACCAATGTTGTAATCGGACGTAAATAGACTTATTATTTGACATTTATAAAAATGCGTTAACAAATGGCGAACTTAAAAAAAAAAAAACTCAAACAAAACAATACTGAAAACCTTTTTTGTGTCTGGGGTTGTATAGAGGCCTCATCCGAACTGGATGTTGCACAATAGATAATTCGTTGACCCAATTGTCTATTTCTTTTTCTTCTTTTTTTTTTGTTTTTTTGACAGAAAGGGCAATGTATTTATTTAGTCGCTTCACAATAATAATAAAAAAAAACTTTTTCTTGTATGTTACTGTTTTGTTTTCCCCTATCCTCTCTGATTATCTGTTCTTCGTATTTCGGTTTCATTTATTTTATATAAAAAATAAAAAACTTAAAACAAAACTAAACTTGCTTTTCTAGCAGAAATGCCCATCCATAACAGTTTGAAATCAGACACAATGTAGTTTGCTGCGTTTTGTCTACATGAGAGTGAGGACAAAAGAAATGGCGCCCATAAAAAGCCGAGACTTAGAGCAACGAAATTGGGACGACTCAGAACTGAATTGAGTTCCTTTATCTATTCACGTTCATCTCACTCCTCCCCTCTCTCTTCGTTTTCTCGATGTTTTTCCCCCTGTGTTTTAAGCTTCATAGTTTTAGACTGTTTCTTGCTTTCTTTCTTACACATTTTGTTTTTAATTAAGACGTTATTTTTTATAGAAATACTTGCCAGAGTGCCCGGCGTTGCCCGGCGTTGCCCGGGTGTTTTGAGGTGTATGTTGAGCAAAAAAAGTCGTAGTAGGCAGGCAGACTGAAAACGTACCACGAAGGGGGAACAGAGCGTGAAAAAAATAAAAACGCGACGTCTTTGCTGTTGCGCTCATCGCCAAACTAGAAATGAAGAATGTTTAAATTAAGGCTTGTCAATCGAAATAAGAGATGACTTTGAAAATATCGACTAAAAAAGCGACCTCTCTCTGTAGAAAAGTGGCAAGTTGAGGGTGGAAGAATGTATGTTTTTGGCCAATTTTTCGATATTTGTCGTCCGAAGGGTGGATCTTCTAAATGATTACGATATTGTGAAAATCCCTCGCCTGTGTTGCAAGTTTTAGGCAGAATTACATACATATATATATATATATATATATATATATATATATATATATATATATACATGCATACATTTAAAGAGACAGGTGAAATTTATATTACAGATGAGTGCGATCAATAGAGAGTTTCATCATCTTTGGTGGCGGCTATATATATATATATATATATATATATATATATATATATGCGCGCGTGTGTGTGTATATATATATATATATATATATATATATATATATATATATATATATACTTACAGCCGCCTAGCGTTGTCCAGTGTAAAATACGCATAAATATTATATTATATATGCAGGAATTGAGACGTGTGCATGTGAGTATTATGTTTTTTTTTTCTAAACATCTGACTGCTTGTAAGTACAAAATAAAAAAAAACGAAAATACTCGTGCTGAGATCGAAACCAAAACCTATAGACACTGAGACAAGTATCGTACTAATAATTATGCTGGCTTGAAACGATTTATAAAAAGTGTTTTCAAATCTACTTATTTTTACCATAATGTATCACTCATGTGAACCATTCACGCATGCGCATTCGTAAGACAGGTAGCAAACAGATAAAAATCTTACTCACCCAACGTACCAATTTTTTAAATTCTGACCTATGAGCAGCCTGTCTTTCCGGGCGAAACCCGATTAAAATGTTTCTCATGTGTCTGAATACCCTATATACCAAATTTCAAGTTTTTAGATCCAAAATCGGTTAAGTATAAAGGTTGAAAATTGTTTTCACACACCTATTCCCACTTATATGTATGTATGTGTGTGTGTCTGTGTGTGTTTGGGTGTGCGTGAGTGCGTGCGTGTGCGTGCGTTTGCGTGTATATGTATAATCAGAGGTTATTTTTCCAAGGGATTAATTAACCAAGGAAGTTTAGCGAGGTTAATACAAAAGTACTCAATACCGAAGTAGAGCAGTGTATATTATTTTTTTATTTTTATTTTTTATTTTATTACTTATATAAAGCAAAAAGTATATATGTATGCATATATATGTATGTATATATATGTATATATATATATAGAGAGAGAGAGAGGGAGAGAGAGAGAGAGAGAGAAAGAAAAATTGACAATACAAAAGTCTATACTAGTTTATATAGATTTAATAATAATCAATTCAGTTAGGCAAATACATTATTAAGGTTAAGTATAAATGCTTTTATACCCATGTGTTTCAAAGCCTAATGCTTCTCATCGGAACGGAAGAGAGATGCGTTATGTAACAAATAATGGATGTGGCTTTTAGTGATTGGTACATTAGGGCACGGGCATAGGAGAATTTTTGGTAGAGGATAAATATTATAGAGTTTTAGGGAGGGAAGATTAGAGGTTATCGTGATGAGGTAATTATATAATGGATATACGCGGCCTGAAAAAGGATTAGGTGGTTTTAGCGTTTTGTCATGTGGAGTCAATGCGTTCAGGATATGCGGAGATATACAATTAAATCCAAGAAAAAAAACAGAAGAGGTCATGGCTGATAATAATCAAATTAAGAGATAGGCGTTAGCTTGATTTAGAAGTTTCTTAAAAATAAAGAGGATGGATTGCGTATTTGTCATTATTGGTTATTATATTGTACCAAATATATAGTAATGATTTCAAAAAGTAAATTAACAGTATACTATTATCTATATTAATTATGGTGATTTGGTATATGTTTGAAATCAAAACTTTAATATTACTTGAATTAATCATATTCGGTATATGTCTGTCTGTAATCAAACATAACTCTTGCTTCTATTAATAATGATGATTTAGTATTTGTCTGTCTGAAGTCAAAGCAACACAATTACTTCTATTAATAATGGTGATTTGGTATTCGTTTGTCTGAAGCCGAAATTATACCATTATTTTTATTAATAATGGTAATTTCGTATTTGTTGGTTTATAGACGAAACTTTAATATTATTTTCATTTATAATAGAGGTTTGGTATCTGTTCGTCTTAAGTGGAAACTATATTATGTTTGTCAATCGTACTATTGTATTATACTTTACTGCTCAATTCAGTGTATTAGACTATTTCAAACTAATACACTCTTATCATTTTTTAACCGAGGAATACAGTGTAGCATCTGTTCTGTTGCCATCACACTATCCTCCCCCGACATTACCACTTATCATTAATAAGTTTTTTTTCTGAGTACGTTATAAAATGTGTATACAAATAAAAATTGGAAACAAAATTAGTTTACTTCATCCATATCTACGTCAAGTGGTAGATAATACAACTATGAGTCCTTTATTGTTTCATCAATATCTTTTTATCATTGACAATATCCTCTAAGCCATGTGACAACTTAGTGAGGGTTGTGGAGTTTTCTCCAGTTTCTGCAACGGACGCCTCCACTACAAACACCATTGTTTGGCATTTCTAAGTGCGTGTTACTCTGTGTTATCGTTAAACGATGTAAAAGATTCGATACATACTTACTTTATGCCTGGCTGTCCAATCATATTCCATCGAACTTCCACGTAATCAGGGCAAATATCTTTGTTTCCATCAATCGAAAACTCAAAAAATTCCAAGCGAATGATCGAGTTAAGCGGACTCTAAAATAAACGAAAAAATGGTGAGCGATAGAATCTTTCCAATTTATGCTAAAATACGTTGCACTCTTTTGCACAACAATACAAAATGCATATATATATATATTACTAGCAAAAGTACCCGTCGTTGACTGGGTTCAAAAACAGCCTACAGAAAATGGACTCTGATTTATGAAAGTATTATATGTTATAAAAAGGAAGGGTTGTAAAGAGATAGCTTCGAATTTGGAGGTATCAAAACCAAAGAAAAATATGATGAAAGTAAACATAAAATAGATAAACCCCATAATTTATTATACCATACCTGTTCACACTGAAACACCCATCACTATATTCTGTGGATCTATATTAAAAATCCTTGTTAAACTTTGTGACATATTTCCATTCTATGGGGGTCAGGCCCGAACGAACACCCCATAATTTTATTATACCATATTTCTTCAAACTGAAACATAATTATCAAAGTATACTTACGCAGATAGATATGAAAAGTATTTATTAAAGTGTGTGCCTATTTCCATTCTATGGAGGTCAGGTGCGAACGCAGACCCCACAATTTTATTATACCATCCCTATTTAAGTTAAAACATACTTATCAAAGTATTATTATGTACATCTATATCAAAAACACTTGTAAAACGTTGTTTTTTTTTATTTTAAAATTTTTTATTTCCGTACTTTGTGGACCAGGCGCGAATACAGAACCCGCAATTTTAATGAATCGTCATTATGTCAGATCAAACATACTCATTCCTATGTCTCGATATATCTTCTATCATTATATGTGATCAGTTTTCTATAATAGTCGACCATTATAGGAGCCTAATCGTGACAAGACACACACAGAGACGTTCAGCTTTATATATATATATATATATATATATATATATATATATATATATATATATACACAATTCTTATCAAAAATGTAAGACCACTTAAAAAAACTTTTTAAGGATAAATTGTAAACTCTTTCGACTTAAGGTTACTAATACTACAATCTAAAAGGTTATGGAAACAAAAAGCTACATTCCAAATATTTATTTTTAAAATTTACATTTTTATTAAATTAGGTTTTTTACACATGATAAAAATTATGAGACCAGAAACAAAAACTGTATTAAATTGTACAAAAAGTGTATTAAATTGTACAAAAACTGTATTAAATGTACAAAAAGTGTATTAACTTGTACAAAAACTGCATTTAATTGTGCAAAAACTGTATTTAATTGTACAAAAACTGTATTAAATTGTACAAAAAGTGTATTAAATTGTACAAAAACTGTATTAAATTGTACAAAAACTGTATTTAATTGTACAAAAAGTGTATGAAAACATTCAACAATCAAACTTAATAATGAGTCCCACCTCAACTGCTTATGATGACTTTTGATTCTCTGGGGTATGCTAGAAACAGGGGTTTCCATTAAGGTACGGAAGATCCTGCTCCAGTTTCTGAAGATGGCTTCAATAAGTTCATTTTCTGCTATTTCGTGTCCTCCATCCTCAAACATTTTCAATTGGATTCAAGTCCGGTGAGCATGCAGGATGTCCCAAGAGATGGGCTTGATTTTCTCGTAGAAATCTCAAGGTCCATCTTGCAGTGTGGATTGCAGCATTATCCTGTTGGAATAACCATCCATCCCCACAAACGATGACCCTCCATCATCAAAGCTGCTTTTTGTATCATGCTAACATAATCAGTTGCTGTCTGATGACGCTGCACCACCTGGAGCTCCATCCTCCCTCTGTAAGAAAAGGAACCCCATACCATTACGGATCCTCTACCACTATGACGTGTGGAAAAAAATTCAAGGAGCATGTTTTTGTCATGCCAATATTGTTGGAAGCCATCAGAACCATCTAAATTGAATTTTTTCTCATCAGAAAACAGGCCTTTCTTCCACTTCTCAAAGTCCCAGGTTTGGTATTCACGATCAAATCTAAAGCTGTCCACTTTGTGACGTGGAAGCAATCGAGGAATTTGTTTACGCTTTTTATTTACCACACCTTTTTGTTGTAAGTGTCCTCTGATAGTTATTGGACTGCAATCAGCATCTGTAACCGCCTTAATTTGATTAGAATACAGTCCTCTGTCATTCATAACAACTCGTCTGATTCTCCTACTCAATGCTACTCAATGCAGGAGAAATTTTTTTTTGGGGGGGGGGGCTACCAAATGATTTTGTTTTTCCATAATTCTCAGCGTTCTTTAGAAAGTTGAAAATAACAATTTTACTGCGATTTACCTTAGCTGCTGTCGCTCCCTATGACAAACCTTGCTTATGGAATCCTAGAATTCGAGATGCTCAACTTCGGTTAGTTTTCTTGCTTTAGGTATGGTAACACCTTTACACAGTGATTGCTAATCTCTAACTGAACTAAAAGCATTCGAACTACCATAAATAGGACAAATTATACCCTGTGTCTTATAATTTTAATCATGTGCAAAAAGCTTAATTTAATAAAAATGCAAATTTTTAAATAAAAAGTTTGGATGAACCTTTTTGTTTTCATAATCTTCTAGATTGTAGTATTAGTAACCTTAAATCGGAAGAGTTGAAAATCTATTTTTGAGAAAGGGTTCTTTTTAAAGATATTTAAGTGGACTTTAATTTTTGATAAGCAGTAAAAAAGGATGATCTATCAATTAGGAGTGTAGGGTAAAATGAGAACTCTTTATACCACGGTATTTCAAAGCCAATGCTTCTCAAAAAACTGTACTCTTCCCATGTCACAGAGATCAATTTAGTTTCTGCATTCAGCCTCAATATTTTGTTTCGCTCCTAATGTAACTATTGCTAGATTCCGCATCCCTATAATGTTACCTAGCATCTCTTTCTTCTCCTCTGATGAGAAAAATTAGGCTTCGAAATACCATGGTATAAGGAATCCCCACTTACCCTGCACCCCTAATTGATGTATACCCTTATTACATAAATGAATAAATATATATGCATATTACGATATAGTTTTATACGTCATTTTATTTCTTGGTTGATTTCTAATAAGCTCGAAAACAATTCGTTGAACTTTGCATTATTCCGATAAGTCTCCTTATAAAAAATTGATGGTATTCTATACCTATAACTCTCCCATATATATATATATATATATATATATATATATATATATATATATATATATATATAATTATAAAACTCAAATGACCTTGTAACGATGTACGTAACCAACTTCCCGGTTTACGACATCCGGTTGCACATGCGCGCATGACCTGCACACTGAAATATTAAAGTTATTATTTCGAAATTATTATTAAACATGGGAAGAGTGGTGTTTAAAATAACTTAAACGTAATACAGAAATGAAAGATGTATAAAAGCAGACAGTATAAGTAATTGTTTATCTGGATAATTTAAAAGCGAAAAAAAAAGAACAATTGTGACGCTGAAATATTAACGTTATTATTTCGAAATTATTATTTAATATGTGAAGATTGGGGTTTAAAATAAACAAAAATCAAAAGAACAATTGTGACGCTGAACTATTTACGTTATTATTTCGAAATAATTACTTCACATGGAAAGAGTGGGGTTTAAAATAACTTAAACGTAATATTGAAATGAACGATGTAAAAAAAAAAGCAGATATATCAAAATTTGAATTTAACTATAAGTATTATGGTATCTGTTCAGTGCATATTTACCTATAAGTATAGCCACTCACTTATAATTCAGCTACTGTAAAAAAATTTTTTCAAAAATAATCAATAAACAGAACGACTTATCGGAATCTATCTATATTCTTTTTTCATTTTAATATACTTTCATAGAAATGTTTCTGTTATGTCCAAAAAAAACTATTTTCTTTACGTCACAAGTGTCACGCTCATACATGAATTCCATAGCTAATATAACATACTGACCCAACGGGTCACGGGTAGTCTAGTATATATATATATATATATATATATATATATATATATATATATATATATATATATATATTAATGAAAGCAAATGCAAAGGGATGTAGTGTTTACCTGATATACGCAACGGTAAACTTCAAACTAATATAAATACCAGTATTTATATATAAAAAATTTAATCCCAACCGAATTAAAAAAGCTCAATACGCAATAGAGAGTAGAGCTTATTATAAGAGAAAGAAAAATAAAACTGTAAGTTGAAATTTACAATCAAAATTTATTGTTCGCCTGAAGACGCCAAAAAAACAATTTACAAAGTCCTTATTCCATGGAGTTTCGAAGAATGATTTTCTTGTTATTCTTCTCATCAGAGGACATAAAGAAATCAGCAAAAATTGTCAGGTCTTGTCATATGCTACTGGTACAATGTAACCCAGTACTACCTGCCTCATGGTCGGGTCACCGGCGACAAAACTGGTTCCCCCATCAGACTTGTTTGGTGAGGAGGGTGGCTAGTCTCCCTGAAGGATTAAAAACAAGCTGGTCTGCAATTTAACTTGTTGCTGGCTATCTTGCTCTTGCTTGTTGCTGGATCTCAACAGTTTGAACCGAGAGAGAGACTTAGCTGTCGTACAAAGCTAAGACTCTGTAACATCATCTGTTTATAGATAACCCCTCAGGGGTTTGTCTATAAAAATGGTCCTGTGGCGATGGAAGTTATTTTTGGGCTCATGGACTTTAAGTGTCTGAGGGAGTGGCACTAGTCTGACAAGACGTTGCAATCATCATGTATATATATATATATATATATATATATATATATATATATATATATATATATATATACGAACAACGTAGACGAAGGGACATTTCTAATAACAAAATAGGTGAGGAATTAATTAATCTGGAGCTAAAACAAGAAGATCTGATATCCTGAGCATTATTTCTAACTTTTTCGAAGAAACGTAGTGTCTGCTATACACTGCTGGGGCACCAGAGGAGAAAATAGTATTTTGTTTATAAACAGTTGTCCCCGTAAAAAAAAAAACTGATTATGCCTACACTAATATTAAGACTAATGTAAATTTGTGGAAACAGTGATTGATTACAAGAGATGAATTTACTTACTTTTTTTGTTTTTTGTTTTTTTGTGTTAGATTGAATGATTGGTGGTTGGAACATGACGAATATTCTACGAAGACAGACACTGATTAATAAAGTGAAGATATTTTAGCAACAGTTTATAACAAGTATTCTTTTAGATTGGATCTGAAGATGAACCTGTTGTAATCTGAAAAGAAGCAGCCCCGTTGCAATGCGTTTTATGTGAAGATTAAAAATGTTATTTTTTTTTTTAGATTGAATTAGATTTTCCTTCCTGTAAGTTTGGTATAATGGTTAGCCTTTCTGATAATGAGTCAGGAGATTAGGTTTCAATCTTAGATCCAATCATACTACATGCCATTTAATACCCATCTTTGCTAAACAGTGGAGATTGTAAGATGGTGGCTAAGTATAAGTGGAGGCATCCTGGGAAATGACTGCCACCCTCTATTCTTCATTGATGTAGTAAATACTAAAAAGTAGCCTTCGGGTCGCCTCCGAGTATGGTCGATCACTTTGTTTTGTTTAATTTGATTACTTTTGTACGTTAATCGTGTCTGTAATTTCCATATTGTTGTACTTTTGACTATTTGGCTGTACTGTATTGCGTTTTGTTTAAACATGACGAACTGCTCACATTTACTAACGCAACATAGATAGAACATTATTGTTGTTGCTTTTAATCGCCTATTTCCGTCCGCCTTAAAATAAAATAAAATGCGCGTTGCTTAGCCTGGGGTTAATAACAAGTGATGTCAAAAAGATGGAAATAACTATTCGTTCGTACGTGACTGATTGTTTGGCAATGGCTGTAGTCTCGCCGGCACAGTAGTTAACGGCGAGAGATATAAACTACTTATCTCACTCCTACGCCAGGACGATGTGACACAAGGGTAAGAAATCTGAATTTGAAACGCCAGCGCAGTATAAAGTTATTACTTATCTCCCACTGACAAAAACTGCCTGAGCAACCCCGATAAGGGCGCCTCAGGTTAGCAATAAACTAACCCCTTTTAAAAGGGAGAAGGCAAATCCTGGGACGGTGAACCTCCTAGAACTGCACAGGGACATCATTACACCGCAATAAAGAGGGACCAGCTCACAAGGGCATTGGATTAGATGAGTTCGGTTTTTAATGGTGAGCAAATTTACATCCCAAAAATAGAGACTCCAATAGAAATAAAAATTGTCTCAGTTAAGAAAGATCTCTCGATCACTGACTGAAGATGGAACAAATTAAATGTAATCTCGAAATGGGTTCAGTTTCTCCAAGTGCTCTAGAAAAGAATCTCTTGAAAATAATAAGAACGACTACCAAGTGTATTTGTCGGAACTAATACTTGCAAATGATATTGTTTTGACACCAATTAAATATTAGTGTAAGTTTGTTGATTGCCATTAAATAGCAGAAAAACAGTATCACTATCCAATAAATACTATTGTATCAACGCATACAAAATAACAGTGATACTGTTTATACCCATTAAATACAAGTGTTATTGTGTCAATACAGTATAAGTACGAATGGCGCTGTTTTTTAACCCATGAAATATAAGTGATTCGGATAATCACGGGAGTCATCACGTGAAAGTTGCCGACATCGTAAGTGAAAGTGATTTTTGTGAATGAACCGGATTCGAAGAAAAAGAAGGAAAAAGAAAGGAAAAAAGGATTAGGTGGGAAGCTGAACCAGTAAATACAAGCGTGAAAAAGATTAATTAAGGGTAAGAAAAACAAGAAAAAGAACAATAACTGAAATTAGTTTTTTTAAGTAAAAAGAAAACAGATGAAAAATAAACAGATAAAAAACAGATGAAAAAACAGATAAAAACAGATAAAAAACAGATGAAAAAGAAAACAGATGATGAAAACAGATGAAAAAGAAAACAGATGAAAGAAAACAGATGAAAAAAACAGATGAAAAAGCAGATGAAAAAACACAGATGAAAAAGAAACAGATGAAAAAGAAACAGATAAAAACAGATGAAAAAAATAGATGAAAAAGAAAACAGATGAAAAAAAACAGATGAAAAAAACATGAAAACAACACATTTTAAAAAGAGATAAAAATACAGATGAAAAAGAAAACAGATGAAAGAAAACAGATGAAAAAGAAAACAGATGAAAAAAATAGAGATGAAAAAAAAACAGATGAAAAAAAACAGAGAAAAAACAGATGAAAACAACACATTTTAAAAATAGATGAAAAACAGATGAAAAAGAAAACAGATGAAAAAACAGATGAAAAAGAAAACATGAAAAAAAAACAGATGAAAAAACAGATGAAAAAATAGATGAAAAAGAAAACAGATGAAAAAAGACAGACGAAAAAGAAAACAGATGAAAAAAATACAGATGAAAAAAACAGATGAAAACAACACATTTTAAAAAGAGATACAAAAAAAAACAGCTACAGTTTACGACCAGAAAGAGAGATAGAATATAAGGCCAAACTTCTCAGAAACAGTCGAGGGATGAGAGAAGAAGAAAATTAGGATGAATTTAATGGCGAAACGAGCTCACCTTGATCAACCAATTACAAGAGAGGTTATTCTCATAGATGTCTGGGAAATTCGGTGATGTTAAAATCGCTGACCTTTTCCTCCGTGATAATTTGACAAGTTCACCGCAGTCTGCAATAACAAAAACAAAAAAAAACAAAAATTGAAAGAAAATTGTTCGTAAATTCAGTTGTTTGTTTTTTTAATCATGCGATAACATGCGTTTTAAAAAACGTTTTTGAACACGTTTCTGCAATTACGTCACGTAAATACATTTGGTTCGCGAAAAAATAATGTCGGTTTTTTGGTAGAGTCTCCGTGTTTTTCTGAGAGGCTCCGTCGGTCGGTCTGTCACGCTATTCATAAAAGCAGTATTAGCAAAGTTGCAAAAAAATGTTTGAAGTTAACTTAAGACTAAATTCCTAAAATCACTTAACAAACACACACACACACATATATATATATATATATATATATATAAACCCTCTCTACCACCCATAGCAATGGCCAACGACTCTTTATCTGAGAGTCCCTCTTTCAAACTCCTTGGCCTAACGTTCACAGGAAACATGAGTTGGAACAATTACATTGAAGGCATTGCCGGGGCCGCTGCAAGAAAGGTGGGCTCTCTCTACCGTGCTAGAAAACTACTAACACCCGAAAGTATCCTGTACCTCTATAAGGCCACCATTCGCCCATGTATGGAGTATTGCTGCCACATCTGGGCTGGTGCATCTGCTACTAGTCTCTCGCTCCTTGACAAGGTTCAAAAGAGAGTCGCAAACCTGATAGGCCCTGAACTGGCATCTAAGCTTCAGCCTCTCTCCCATCGACGAAATGTTGCATCCCTCTGCCTTTTCTACAAGTATTTTAGTGGTGAATGCTCTGACGAACTGCAATCACTTGTGCCCCCACGACGTGAGCACCCTCGACAAACCCGACAGGCTGCAAAATCCCACCCCCACACTGTAGAGATCCCTAGATGATAAAGGATTTTTTTACTCCAATAGATTCTTCCCCAGAACCGCTAGACTCTGGAATTCCATTCCAGGTCCCTGCTTCTCCAACAGTACTGACGTGCAGAAGTTCAAGTGTAACGTGAACCGACACCTTGCTGCCCAAATCCCTACATAGTACTCCAGTAGTTGTTGCCCCTGATAGTAGCCCCCTACACCAAAGTGGCAATGCGCCTTGTTTGGGGTGAAAATGTAATAAAAAAAATAAATAAATAAATAAATAAATATATGTGTGTGTATATATATACACACACAAAAATATTTAAGGCCGTCTCTAAGGGTTCATATATATATATATAAATATATATATGTGTATATATATATATATATACATAAGTAGATTGTAGTTTGCTTGAAGCATTGTTGAAGAAAATTAGAAGGTAAAATTAAAAGCCAAGAACAATGCGAGATTTTTTTTATATAGAGTAAAATTAAATGAAAAGAAAAGAAATAAATTGCTTTTTTTTGTTGTTTGTTTTTTCTTTTTCACACAAATTTTTACTCTAAACAACAATAAAAAAATTTTCTGTTGTATTCAATGGTGTTATAAATCTCAATATATTTCAGACCTATTAGTCCTTTTTCTTCTGCTCGAGGATGAATTTGGAAATGTGCCAAGAAGATGAGTCAAAGTTTACAAAAGACTGATTACACAGGATGAAACCTGGGTCCATCACTATGCTCTAGAGACCAAAGGCCAGTTAATGCAGTGGAAGCATTTGGACTCACCACCTCCAAAGAAGGCAAGGGTGCAGCCCTCCGCTGGCAAGGTCATGCACACAGTCTTCTGGGATCAGGACGGGGTAGTGATGACAGATTTCCTGGCAAAGGGTACCACAATTACAGGAGCCTATTATGCTTCACTTTTGAGAAAATTAAGGGAAACTATCAAAATCAAGAGGTGGTGCAAGGTCAGCAAAGGTACCCTATTCCTGCAGGACAACGCTCCGGTCCACAACTCGCATGTCGCCAGATCAGAAGCACGGGCGTGTGGTTATGAAATCCTTTCCCATCCTCCCTACTCTTCTGACCTTGCACCCTCTAACTTTCACCTCTTTCCAGCCATGAAGTTGTCTTTGAAAGGAAAGCGTTTCCCAGATGATGCAGCCTTGATTTCTGAAGTCACGTCGTGGTTGGGGGACCTACCTAGGGTGTTCTACAAAAGCGGTCTGCAAAGCTGCATCAAACGATGGGAGAAATGCATAACTCTGGGTGGTTCCTATGTAGAGAAAGACTAATAACTGTGCCAAGTTTCGTTGCTCTACTTCTATGTGAAGTGGGTCAAGGGCATTACTTATTGCACGTCCCATCGTACAGACACTAGCGTTTAATCCTTTCGGGAATAATCAGTGTAGGGTGGCACGATTACTTACCGGTCTGGAGATTCGAACTCGGCCACGAAGCCATCTCAGACTACAGTAGCAAGTATCAAACCTCACTCACGAGATCTCAACCGCAAGAGATATCGTTGAAATTTAAACATTTATTTTTTAAATGTAACATTCGGCCATAGTGATCTAATTATCATAACATCATGATCTATGCATGCGAACTAAAGTGACTGATGTTCTATTTCAAATTTAAAGTGCTGAACAATAAGAACCGAGTTTCTTAAAATGGTTGACATGACTTTTTTTTTTTACACAGTGATCACCACTTATCAAGGCCCGGAAGCCACTCAGGTATAAGGGTTATTGCAAGTACATTACGTTAGTGTGGAGATTTGCTGAAGTGTTTACTTAAGGGGGCGGTTCATTAGGAATTTGTTAACATTGGACTTGAAGACATCCAAGTTGTAGTTCGGTGGGAAGCAGGCAGACGGAACAGAGTTCCACAGGCGTGCAGTTCTAAGAAAGAAGCTTTGTTCATGGAATCCATGTTTTGATTTAGGCACAGATATAGAGTGGGGGAAATTTTTCACAGTGGATTCAGCTAGACGGGTGTTTTTCGTGAAAGATTGGCGAGGGGGGACCAGAGATTGGAGCTCAGACGAGCACCTGCCATGGAAATAACGATAAAACAAGGATAGGCTCGCAACGTCTCTTCTGTGGGAGAGAGGTTGCAGGGTAGAGAAAAGGGCATCCCCCACTAAGCCACGAAGTCTATTTTGTACTCTGTCAAGGCAGGGTAGGCTGTTTTTAGCGGCTCCTGCCCAGATATGGCAACAGTATTCCATCCTTGGACGTACTTGGCTTTTATATAGATAGAGAATTGCATCAGTAGTGAGATATCTTCTGGAGCGGTAGACTATTACAATAAAGTTTTTAATACCTACAGACATTAGTGTTTCATCGTTTTGAGAATCATCAGTACAGGATGACACGATTACTACTTGTCGGGAGATTCGAACCCGATAACGAAGCCATCCCTGACTCCATTAGCAAGGAGAGAGCCTCAAAACCAATCCTAACTGCGAGAAACATCGTTGAAATTTAAACATTTGTTTTTTAAATGTCATAACTTATATATATATATATATATATATATATATATATATATATATATATATATATATATATATATATAAAATATATTTTAGTCCTTCAATCTAAGACAGACTATGGATACCCACGAAGGGTTGCTTTCACGTGAAATTTTTGTGGCAGGAGGTGCGCAATCTCCACTCATACCTCTCCTGAGACGACATTGTTAAACACCAATGGCAAGTGAAGTACAGGACGACTGGAAACAAATGCCGAGATAAGCAGAGAGCACATTCACCGCCTATAATTCCCAAATGGTCACCCATCTGATACTAACCAGGCTCAAAGTTGCTTAACTTTGGTGATCTGATGAGAACCTGTGTGTCAACGCGATTATTCCGTCCGTATATATATATATATATATATATATATATATATATATATATATATATATATATATATATATATATATATATATATATATATATATATATATATAATGTACGTGGGTGTATAAAAATCAATAATGGAAAGTGTATATGTTTATGTATTTCCTCTATTTATTTCTTATTTGGTGACGTGTAAGAATACAAAATATCTTTTGAAAAAACTTTTATTCTAAAAGAAAAGAATTTCGACCGTTTGTCTCATAACCCTGTGGCGCGCGTGAAAAAACAGAAGCAGGCGATGCACTGCTTACTAACGAAAATATTAGCAGTAGCAGCTGTTATAGCAAGCATGCAAATCAAGCAAGTTTGCGCGCACTTTCGTCCCGGGAAGGAAAAGAAAATATAGAAAAAAGAAAGCCAGTGGCCTGCTTCAGGTGGCGGGGAAAGAGACTTTTGAAAAGAATACGTTATATTTTAGAGCGTTCTAAAATACATGGGTGTGCGAAATGACCTGTAAATATAATGAAATGCGTTATTGTTGGAATAACCACAAATAAATGCATTTCATTTGAATTTTTTTTAAATGCTGAGTCGTATATTTTATGTCCTTCCTTGTTTATTTGATTTTGCGACGGGACCAGACAACGTGTGGGTCCGAGCGGCAACTTTACACTTCTTTCTGTCTTCTGCAGTGTAAATACATAAATAAACATGTGTGCGCACGTTTGTCTGCGCGTGTGTGTATGTGTGCGTGTGTGTATGTGTGCGAGTGTCAAAAAAACAAAAAAGAAACATTGAACACAAGAAGAAATTATAATGGACGAGAGATTTACCAGTTTCGTTTGGATCAATTTAATGTCGCTTGATAGAGATAAAGCTTTCAAATTTATTGAATAGCGGTAAAATATTGGAAAAAACGAAGACACATAACAGGATATTTTTGGCACATGCATAACTATTTAAAATATCATTTTACTAGCAGGTCCCGTGGAAATAACACAGAAGTAGAGATCTATTTAATCAAAAAAATATGTTTCGTAAAAATGATATTTTTTTGGGTAGCACAAAAAATTACGTTTCTGGACAGAAAACCAATAACGTGCAGTAAATAAGAGTTTCTAAATATTTCTATGGAAATAATGTCCATTGTATTTAAAATATAGAACTGACCCAAACGAGATAAATTAATAAGTACTAATAAATACCTAGTGTAGTATTGGGAATCCCAGCTTAAATGCTTATAGGTAGTTTTTAGAAATAGAAGTTATATAAGCATTTTGGGTTTCCCATCAGTGATTTAGCAGGGTCAGAAGGTTAGATTTGACACCCATAAAACTCAGTCACCTTTAATGACCTAGGATACAATGCACCGGCAATTAGGGGTGACGTGCACCGGAAATTAGGGGTAAAACGGGAATTGTGGTCGTAGGCTTCCGGTTGACGGACACATGAGTTGAGAGTGGGTTTTGGGCTGCAGATGAAGCAGACGGGACATTAGGGTGTCTCTTCCGACAATCAGGGTTCGAGATGATAGGCTTGCCGTGAAATAAAACAATGTAAGTTTCAAATCCCATCTTGTGTTCATTAATGCATTTTTCTGCAGCAGTAAGTACCACTCCCCATGAGAATACAGACCAGCGTTCAAGAAAATATCCGCTGGCCAAGGCAATGCAGGTATGTACGCATTATATATGGCGCATACACGCCTCGGAGACTTTCAAGGCAAGAAATAAGAGCATACACACACCCGTATAAGTAAGAACATTAATAAGAACACTGACACTTAAAAGTGCCCTTCGAAGTGAAAGAAACAGTAAGAAAAAAAAAACGATAAGTAAAGTAAACAAACAAATAAGCAATAAGGACGCAAAACACCATATTTTACACTAGTAAATAATGTTAGGCTACATAGTTCAATACAAACAATAAACTCAGATTGTAAGAGAGAATCTTTAATTTACTCCATAAGTGCTTATCTCTTCTCTTTATTGCGGTTTATTTCGAATGTTCCCTTTTTTACGTATCGTTTCACTGACTTTTTCCGTCTGTGAAGAATTGCTGCACGTGAAAATTACTACGATGTTTTTTTTCTTTTTCACATGTATACAATAATGGTCATTTATTCTTATAATGATATTCGAAACGTGGTTAAATCAAAGGGGGGGACACTCTCAGGTTTTTGTTGCCAGATTGAAGTTTTTTAAAGCCAAATTTAGCGAATTTGACTCTCTTTAAAGGTGTTTGATTTTCAAAAGCTGCAAAGCGTACAGAGTAACCGTGAAAACAACAAGCAGAATCCTGTATCGATGTAT
>NC_136507.1:33809242-33891742 GCF_053919585.1 Euprymna scolopes | reverse complement strand
AATTGTTTATTTGTTTTGTCTTATTACGACATATCAGATTCTGTTTATATTAGAATAGACTTCAAAATAAAATAATAATAATATATCAAACAACAATACATTAATTAACTGTGTTCTCTTCTATGTAAACTTTACCTACATGACAATTTAGCACAGCTCATTTTTTTTTTTTTTGCTAAATTAATTGAATTGAATATAAATGAAGTGCAAAAGAAACGTGGAAAATTATGTGTAGCTGAGAACTGTTGAAGTAAATATGTAAAATTCGTACAAAAAATATTAGTTCTTATAATTTTTGTAGATACGTGAAATATATATATATATATATATATATATTTAGTAGAAATGGTAATTGATAAAAACTGAAGAAAGTGCGCAATACTGTTGTAGAGAAATTATGCGTTTTATTTTTTATTACCGTATCTTTCTGTTAAGTTACATTATTGCTTCGGCCGGGTAGCTGAAAGAATAATGTAATATATATTTTGTGTACAGAAAGTTGTTAGATGAGACAAATCATTGGTGCCGTCGGTTTCAAGCCCGATAATAAGACCGTTTAAGGTATCCTTATCAAGCTCTCTTCAGCCAATATTCGTCTATATATATATATATATATATATATATATAGAGGATAATTATGTACTTGAAACGTACTCAGTTTGTGTATACCAATTGCAATGGATTTAAAAATATTTCGCAGAAAGTATTTTCATAACGAAAAAAACAATTATATAAGTTTTTTTATGACAAAAGGTCAAAGCTCAATTATATATATATATATATATATATATATATATATATATATATATATATATATATATATATATATATGCATAACCTTTAATGCATCCAAAACCAAACTCCTATCCTTACATCATCAACGCTCTGATCCCCATCTGGCATCAATTGTGATGGATTGCTCACGTCTGGGTGAGGCCCTGTGTTTTGACAAGCTTCTGAGTTTGACCTTTACTTCTGATCTGAAATGGAACATGTACATCAAGTCTGTTGCCAAGGTCGCTGGAAAGATGGTGGGATCCTTCTACCGCTCCAGAAGATATCTCCCTACTGATGCAATTCTCTATCTATATAAAAGCCAAGTACGTACAAGGATGGAATACGGTTGCCATATCTGGGCAGGAGCTGCTAAAAACAGCCTATCCTGCCTTGACAGTACAAAATAGACTTCGTGGCTTAGTAGGGGATGCCCTTTTCTCTACCCTGCAACCTCTCTCCCACAGAAGAGACGTTGCGAGCTTATCCTTGTTTTATCGTTATTTCCATGGTAGGTGCTCGTCTGAACTCCAATCTCTGCCCCCCTCGCCAATCTTTCACGAAAAACACCAGTCTAGCTGAATCCACCGTGTAAAATTCCCCCACTCTTTATCTGTGCCTAAATCAAAACGTGGATTCCATGAACAAAGCTTCTTTCTTAGAACTGCACGCCTGTGGAACTTAGTTCCGTCTGCCTGCTTCCCACCGGACTATGTCTCCAAGTCCAACGTTAACAAATTTCTAATGAACCGCCCCCTTAAGTAAACACTTCATCAAATCTCCACACTAACGTAGTGTACTTGCAGTAACCCTTATCCCTGAGCGGCTTCCGGGCCTTGATAAGTGGTGATCACTGTGTAAATATATATATATATATATATATATATATATATATATATAAACAAATAGTACAAGCCCAATAATTGTATATATCGGCAAAAAGTTCAAGTTCAATTATATATACACAAATTTAAAGTTCAATTATATAATAGTTCAAGTGCAATTATATATATATATAATAAAGTTCAGGTTCAATTATATACATAAAAAATTCAAGTTCAATTATATGTATAAAAAGTTCAAGTTCAATTATATATCTAAAAAGTCCAAGCTGAATTATATATATTATGAAGAATGTGAATATTTTACCGAGGGGACATTCTCCTTCGCTTACGATGCAATAGGATCCAGACTCCCATGCGAATTTTCTTCGATATTTTCGTTTTCTAATCTGGCTGGGTATTGTGCAGAACTTTTCACGTAAACCAAAAGCTTCGGGTCTGCTATTCAGATGCGGAGCTTTGGAGTTGTCGACAAACCCTGGCGTACAGTGATCTTTATATGTTGATAGCCAGTATTCTCCTGGACACGTTTTGCCTGCCATGGGTAGAGAATAATTTCCCGTCGGCCATCTTGCTTTTTTCCTGCCTGGAATATATCAAATAATAAGAGAAAAGCAATAATAATAAATCGTACAAAGCTTTCCTCTCCCAAAACTGATTCTAGGAAATAACAATTGAACGTAAAGTAATGTGACTGTATAAAACGGCACGTAACCGCCATTCTCTCAGTGATGTATGCAATAATAGCAGGACCTGTGGACAGAGGTAAGAGAAATATATCTAATCGATAGATTTGGTTAATAAAGATGATATTTATTCTGGATAACGCAAACATTTTTTATTTGTACAGAAAATCCAACAACACGCAACCAATATGTGTTTATTAACATTTCTATGAAAATAGTGTTCATTGTATTTTAAATATAGAATAAACTCAAATGGGATAAATTAATAAGTAAAGATAAATTTTCTGAAAGTAATATTGTGCTACATAGTTCAATACAAATGATAAAATTATGCAGTAACAAAATTTTTAAGGTATCCCTTCAGCCCGGCACATCTTGGTAATGTTTTACTCTGTTTCTTTCGAGTGTTCTCTTTTCTACGTCAGCTTTCTTTTTTATTCGTTGAAGAACCGCTTTACGTCGAAATTACTACAAGTTCTTTTCTTACGCCATTTAAATAATGACCATATGCTATTATTATTATTATTATTATTATTATTATTATTATTATTATTATTACTACTACTACTACTACTACTACTACTGATATCTGATAATGAGACTACATGAAAAGGAGGTCACTCTCATATTATGTTTATAGTTACTAGATAATTATTTTACTAAATAATGACGTAACTAAATAATGACTTTACTAAATAATGGCGTTACTAAATAATGACGTTACTAAATAATGACGTCCTAAATAATGACGTTACTAAATAATGACTTTACTAAATAATGACTTTACTAAATAATGATGTTACTTAATAATGACTTTTCTAAATAATGACTTTACTAAATAATAACTTTACTAAATAATGATTTTACTAAATAATAACTTTACTAAGTAATGACTTTACTAAATAATGACTTTACTAAATAATGCCTTTCCTAAATAATGACGTTACTAAATAATGACGTTACTAAATAATGGCGTTAGTAAATAATGGCGTTAGTAAATAATGGCGTTACTAAATAATGACTTTACTAAATAATGACTTTTTCAAATAATGACGTTACTAAATAATGACGTTACTAAATAATGACGTTACTAAACAATGACGTCCTAAATAATGACTTTACTAATTAATGACGTTACTAAATAATGACTTTACTAAATAATGACTTTACTAAATATTGACTTTACTAAATAATGACTTTACTAAAAATAATGACTGTACTAAATAATGACGTTACTAAATAATTGTGTTACTAAAAATGCAGTCCTAAATAATTACGTTAATAAATAAAAACGTCACTAAATAATAATGTTACTTAATAATAATGTTACTAGATAACGACCTTACTAAATAAAGACGTGCTAAGTAATGATGTTACTAAATAATGACGTTACATAATAATACTGTTACTAAATAATGGCGCTATTAAATAATGAGGTTCTAAATATAGACGTACTAAATAAATATGTTACTAAATAATGATTTTACTAAATAATGACGTTACTAAATAATGCCGTCCTAAATAATAACGTTACTAAATAATGACGTTACTAAATAATAAAGTTACTAAATAATGGCGTTACTTAATAATGACGTTACTAAATAATGCCGTCCGAAATAATAACGTTACTAAATAATGACGTTACTAAATAATAAAGTTACTAAATAATGGCGTTACTAAATAATGACGTTACTAAATAATGACGTTACTAAATAATAAAGTTACTACATAATGGCGTTACTAAATAATAACGTTACTAAATAATGACGTTACTAAATAATAAAGTTACTAAATAATGGCGTTACTAAATAATGACGTTACTAAATAAACCTCTTCCATTAGAATTATTGTTGAAACGATTGATCAGAATCAGGAATCGTAAACATATGAACATTTTGTGGTATCTGAATCGAAATCGGAAATTTGCTGCATTTCCCGATGCCATAAACGATTCTTTCATTTTTTCTCTCTTTTGAAAACTACATTTTTAATCGCTGGCACTAATGATGAACTCATAAATATCTATTCATTTTAAGTTACCAGGAAATCTAAGATCTATATATCCTGACAGGCATCAAAGCCCCACCCCTTTCAGTGTAGAGATCCCTCGATGCCGAAAAGTCTTCTACTCAAATTGTTACGTCCTTCGAGTTGCTAGAATTTAGAATTCCCTCCCTGTTTCTGGATTTCTTGACTGAACTAACCTGCAGAAGTTTAAATGTAATGTGAACATCTCACTATTTAATTCCCCACACTAGAGGTCTTTATGTTTGTGTTAAACGGTTCTAACTGTATTTGGATTTAACCGGCTATCTCCGAAGGAGGAAGTTCCATGGGAGTATGAAATTCACAAACGTTCCCCAGTTGCATTTATATCCCGTTTGCGAGATGACGACCTTAGGTTTTTGCAACTCTTGCAGGGAGGTGTTGACGTCCTCCTACATGCAGCGACTGGAATTCCCAATCGGTCGCCCATTTTAGTAATGACCAGGTTCAACGTTGCTTAACTTGAGTGATCTGATGGGAACCGGTGTGTCAACGTGATTATGATGTATATAGAGGCCCCTAGATGCCGTAAAGCCAACTACTCAAATAGTTTTAGCTGTCTGACTGCTAGGATTTGGAATTCCTTCCCTGTTTCCCCCTTTCCTCACTGTACTAAGGAACAGAAGTTTAAATGTAATGTGAACTGATATCTCACTACTTCTCCCCACACTTCTTCGTTAGACACGGTCCTGAATAGTAGCCCCGTACGTACCAAGTGGCAATATGCCTTGTTTGAGAGCGAAGAAGTTGAAAGATTACAAATTTTCACATTATTTCTTTTTAGTGAAGCAAAGATTATAAAATATTGAGAAAAAAATACGGATCGAAATACACATTCATCACACGCACCTGGTTTGTAAATATTTGCGCATCTTCTTTTGGGGTCAAGGCCTGGAGGACAGAAACACTGGCACCTTCCCCCGATTTTCAAAACGAATCCATCATATCGACACTTCCTTTTAAATGTTGGACACTCAGCCTCTGATTTAAAAAAAAAAAAAGAATAACAAAAAGTCACTTTGTGAGATATTGAAAGCTGGTTTTCAAATGAGAGATTATCACGCATACAGCAGACATATGTGAAAGAGTTCGAAGTATGTAACGATTAAGTCGAAAAGTTTGGCCGTTTTTGTTTTACGGCATATCAACCCTTTTCAGGTTATTTAATGCAGAATCCAGTGATTTTGAAGAAAACGTTTTTAATAGAATTTTTTTTTTAAGTAAGCTACTATTTAACCCGTAGTTGGGACCCTAACAGGTACTAACACACCGGGTCAGAGTGGACCTGGGAGCGCTGCAATTAAGGGGTGGCTCTACACTCCCCAAAGCCCGCAAGCTGGAGCCTCATTATCGAATACAGTTTAAGGTCATATCCAGGACCAAGTCGAAAAAGAGATGAAAGAGAACGCGTCATTATAATTGAAAACGTACAAAAAAATGCCTGACGTACGGAGGCAGAGACGTGCGTTCGTTCTACTCATTATTAACCATTCTAACAAACACAAACACGCACATACAAACATCTGTTTCATTTATATAGATTATGTCCTTTGTTTTTTCAAACCATTTGCAAAATGACGTCGAGAGATCTTCGATCGTTGTGCAGCTATAATTGATTTTAAAATGTAAAACTACCTGATTAATTTACGTGATATTTTGTGCGAAGTATTTTCCTTCTGTCATGTGTTAATACACTATGATAATTTTTCATTATTTTTTTTCTGCTTTTATGCAAGCGAAGTATGGACTTTCATGTAAGCGAAGTATGGACTTTCATGTAAGCGAAGTATGGACTTTCATGTAAGCGAAGTATGGACTTTCATGTAAGCGAAGTATGGACTTTCATGTAAGCGAAGTATGGACTTTCATGCAAGCGAAGTATGGACTTTCATGTAAGCGAAGTATGGACTTTCATGTAAGCGAAGTATGGACTTTTATGCAAGCGAAGTATGGACTTTCATGTAAGCGAAGTATGGACTTTTATGCAAGCGAAGTATGGACTTTCATGTAAGCGAAGTATGGACTTTCATGTAAGCGAAGTATGGACTTTTATGCAAGCGAAGTATGGACTTTTATGCAAGCGAAGTATGGACTTTCATGTAAGCGAAGTATGGACTTTCATGCAAGCGAAGTATGGACTTTCATGTAAGCGAAGTATGGACTTTCATGTAAGCGAAGTATGGACTTTTATGCAAGCGAAGTATGGACTTTCATGTAAGCGAAGTATGGACTTTCATGCAAGCGAAGTATGGACTTTCATGTAAGCGAAGTATGGACTTTCATGTAAGCGAAGTATGGACTTTTATGCAAGCGAAGTATGGACTTTCATGTAAGCGAAGTATGGACTTTTATGCAAGCGAAGTATGGACTTTCATGTAAGCGAAGTATGGACTTTCATGCAAGCGAAGTATGGACTTTCATGTAAGCGAAGTATGGACTTTCATGTAAGCGAAGTATGGACTTTCATGTAAGCGAAGTATGGACTTTCATGTAAGCGAAGTATGGACTTTCATGCAAGCGAAGTATGGACTTTCATGTAAGCGAAGTATGGACTTTCATGTAAGCGAAGTATGGACTTTCATGTAAGCGAAGTATGGACTTTCATGTAAGCGAAGTATGGACTTTCATGTAAGCGAAGTATGGACTTTCATGTAAGCGAAGTATGGACTTTCATGCAAGCGAAGTATGGACTTTCATGTAAGCGAAGTATGGACTTTCATGTAAGCGAAGTATGGACTTTTATGCAAGCGAAGTATGGACTTTCATGTAAGCGAAGTATGGACTTTCATGCAAGCGAAGTATGGACTTTCATGTAAGCGAAGTATGGACTTTCATGCAAGCGAAGTATGGACTTTCATGTAAGCGAAGTATGGACTTTCATGTAAGCGAAGTATGGACTTTCATGCAAGCGAAGTATGGACTTTCATGTAAGCGAAGTATGGACTTTTATGTAAGCGAAGTATGGACTTTTATGCAAGCGAAGTATGGACTTTTATGTAAGCGAAGTATGGACTTTCATGTAAGCGAAGTATGGACTTTCATGTAAGCGAAGTATGGACTTTCATGTAAGCGAAGTATGGACTTTTATGCAAGCGAAGTATGGACTTTTATGCAAGCGAAGTATGGACTTTTATGCAAGCGAAGTATGGACTTTTATGCAAGCGAAGTATGGACTTTTATGCAAGCGAAGTATGGACTTTTATGCAAGCGAAGTATGGACTTTCATGTAAGCGAAGTATGGACTTTCATGCAAGCGAAGTATGGACTTTCATGTAAGCGAAGTATGGACTTTCATGTAAGCGAAGTATGGACTTTTATGCAAGCGAAGTATGGACTTTTATGCAAGCGAAGTATGGACTTTTATGTAAGCGAAGTATGGACTTTCATGTAAGCGAAGTATGGACTTTCATGTAAGCGAAGTATGGACTTTCATGTAAGCGAAGTATGGACTTTTATGCAAGCGAAGTATGGACTTTTATGCAAGCGAAGTATGGACTTTTATGCAAGCGAAGTATGGACTTTCATGTAAGCGAAGTATGGACTTTCATGTAAGCGAAGTATGGACTTTTATGCAAGCGAAGTATGGACTTTTATGTAAGCGAAGTATGGACTTTCATGTAAGCGAAGTATGGACTTTCATGTAAGCGAAGTATGGACTTTCATGTAAGCGAAGTATGGACTTTTATGCAAGCGAAGTATGGACTTTTATGCAAGCGCAGTATGGACTTTTATGCAAGCGAAGTATGGACTTTCATGTAAGCGAAGTATGGACTTTCATGCAAGCGAAGTATGGACTTTCATGTAAGCGAAGTATGGACTTTCATGCAAGCGAAGTATGGACTTTTATGCAAGCGAAGTATGGACTTTCATGCAAGCGAAGTATGGACTTTCATGTAAGCGAAGTATGGACTTTTATGCAAGCGAAGTATGGACTTTTATGCAAGCGAAGTATGGACTTTCATGTAAGCGAAGTATGGACTTTCATGCAAGCGAAGTATGGACTTTCATGTAAGCGAAGTATGGACTTTCATGTAAGCGAAGTATGGACTTTCATGTAAGCGAAGTATGGACTTTCATGTAAGCGAAGTATGGACTTTCATGTAAGCGAAGTATGGACTTTTATGCAAGCGAAGTATGGACTTTTATGCAAGCGAAGTATGGACTTTCATGTAAGCGAAGTATGGACTTTCATGCAAGCGAAGTATGGACTTTCATGTAAGCGAAGTATGGACTTTCATGTAAGCGAAGTATGGACTTTCATGTAAGCGAAGTATGGACTTTCATGTAAGCGAAGTATGGACTTTTATGCAAGCGAAGTATGGACTTTTATGCAAGCGAAGTATGGACTTTCATGTAAGCGAAGTATGGACTTTTATGCAAGCGAAGTATGGACTTTCATGTAAGCGAAGTATGGACTTTCATGTAAGCGAAGTATGGACTTTCATGTAAGCGAAGTATGGACTTTTATGCAAGCGAAGTATGGACTTTCATGTAAGCGAAGTATGGACTTTTATGTAAGCGAAGTATGGACTTTTATGCAAGCGAAGTATGGACTTTCATGTAAGCGAAGTATGGACTTTCATGTAAGCGAAGTATGGACTTTTATGCAAGCGAAGTATGGACTTTTATGCAAGCGAAGTATGGACTTTCATGTAAGCGAAGTATGGACTTTTATGCAAGCGAAGTATGGACTTTCATGTAAGCGAAGTATGGACTTTCATGTAAGCGAAGTATGGACTTTTATGCAAGCGAAGTATGGACTTTTATGCAAGCGAAGTATGGACTTTCATGTAAGCGAAGTATGGACTTTTATGCAAGCGAAGTATGGACTTTCATGTAAGCGAAGTATGGACTTTCATGCAAGCGAAGTATGGACTTTCATGTAAGCGAAGTATGGACTTTCATGTAAGCGAAGTATGGACTTTCATGTAAGCGAAGTATGGACTTTCATGCAAGCGAAGTATGGACTTTCATGTAAGCGAAGTATGGACTTTCATGTAAGCGAAGTATGGACTTTTATGCAAGCGAAGTATGGACTTTCATGTAAGCGAAGTATGGACTTTCATGTAAGCGAAGTATGGACTTTCATGTAAGCGAAGTATGGACTTTTATGCAAGCGAAGTATGGACTTTCATGTAAGCGAAGTATGGACTTTCATGTAAGCGAAGTATGGACTTTTATGCAAGCGAAGTATGGACTTTCATGTAAGCGAAGTATGGACTTTCATGTAAGCGAAGTATGGACTTTTATGCAAGCGAAGTATGGACTTTTATGCAAGCGAAGTATGGACTTTCATGTAAGCGAAGTATGGACTTTTATGCAAGCGAAGTATGGACTTTTATGCAAGCGAAGTATGGACTTTCATGTAAGCGAAGTATGGACTTTCATGTAAGCGAAGTATGGACTTTCATGCAAGCGAAGTATGGACTTTCATGTAAGCGAAGTATGGACTTTCATGTAAGCGAAGTATGGACTTTTATGCAAGCGAAGTATGGACTTTCATGTAAGCGAAGTATGGACTTTCATGTAAGCGAAGTATGGACTTTCATGTAAGCGAAGTATGGACTTTCATGTAAGCGAAGTATGGACTTTTATGCAAGCGAAGTATGGACTTTCATGTAAGCGAAGTATGGACTTTTATGCAAGCGAAGTATGGACTTTCATGTAAGCGAAGTATGGACTTTTATGCAAGCGAAGTATGGACTTTCATGTAAGCGAAGTATGGACTTTCATGTAAGCGAAGTATGGACTTTCATGTAAGCGAAGTATGGACTTTCATGTAAGCGAAGTATGGACTTTTATGCAAGCGAAGTATGGACTTTCATGTAAGCGAAGTATGGACTTTCATGTAAGCGAAGTATGGACTTTCATGTAAGCGAAGTATGGACTTTTATGCAAGCGAAGTATGGACTTTCATGTAAGCGAAGTATGGACTTTCATGTAAGCGAAGTATGGACTTTTATGCAAGCGAAGTATGGACTTTCATGTAAGCGAAGTATGGACTTTCATGTAAGCGAAGTATGGACTTTTATGCAAGCGAAGTATGGACTTTTATGCAAGCGAAGTATGGACTTTCATGTAAGCGAAGTATGGACTTTTATGCAAGCGAAGTATGGACTTTTATGCAAGCGAAGTATGGACTTTCATGTAAGCGAAGTATGGACTTTCATGTAAGCGAAGTATGGACTTTCATGCAAGCGAAGTATGGACTTTCATGTAAGCGAAGTATGGACTTTCATGTAAGCGAAGTATGGACTTTCATGTAAGCGAAGTATGGACTTTCATGTAAGCGAAGTATGGACTTTCATGTAAGCGAAGTATGGACTTTCATGTAAGCGAAGTATGGACTTTCATGTAAGCGAAGTATGGACTTTCATGCAAGCGAAGTATGGACTTTCATGTAAGCGAAGTATGGACTTTCATGTAAGCGAAGTATGGACTTTTATGCAAGCGAAGTATGGACTTTCATGTAAGCGAAGTATGGACTTTCATGTAAGCGAAGTATGGACTTTTATGCAAGCGAAGTATGGACTTTTATGCAAGCGAAGTATGGACTTTCATGTAAGCGAAGCATGGACTTTTATGCAAGCGAAGTATGGACTTTTATGCAAGCGAAGTATGGACTTTCATGTAAGCGAAGTATGGACTTTTATGTAAGCGAAGTATGGACTTTTATGCAAGCGAAGTATGGACTTTCATGCAAGCGAAGTATGGACTTTTATGCAAGCGAAGTATGGACTTTCATGCAAGCGAAGTATGGACTTTCATGTAAGCGAAGTATGGACTTTCATGTAAGCGAAGTATGGACTTTCATGCAAGCGAAGTATGGACTTTCATGCAAGCGAAGTATGGACTTTCATGTAAGCGAAGTATGGACTTTCATGTAAGCGAAGTATGGACTTTCATGTAAGAGAAGTATGGACTTTTATGCAAGCGAAGTATGGACTTTCATGCAAGCGAAGTATGGACTTTCATGTAAGCGAAGTATGGACTTTCATGTAAGCGAAGTATGGACTTTTATGCAAGCGAAGTATGGACTTTCATGCAAGCGAAGTATGGACTTTCATGTAAGAGAAGTATGGACTTTCATGTAAGCGAAGTATGGACTTTCATGTAAGAGAAGTATGGACTTTTATGCAAGCGAAGTATGGACTTTCATGTAAGCGAAGTATGGACTTTTATGTAAGCGAAGTATGGACTTTCATGTAAGCGAAGTATGGACTTTCATGCAAGCGAAGTATGGACTTTCATGTAAGCGAAGTATGGACTTTCATGTAAGCGAAGTATGGACTTTCATGTAAGAGAAGTATGGACTTTTATGCAAGCGAAGTATGGACTTTCATGCAAGCGAAGTATGGACTTTCATGTAAGCGAAGTATGGACTTTTATGTAAGCGAAGTATGGACTTTCATGTAAGAGAAGTATGGACTTTTATGCAAGCGAAGTATGGACTTTCATGCAAGCGAAGTATGGACTTTCATGTAAGCGAAGTATGGACTTTCATGTAAGCGAAGTATGGACTTTTATGCAAGCGAAGTATGGACTTTCATGCAAGCGAAGTATGGACTTTCATGTAAGCGAAGTATGGACTTTCATGTAAGAGAAGTATGGACTTTTATGCAAGCGAAGTATGGACTTTTATGCAAGCGAAGTATGGACTTTCATGCAAGCGAAGTATGGACTTTCATGTAAGCGAAGTATGGACTTTCATGTAAGCGAAGTATGGACTTTTATGCAAGCGAAGTATGGACTTTTATGTAAGCGAAGTATGGACTTTTATGCAAGCGAAGTATGGACTTTCATGTAAGCGAAGTATGGACTTTCATGCAAGCGAAGTATGGACTTTCATGTAAGCGAAGTATGGACTTTCATGTAAGCGAAGTATGGACTTTCATGTAAGCGAAGTATGGACTTTCATGTAAGCGAAGTATGGACTTTCATGTAAGCGAAGTATGGACTTTCATGTAAGCGAAGTATGGACTTTTATGCAAGCGAAGTATGGACTTTCATGTAAGCGAAGTATGGACTTTCATGTAAGCGAAGTATGGACTTTCATGTAAGCGAAGTATGGACTTTCATGCAAGCGAAGTATGGACTTTCATGTAAGCGAAGTATGGACTTTCATGTAAGCGAAGTATGGACTTTCATGCAAGCGAAGTATGGACTTTCATGTAAGCGAAGTATGGACTTTCATGTAAGCGAAGTATGGACTTTCATGTAAGCGAAGTATGGACTTTCATGTAAGCGAAGTATGGACTTTCATGCAAGCGAAGTATGGACTTTCATGTAAGCGAAGTATGGACTTTCATGTAAGCGAAGTATGGACTTTCATGCAAGCGAAGTATGGACTTTCATGTAAGCGAAGTATGGACTTTCATGTAAGCGAAGTATGGACTTTCATGTAAGCGAAGTATGGACTTTCATGTAAGCGAAGTATGGACTTTCATGCAAGCGAAGTATGGACTTTCATGTAAGCGAAGTATGGACTTTCATGCAAGCGAAGTATGGACTTTCATGTAAGCGAAGTATGGACTTTCATGCAAGCGAAGTATGGACTTTCATGTAAGCGAAGTATGGACTTTCATGCAAGCGAAGTATGGACTTTCATGTAAGCGAAGTATGGACTTTCATGCAAGCGAAGTATGGACTTTCATGTAAGCGAAGTATGGACTTTCATGCAAGCGAAGTATGGACTTTCATGTAAGCGAAGTATGGACTTTCATGTAAGCGAAGTATGGACTTTCATGCAAGCGAAGTATGGACTTTCATGTAAGCGAAGTATGGACTTTCATGTAAGCGAAGTATGGACTTTCATGCAAGCGAAGTATGGACTTTCATGTAAGCGAAGTATGGACTTTCATGTAAGCGAAGTATGGACTTTCATGTAAGCGAAGTATGGACTTTCATGCAAGCGAAGTATGGACTTTCATGTAAGCGAAGTATGGACTTTCATGCAAGCGAAGTATGGACTTTCATGTAAGCGAAGTATGGACTTTCATGCAAGCGAAGTATGGACTTTCATGTAAGCGAAGTATGGACTTTCATGCAAGCGAAGTATGGACTTTCATGTAAGCGAAGTATGGACTTTCATGTAAGCGAAGTATGGACTTTCATGTAAGCGAAGTATGGACTTTCATGCAAGCGAAGTATGGACTTTCATGTAAGCGAAGTATGGACTTTCATGTAAGCGAAGTATGGACTTTCATGTAAGCGAAGTATGGACTTTCATGCAAGCGAAGTATGGACTTTCATGTAAGCGAAGTATGGACTTTCATGTAAGCGAAGTATGGACTTTCATGTAAGCGAAGTATGGACTTTCATGTAAGCGAAGTATGGACTTTCATGTAAGCGAAGTATGGACTTTCATGTAAGCGAAGTATGGACTTTCATGCAAGCGAAGTATGGACTTTCATGTAAGCGAAGTATGGACTTTCATGCAAGCGAAGTATGGACTTTCATGTAAGCGAAGTATGGACTTTCATGCAAGCGAAGTATGGACTTTCATGCAAGCGAAGTATGGACTTTCATGTAAGCGAAGTATGGACTTTCATGCAAGCGAAGTATGGACTTTCATGCAAGCGAAGTATGGACTTTCATGTAAGCGAAGTATGGACTTTCATGTAAGCGAAGTATGGACTTTCATGCAAGCGAAGTATGGACTTTCATGTAAGCGAAGTATGGACTTTCATGTAAGCGAAGTATGGACTTTCATGTAAGCGAAGTATGGACTTTCATGTAAGCGAAGTATGGACTTTCATGTAAGCGAAGTATGGACTTTCATGTAAGCGAAGTATGGACTTTCATGTAAGCGAAGTATGGACTTTCATGTAAGCGAAGTATGGACTTTCATGCAAGCGAAGTATGGACTTTCATGTAAGCGAAGTATGGACTTTCATGTAAGCGAAGTATGGACTTTCATGTAAGCGAAGTATGGACTTTCATGTAAGCGAAGTATGGACTTTCATGCAAGCGAAGTATGGACTTTCATGTAAGCGAAGTATGGACTTTCATGTAAGCGAAGTATGGACTTTCATGCAAGCGAAGTATGGACTTTCATGTAAGCGAAGTATGGACTTTCATGTAAGCGAAGTATGGACTTTCATGTAAGCGAAGTATGGACTTTCATGTAAGCGAAGTATGGACTTTCATGCAAGCGAAGTATGGACTTTCATGTAAGCGAAGTATGGACTTTCATGCAAGCGAAGTATGGACTTTCATGTAAGCGAAGTATGGACTTTCATGCAAGCGAAGTATGGACTTTCATGTAAGCGAAGTATGGACTTTCATGCAAGCGAAGTATGGACTTTCATGTAAGCGAAGTATGGACTTTCATGCAAGCGAAGTATGGACTTTCATGTAAGCGAAGTATGGACTTTCATGCAAGCGAAGTATGGACTTTCATGTAAGCGAAGTATGGACTTTCATGTAAGCGAAGTATGGACTTTCATGCAAGCGAAGTATGGACTTTCATGTAAGCGAAGTATGGACTTTCATGTAAGCGAAGTATGGACTTTCATGTAAGCGAAGTATGGACTTTCATGCAAGCGAAGTATGGACTTTCATGTAAGCGAAGTATGGACTTTCATGCAAGCGAAGTATGGACTTTCATGTAAGCGAAGTATGGACTTTCATGCAAGCGAAGTATGGACTTTCATGTAAGCGAAGTATGGACTTTCATGTAAGCGAAGTATGGACTTTTATGCAAGCGAAGTATGGACTTTCATGTAAGCGAAGTATGGACTTTTATGCAAGCGAAGTATGGACTTTCATGTAAGCGAAGTATGGACTTTCATGCAAGCGAAGTATGGACTTTCATGTAAGCGAAGTATGGACTTTCATGTAAGCGAAGTATGGACTTTCATGTAAGCGAAGTATGGACTTTCATGTAAGCGAAGTATGGACTTTCATGTAAGCGAAGTATGGACTTTCATGCAAGCGAAGTATGGACTTTTATGCAAGCGAAGTATGGACTTTCATGTAAGCGAAGTATGGACTTTCATGTAAGCGAAGTATGGACTTTCATGTAAGCGAAGTATGGACTTTCATGTAAGCGAAGTATGGACTTTCATGTAAGCGAAGTATGGACTTTCATGTAAGCGAAGTATGGACTTTCATGTAAGCGAAGTATGGACTTTCATGCAAGCGAAGTATGGACTTTCATGTAAGCGAAGTATGGACTTTCATGTAAGCGAAGTATGGACTTTCATGTAAGCGAAGTATGGACTTTCATGTAAGCGAAGTATGGACTTTCATGTAAGCGAAGTATGGACTTTCATGTAAGCGAAGTATGGACTTTCATGTAAGCGAAGTATGGACTTTCATGTAAGCGAAGTATGGACTTTCATGCAAGCGAAGTATGGACTTTCATGTAAGCGAAGTATGGACTTTCATGCAAGCGAAGTATGGACTTTCATGTAAGAGAAGTATGGACTTTCATGTAAGCGAAGTATGGACTTTCATGTAAGCGAAGTATGGACTTTCATGTAAGCGAAGTATGGACTTTTATGCAAGCGAAGTATGGACTTTCATGTAAGCGAAGTATGGACTTTCATGTAAGCGAAGTATGGACTTTTATGCAAGCGAAGTATGGACTTTTATGCAAGCGAAGTATGGACTTTCATGTAAGCGAAGCATGGACTTTTATGCAAGCGAAGTATGGACTTTTATGCAAGCGAAGTATGGACTTTCATGTAAGCGAAGTATGGACTTTTATGTAAGCGAAGTATGGACTTTTATGCAAGCGAAGTATGGACTTTCATGCAAGCGAAGTATGGACTTTTATGCAAGCGAAGTATGGACTTTCATGCAAGCGAAGTATGGACTTTCATGTAAGCGAAGTATGGACTTTCATGTAAGCGAAGTATGGACTTTCATGCAAGCGAAGTATGGACTTTCATGCAAGCGAAGTATGGACTTTCATGTAAGCGAAGTATGGACTTTTATGCAAGCGAAGTATGGACTTTCATGCAAGCGAAGTATGGACTTTCATGTAAGAGAAGTATGGACTTTCATGTAAGCGAAGTATGGACTTTCATGTAAGAGAAGTATGGACTTTTATGCAAGCGAAGTATGGACTTTTATGCAAGCGAAGTATGGACTTTCATGCAAGCGAAGTATGGACTTTCATGTAAGCGAAGTATGGACTTTCATGTAAGCGAAGTATGGACTTTTATGCAAGCGAAGTATGGACTTTTATGTAAGCGAAGTATGGACTTTTATGCAAGCGAAGTATGGACTTTCATGTAAGCGAAGTATGGACTTTCATGCAAGCGAAGTATGGACTTTCATGTAAGCGAAGTATGGACTTTCATGTAAGCGAAGTATGGACTTTCATGTAAGCGAAGTATGGACTTTCATGTAAGCGAAGTATGGACTTTCATGTAAGCGAAGTATGGACTTTCATGCAAGCGAAGTATGGACTTTCATGTAAGCGAAGTATGGACTTTCATGTAAGCGAAGTATGGACTTTCATGTAAGCGAAGTATGGACTTTCATGCAAGCGAAGTATGGACTTTCATGTAAGCGAAGTATGGACTTTCATGCAAGCGAAGTATGGACTTTCATGTAAGCGAAGTATGGACTTTCATGCAAGCGAAGTATGGACTTTCATGTAAGCGAAGTATGGACTTTCATGTAAGCGAAGTATGGACTTTTATGCAAGCGAAGTATGGACTTTCATGTAAGCGAAGTATGGACTTTTATGCAAGCGAAGTATGGACTTTCATGTAAGCGAAGTATGGACTTTCATGCAAGCGAAGTATGGACTTTCATGTAAGCGAAGTATGGACTTTCATGTAAGCGAAGTATGGACTTTCATGTAAGCGAAGTATGGACTTTCATGTAAGCGAAGTATGGACTTTCATGTAAGCGAAGTATGGACTTTCATGCAAGCGAAGTATGGACTTTTATGCAAGCGAAGTATGGACTTTCATGTAAGCGAAGTATGGACTTTCATGTAAGCGAAGTATGGACTTTCATGTAAGCGAAGTATGGACTTTCATGTAAGCGAAGTATGGACTTTCATGTAAGCGAAGTATGGACTTTCATGTAAGCGAAGTATGGACTTTTATGCAAGCGAAGTATGGACTTTCATGTAAGCGAAGTATGGACTTTCATGTAAGCGAAGTATGGACTTTTATGCAAGCGAAGTATGGACTTTCATGTAAGCGAAGTATGGACTTTCATGTAAGCGAAGTATGGACTTTCATGTAAGCGAAGTATGGACTTTCATGCAAGCGAAGTATGGACTTTCATGTAAGCGAAGTATGGACTTTCATGCAAGCGAAGTATGGACTTTCATGTAAGCGAAGTATGGACTTTCATGTAAGCGAAGTATGGACTTTCATGCAAGCGAAGTATGGACTTTCATGTAAGCGAAGTATGGACTTTCATGTAAGCGAAGTATGGACTTTCATGCAAGCGAAGTATGGACTTTCATGTAAGCGAAGTATGGACTTTCATGTAAGCGAAGTATGGACTTTCATGCAAGCGAAGTATGGACTTTCATGTAAGCGAAGTATGGACTTTCATGTAAGCGAAGTATGGACTTTCATGTAAGCGAAGTATGGACTTTCATGTAAGCGAAGTATGGACTTTCATGTAAGCGAAGTATGGACTTTTATGCAAGCGAAGTATGGACTTTCATGTAAGCGAAGTATGGACTTTCATGTAAGCGAAGTATGGACTTTTATGCAAGCGAAGTATGGACTTTCATGTAAGCGAAGTATGGACTTTCATGTAAGCGAAGTATGGACTTTCATGTAAGCGAAGTATGGACTTTCATGCAAGCGAAGTATGGACTTTCATGTAAGCGAAGTATGGACTTTCATGCAAGCGAAGTATGGACTTTCATGTAAGCGAAGTATGGACTTTCATGTAAGCGAAGTATGGACTTTCATGCAAGCGAAGTATGGACTTTCATGTAAGCGAAGTATGGACTTTCATGTAAGCGAAGTATGGACTTTCATGTAAGCGAAGTATGGACTTTCATGTAAGCGAAGTATGGACTTTCATGTAAGCGACGTATGGACTTTCATGCAAGCGAAGTATGGACTTTCATGTAAGCGAAGTATGGACTTTCATGTAAGCGAAGTATGGACTTTCATGCAAGCGAAGTATGGACTTTCATGTAAGCGAAGTATGGACTTTCATGTAAGCGAAGTATGGACTTTCATGCAAGCGAAGTATGGACTTTCATGTAAGCGAAGTATGGACTTTTATGCAAGCGAAGTATGGACTTTCATGTAAGAGAAGTATGGACTTTCATGCAAGCGAAGTATGGACTTTCATGTAAGCGAAGTATGGACTTTTATGCAAGCGAAGTATGGACTTTCATGTAAGCGAAGTATGGACTTTCATGCAAGCGAAGTATGGACTTTCATGTAAGAGAAGTATGGACTTTCATGTAAGCGAAGTATGGACTTTCATGTAAGCGAAGTATGGACTTTTATGCAAGCGAAGTATGGACTTTCATGTAAGAGAAGTATGGACTTTCATGCAAGCGAAGTATGGACTTCCGCCAATATTCCGCCAATGCTCCTCTCACTTGTCAAAGTATTTGAGAGATCGTTGATCGTCGTTTAGCCATAAAATTTGATGTTCTTTATTTTTTTTATTTATTTATTTATTTATTTTTTTTTTTTTTAATAAAACTATCTGATCAATTTACGTGATTTTTTGTACCCGATATTTTATTTATGTCACGGGTACATATACAATAGATATTTTATTTTGTTTTATTTCATTAGGGGGGAGGTATGAACTGACACCAAGATGTTCAGCATGTTCCTGTCTCTTAAAAACACATACGTAATAAGAAAAATCCACTGTGAAAAAATTTCCCCACTCTTTATCTGTGCCTAAATCAAAACGTGGATTCCCTGAACAAAGCTTCTTTCTTAGAACTGCACGCCTGTGGAACTCTGTTCCGTCTGCCTGCTTGCCACCGGACTACAACTTGGATGTCTTCAAGTTCAACGTTAACAAATTCCTAATGAACCGCCTCCTTAAGTAAACACTTCATTAAATCTCCACACTAACGTACTGTACTTGCAATAACCCTTATCCCTGAGTGGCTTACGGGCCTTGATAAGTGGTGACCACCTTGTAAAAAAAAAAGAAATCATCACAGAAATGAATTAAACTAAAGTAAAATGTCTGAACTTAAAACAATAACTACACACATGCAAACAATAAAAGAGACAGACCAAATAAAACAATGGCCTTATTTTTGCATTGCTCTTAACACGCTGAAGCGTCCACTTAGCAAACGACAAACACTTTATTGTCGTCATAAAAATCTACATAACAAACATGTGGTTAATATTCCGGAAAGAAAATAAGCAAAAAACGCGAGAGGAAAATTCTACTTTAGCTAAACTGTGCAGTAGGGAAAAGGATTGTCCCTACCATAACACTGGTACAGATTGTTCACGTGTTTGATGTCGTAATAACTCAGCGAATTATGGGTGCCCAACAAATACGCCTGGTCCGGATCAAGCACTCGATATATGGATTCGCCATTTGCAGAAAATGCCTAGAAAGACAAATAGATATATAGCAATTCGCATGCGCGAACGACAAAATACCAGGGGAACCTGGGACAAAACGAGATACTTAAGGGAAAAAGAACTGTCGAGTCAAAGATAGCATTGACATATAAACCATATTCTGTGTACTGAACATTCAAAGTATTGGAAAACAATGCCACAACAAAAAAAAAAGATGAGAAATTATTTTCAAAAGAAATACAAATGATTTATTCAGCTTACTGTATTGTCTCGTTTTGCCCCATGCTTGGGGCAAAATAAAACGGATCTTGGTCTGAATAAGCCAGTCTGCAAGAGCTTACAAATGCCAGGCTTAAGTAGGTCAAATTGATTCATCTATTACCATGGCACATCGAAATATCTGTCAGAACGTTAATTCTTGTTTGACAAATCTGCATCTTTTTTTCGGAAAGAACACGATTTCAGCAGAACCATAAAAATAGATAAAAATAGATACATTTTGAATACTTACCGCTTTTCGATGTACGGGGCTGAATAAAACAATGATAGACGTTGGCAGCAAGGCGTTACCACGTGATCTCTTGGTGATCAGACTCCCCCCCCTCTCTCTCTCTCTCTCTCTCTCTCTCTCTCTCTCTCTCTCTCTCTCTCTCTCTCTTTCAGTTATCTGTGGTGTCTCGTTTTACCCCGCTATCTCGTTTTGCCCCAGGTTCCCCTACTTCTATTTACCCAATAAACCTAACCATCATATGTTAACAAAAAACATTGTTCGACGTTGAACGTGTGCATAACATGTAGAGAATTTAGTTGTTTAAAATATCACGAAATTGAAAAGGTTAATCTTGATGATCATGCGCAAAAAAAATAAATTGGAAAAGAAAAACATTCAAACGGGATGAAATTTAAATTTCTATTCCATTTTTTAAACAACCGAATAACAGAGCACTTTCGACAAACTTTGCCAATCTAATAAACAAAAACTAAAAAGCTATTACAGCTACTAGAGTATAAATAACGTCTAAATGATGTTTTGACGTCACTAAGAGAGGAAGGTATTCAATTACCGTTGGTCTGTAGAGCATTACGGAGCGAAAATCGAAGCCACTCTCTTGCTTGTCATGAATCGACAACATGGCCGTCCGGGCAACTGCAACAAAAACATCAACAAATAAATGTTATAAGGGTATTTTTTTTTAGATTAAAAATAACGAGAGAGACTAAATAAAAAAATGTAAAATAAAATAAAGATAATAAATTTTATTTAAATATATGCGTTTTATATACAAACCAAATTAAAATAAGTCATATACATTATTTTTTATTGAATTTTTTTTTTAGATAAATAATTTGTGTATTTATGTATCTATTTTCGGATTGTTATCCTCATCTTCATAGCTGTTGTTGTTGTTGTTGTTGCTGCTGCTGCTGCTGCTGTTGTTGTTGTTTTTGTTGTTGTTTTACCAGCTTTCTGCCAATTCATCCTCTGGCCCACTTCAGGCGAGACGACAACAACAGCGCCTTATTCTACCCAGATTTCGTCTATATAATACATCATCAACAACCCACAACTGACGATACGAAATCAATGATTGTGTATAATTCTATCGATGACAACAAACGTTAAAGAGACTGAAAGATAACGTCATCTGTCCTAGGACGCCATGCTCCCAGGAAACACCATGCTTGTTGCTCCAAATAAGAGGGAACAGGTTCATTCCTCGTCGTCGAATGTCTTTCAAGTGTATAGAAAACTATTCATTCAGGAGCAAATGAAAATGGGACGTAAGGAATGATGTTTAGATAATTAATACAAGTCTAAAATGTGCAGCTGTGACAACCAACATCTTTATTTATCATCAGACGTCAGATAAAATCCAAGATAGATAAATATGTCCCTGCTCTCACAAAACTCAGGAAAGAACAAGTTATCCTATCCTGGCTCCTCATAGGGCACACAAAGAAACTATCATCGAGTGTTTAAGGTCCTTCTATGCAGAAGTTTGTCAGAACAAGCTGACATGAGGATATTTTTGCCTAGAAGTAAAATCACGTAGTATCCGCAGCCCATATAATAGCTCACCATGGTTAACTTTCATTAGCTTTTACAAGGAATGGTGCACCTTTTCCAAGTAAAGTTATATCAAGTAATAGCATGAAGCTGGATACTCCACCAGACTAGATAAATTCTTGTTCTAGAATCCAGTAAGACCAAGAGACCAAAATTAAAGATTTACTACAACATATGAAAATGGTTAATTGAGGAGAGGAAAATTATGTTCTCAATAAACTCAGTGTTTGAGAGATTTAAAAAAACTTTAACGGAACATTCGAATATCTGTGTATCTCATATAGAGTTCAAATGTTAGCCACTTGATTTCTGGGAACTTTTACTGAAGTAAAATAAAACAAAGAATTACAACTACAATGTAGCACTTGCCAAACACCTATTACAGTCAAACGTAATCTCATGGAATGTGAAACACTAAAGAACATTAGAAAGTTTTTCTTCAAAAGAAATGTGAAAAATTTATTCGAATATACTAATAAAAAACGTCTTTAAATTCCTAAAAGAGCTTAAAATATATCACAAGATCTGAATCAAGAAAATAAAGAATCCCAACAAAAAACATAACCGACCTTAAATAACCTATAGAGGCTGATATATCAAACAAAAAGATCGTGACAATATTTATTACCTATATACCTATAAAGTTTAGGGTATTTTTCTCGCTCTGACATCACTGATATAAAAAAAAACTACCTTTTCTATTCAAACATTATTAAAACGGACTTCTTAATATACTCAGTCAAGGATATGCGAGCAATTACATAAACTTTAACTAATTTGCATATTTCTTTGAAAAACGAGCGTTAATTAATTAGTTATTTATTTGTAGGGTTTGTATGTGATGATTCGTTGCATTTAACTCTCATGCTTGATTGCATTTATGCATTGTTTCTAAATTCTGAATAATTGCATAGAATTTAAGATGAAAACGTTCTAGCACACGGACAATATATATATATATATATATATATATATATATATATATATATATATATATATATATATATTGAGAAAAATAGAAAAACCGAATGAAATTATTAAAATAATCAACGTTTTTTATAATTTTCGCATGATCTAAATTAAATGATTGTGCAGAACACGATCACTCATTTCATTTAGATCAAGCGAAAATTATAAAATACGTGATAGATAGAGCTAAAAGAAGACTTTTAGAGTCAGCACAAATATTAAACACTAATACTATTACGCAAAGAAAAGGCTTCTACCATTTAACCCCTAGCATAGGAAAAATAATAATCAAAGAACAAAATATCAAAACAGATCCTGGTTAACCGTTTTTCCTTAAATATTTCAACAAAATGAATAAGTTTAGAGAAAAAAAAGTGTATATATTTATTTAACGCATTTTTTAAAGTGTATATATAGACATTGAACAACCCAACCTTCCCATACGCACACATATGTTTGTCCTTCCCAACATGGGTAGGATTCAAAAACTGTTCTCTTTTTCGTACGATCTATGACTTTTTCTTTTCTTGCATTTTTACTTCAATATCCTGAAGATGTCCTCTGAAATAAGGAAGAAACGTTGATTATTTTAATAATTTCATTATGTTTTTCTATTTTTCTCAAAACATAACGTCAACCACCGCTGGTATTTTTATTTTTATTTTAAGTGACTCTGTCGGTATGTGTGCAAAAAGTATCTACCAAACTTAATATATAGGATATTTGGAACGGTAGCACACTTTCAATTTGGTTTTTAGCCGGCAAAATCTGCCGCTAAGGGTAAAAATTGAAAACAAAACAATTGACCTTGGCGGGAGTAGTCGACTAAACCTGGTTGCATGCAAAAATCTACGTTCATAGATTAAAAAACGTTATCATTTAACTATTTACATGCGTATGGATGTGGCTTAGTGGCTAAAGAATCCAGCGATTGAGTTGTGCGCTTAGGTTTTAGTTCTAGCCGATGGCACCCTGGTCATTTTTTTTTTTACTTTTCGAGATCGAAAATATATTAGGTACAATATAATAATCAATAGAGACTTTATTTCATAATAAATTTTTTAAAAATCTCCATAAATTGAAATATATTTAAGCTCATTTTACGACGGGGCAACACCGGATGGCCTGTTAGTAAATATATAACCGCATATTAGAGAAACTAACTCCAGTTGTTGTCAACATTTGACTGTTGATTGTGTTATGTTGCTAGCACTGTGCACTTATAGAAGGTCAGCCCTCCCAGACGTGTTATTCTCTCTTAAAAGGGGATCACTTTATTGCTAATCGCGTGAGGCGCCCATACCAAGGTATGTCGCCGGGGATACCCAGATCTTGTTTGCAGGCCAGCGTGCTCTTCATCGATAGCATTGAAATTTAGCCGATTTTCCGATCGCTGTGTCACATCTCCCGCAGTGGGAGAGAGATAATTAAATAGTGGATGAGGTTCACCCTACTATGTGCTGTATTCTCTCTTTAAGAATGGGTTAATTTATAGCTAATCGCGCGAGGAGCCCAAACCAAAGTATGCCGATGGGATACCACGGCAGTTTCTGCAGGCCAGTGCTCTTAATCGCTGGTACTAGGTCTTAAATCCTTTTTTTTTTTTTTTTTGCAACTGTTGTGTCATATCTTCCCGCTGTGAAAAGGAGATAACTAAATCAAAATGTAACGCCGCAGTTATAAACAAAGGAAAGAATAAATAAAAAATTTGGGTCGGCATTTTTTTTTTCTTTTTAACAAAAGTTTTTATTGTACTCTGCCGTCTCGACACCACTTAAAACGTCTCTCGCTGCCACATGTTCATCTAGCTTGATACGCGTTTCTCTTTCCCGTCAGCCCATTCTGGTCCTCGACTTTACACGTTCATTTTCTTAGCTTTATTTATTTTTATTTTTTTTTGCCGAGCGTGATGTCATTCTTTTTTTCTTTGTCTTGTCGCGCCATTTCGCGCACACTTTATTTGCATATGCACGTTTTTCAGTCTTCTCGCGCACACTTCCTAATCTACATATGCACGTTTTTTCGGCTACTGCTGCTGCTAATCTCTTCGCAAGCCAGCCATCCTTCGTTGCTGCTGATATTTTCGCACGCTCGTATATGAATTATGTCACAAAGGTAGTATTGTATCGTATTATTTGTTTAAGATTAACGTTACTTTACAAATGCTGGCAACTTCCCACAATTGTTTGCTTTGTTTTTTCTTGATTATTTTCAATTGCACTTGTATATAATGAATGCTTTGCCATTCCAAGAAAATTTCTAATTAACTCCCCACGCCTTTTCAATTAAGGCGAGAAAACGCCATTCACGTTAAGTATTTATAGCGATTTAAGAACAATTCGTTGGGCAATTGTTTAATTTGTTCGCTAAGTATTTCTGGGACGAGATGTCAATCTATAATGATACGTTCGGTGCTAATGTAATGGTAGTTTCATTAAATCCGGTAGAACTTATCGTAATATTGTGTGTGTATTGTGGCTGTTATACATGTTAGCCAGAAATATCGCTCGTATTTTGACTGATGACTTTTCAATGAATGAAGAATATATGAACTGGCACTTTAAATAAGTCATGGACGGAAATAGCTTTCTTTTACTTTTATTAAGAAGACAAGAGTGGCTTGGAGAAATGAGTACAGGGTGGAACGATAAAGTTGTCGCCTTAAATGAAGAAAACACGATATTATTTTAAAACTTTTATCGAAAAAATCAATTTAAGTAACTTGATTATGTAGTAGAGCTTACATTTATACAATGTAGCCGCCTTCAGCCTCAATCAACTCGATACAGGTCTGGAACTGGGAACATGCCTTTTTCACAAGTGCCGCAGGGAGCTCGACGAATGGAGGCGGTCAGACTGGCTTGGGTGTTATGGGAGGTCATGTTGGTGATGTTCTCGACGTATGGCCAAACGAAGTAGTCTAGCGAATTCAGGTCGGGGGGTGTTTTTGTTTTACGGCATATCAACCTTTTTCAGGTTATTTAATGCCGAATCTAGTTATTTTGAGGAACGATTTTTAATGGAGTATATTTGTTTTTTTAAGTCGGATTCTATTTAACCCATAGCTGGGACCCTAACAGGTACTACCACTCCGGGTCAGAGTAGACCTGGGAGTAATGACAATTAAAGGGTGGCTCCACACTCCCCAAGGCCCGCATCGGATATAGTTTTAGGTCATATCCAGGACCAGGTCGGGGGAGGGGGGTAGTGTCGGTGAGAGAAATGGTACAAAGTCGTAGCACTCCTTCTAAAGCCAAGCCTGGGTCTCTTTGAACGTATAGGCCGGCGTCGTCCTGCTACCAAACCTAGAGTTTTCCAGCGGCCATCTAGTTGCATCTGGGAATAATCACACTCTTCAGCGAATACAAGTATACTTTGGTGTTGACTTTCAAGAAGATGTGAGGTGGCATGATATGGCCCCCACTTGAAATCACACCAAAGACCATAACCGTGACCGGAAACTTTGTTTTCATCACGCTGGGCACGTCCCTGTTATTCGTGGGAATCTAGCGATGCATTTGGAGGGTGCTGGCAATGGTCCTGTTGTCATAACTTGGATCGGTAGACAGCAGCACATTTCCGATCTCACCGGTTGCACATTGTGTCATTTTCACACGTGATAGAAGGCTCCTATCGCTCTTTGTACACAACTGGCGAACTAGTAGATGGTCTTAAACAACAAAGAAAAGCCGGTTTTCATCAAACGGAAATGGAATCATGTTTTAAATTTTTTCTAGGGCGACAATTTCATTGTTCCAGCCTGTATTTATGCAAAGGCGGATGAAGGCGTACGCATTAAAGTGGCTGATAATCTATATATTAATACGATGACGTGTGTGTTATTTTCTGTGTCATGCTTACATGCGGGCAGTTTAATTGTTATGTACTTGTCATAAATAATTTTACCTGGAATTCTTCATACGTTTTGGTTTCGGTTTAGATCATAGCTAACGGCACTTAAGCCATTTATTTTTTTTTATAAATAATTTTATCAAGAAATAATCATAAGTTTTGGTTTCGGTTTCGATTATGGCTGAAGGAACTACAGTTATATATATATATATATATATATATATATATATTTCATAAGTGTTTATTTCGGTTTCGCTTCAAGCTAATGCACTCAATTATGTGGAAATATATATATTTTTTAATCGTAACTTTATAATATATACTAATCGATAGAACATTAACTTTATAATAATATATACGAAATCTGCAAGAATTAAAATATTAATATTAATACTTTACGACCGGGATTTGCCAGGCGTTCGTGCTAGCTTAGATAAATACTTTTGCAGTTTTAACAAAAAAGCTACAATAATATCTGAGTGTCTCTATTTACACCAAACATCTACAGAATGCCAACATCAATATATTACATATGAATGAGTCCCCTGTGGAATTTCTACAGGTCCCGCTAGTGTTTATTAACTGTGATAATAAATGAAATAGAGAAAAATTACTGATAGTGAATATCAATAATATATTAATATCCGCTTATAATAAAACCCGCCATGCATGTTTTAAAGTCGAAGACACGCCTGATGAAAGGAAGGCATCCCGAAGTATAGCATCAACGTGTAACAAAGCGCATATGAGCGTGTACATATATATATATATATATAGAGAGAGAGAGAGAGAGGAGAGACAGAGACAGATAGATAGATAGATAGATAGATAGATAGATAGATAGATAGATAGATAGATAGATAGATAGATAAATTGATAGATATAAATATACTATATCAGAGAGAGATCAGAAACTTCGGTTCACCTACTTACTAGTGAATACCAATAATATATTAATATCCGTCTATAATAACATGCACGTTTTAAAGTCGAAGACACGCCTGATGAAGGGTAGACATCCCGAAGTATAGCATCAACGTGTAACAAAGCGCATATGAGCGTGTATGTATATATATATATATATATATATATATATATAGATAGATAGATAGATAGATAGATAGATAGATACTATATCAGAGAGTACTTGTGTGTTATATTTTATCTAAAACTGATACTTACGTTGTTCTATGTTGTCAAATAGAAGGTGGATATAATAGTTTCTGTCTTCCCTTTTATGTTCATGTTCTAAACCCAAAATGTGGCCAATCTCATGAAGGCACGTCTCCTACAAAACAGATCATTTAATTAATCAATGCGCAGAAGTAACAATTATAAATATTTTACATGAATAGAATTAAAACTCAAGTTTAAAGAAGTTGTATTTCTATCTTCCCCTATTTCTCTCTTTCTCTCTTTATCTGTCCAAAAATTGGATTTTAAACAATATCAAAATAATGTTGGATATAAAATATCCAACGCCAGTTAGGATGAAGTTAGCTATTGTGAATTTTAACAAGGGTCACCTTTAGTGCATGTCAAGATAACTTTAATCGGCAATCAGAAATGCACTCAAATACGGGTGACCTGAATTATAACGGGGTACAAATGTTAAACGAGGTAGACAAAACAGCCAACAATATAAAGATATAACGAATTGGGCACGTTTCCGAGCTAGAAGAAAAATAAGGATTTCAGTCAGTTTCATGCGGGAAGCCATATGGGGGAGGCACGGCCAATAATGTAGAATAAACTAACCCAAATGTTACTTCGATCGCTGTCCTCTGCGTCAATCATTTCTTCAGTTGACAAGTTAAGTTAAGAAAATAGTTATTTAGTCGCATTCTCTTTTCGAAATCCATTCTCTTAAAAAAAACTGAAGAGACTCAGCGGACGTCTCCTTGTGTCTTCCACGTATGAACAGTTTTGTTCATGTATGTTAAACAGATGATCAGCAACCATTAGACGAAACGGCCAATGATGAAACGTTGCGATGAGAAATAGTAAAGTCAGACAGGCACGTATAACTACCCCACGTATGTTTATATAAAGACATTTATTTGGTGCGTTGATTACTCACTGGTGAAAACGTTAGACTCAAAACACAATAAAAACATGTCTGATAAGTATATCATCAAGGTATTATAATATATTGTTTCGGAAACCGTTACTGTTGGCGAAATAATTTACATCTGTGACAATAATTTGTTGACATTAATTCTAAAGACGACCGAGTTGTAATTAGCAATAAAGTAGTTTTAGGTATCTGTTCTAGTGAAAGGAAGCCCTTGCAAAGAAGCTTTGTCCATGGCAATTATGCATGATGCTAAACACATGGAGGGTTGTTTTAGTGTCCTTGCTGTGAATGTATCGATAAAATTCTAAATTTTTTATTTATTTATTTATTTATTTATATGTGTGCATGTATGTACCAATAAAACTTTCGAACGGATGCACCGAATTTAAAAATTCTTTTTTCCCTGAAAAATGTGAGTTCCTAGATTCTCCTTATCTAACGAACAACGCCGAGTCACACAAAAAGCCTTAAATACGGGTTTTCGGGCCGTTTCGTGCAATTGTCGAAAAAGTTACCTGCCCATGTCAATGGAATTTAGCACTGTCTGTATACACTCGTGGTACCATGTTCCTCCATGCTGACAGCACTTGTCGCGCAGTAGATAACGTTTCTGACCACTGATCAGAAGATTCCAGGTTCGAATCTTGACAAGTGTGTAATAATTTTAACCATCATTTTATACAACGTGTACTCATTATTCTTACCCTTAGTTAGGGTATTTTTGTTTTTTCAGTGATTTTGTTTTGTGCATATAGGAATTTCCCATACTCCGAGTTCACAAGGTAATCGTTGATGATAAGACGATGTTGAGTGTACTTGATGTTGAGTGTACTCGATTTTATGTTTGACTCGGCGTTGTGTGTGCTGATGCGGCTCAGCCGCTAGTATCGTAATAAATTTTCAAGTTTTAGTTTGTTTTGCTTACAGCTAATCCACCTCTTTAAAGTTGATACAAAAACAACACCGCTTGGAAATGATGTATCGGATACAGCGAGTTGAAGATAAGTTGTTAATTCTAACCAAAGTGCGATCGGTGATTATGTACTCATAAATTTCACAACAATAAAAGTGAGTACTGCAAACATCCGGTAAGATTAAATTTTACAATCACGATTACACTGCGCAACGGTCGAAAACGTACAGTTACCCTGCCTTGACAGAGTTCCAAACCGTCTTCGAAATTTAGTGGGCAATGATTTTTCGTCATTCTGCAATCCCTTTCCCCACAGAAGAGACGTTGCGAGCCTGTCTCTACATTATCGTTATTTTCACTGCAAGTATTCGCCTGAGCTTTATTCAGTGTCCCCCCAACAGACTTTCACAAACAGTACTCGTCAAGTTACAACCAATGCATTCAAGTTTCCCTATTTTCTATCCTTGCCTAAATCTAAACGCAAATTCCAGCAACAAACTTTCTTTCCTAGATCTCCCCGTCTGTGGGACTGTATTCCATTGGCCTGCTTCCCAACTGACTAAAATATAGTCGTCTCCAAGTCCAATGTGAACAAATGTTTGCTATCCCCTCCCCTGAAATTGCCTAATTCTGTCCAATTTCCATACAATTTTTTTGCTAAATTGTCACTTAGAATCACTGGAGAATCTGGTGAAGAAACTTAATGATATGAGTGATGGACACGGTCAGTGATTCCATCAGGATATTTTACTGATGAAGAAACGTTTTAAAAGGAAAATGGAACCCTGGCATGTTGACAGACTATTACTGGGATATAAAAAAAAAACGGAGGAATGACATGATATAAGAGTTTAGAGGGCAATTGTTTTTTGAATTGACAATTCTGTGTTTTTTTCATACGTAACCAACAATGAAATATGATTCATAGAACATGAAAACGGTTAAATTTAGTATCAGCATGCTTTTAAAAGGAAAATGGAGTCCTGGCATGTTGGTAAACTACTGTTGGAATATAAAAAAGGGGGGATAACTCTCAACGCCAGAGCGTTAAGAGAACAAATGTTGTTTAAGCTGGCAATTCTGAAATAACAGTAAATCAACCGTTAGAAACATTCGATATAAAAATAAACATTTAACGGTTAAAAATACCAGACATGTGTGAAATTCCTATAAATAAATATTGCTGTTTAATAAAAATAAAATTTAATTTTTTCTTTTCAAAATTTTCGAATATTAAAATATTAATCTTCAAGACAGTTGTTTTTTCTTTTTTTTCTTCATATTTTATGCCATGGTGATGGTAAGTCCCGGCATGATTTGAGGTGCTTTAAAAAATTCAATTTTATTTTCCTCGCTCTCTAAGACTTTGTACTCTCTTTCCTGTTTCCCGTTTTCCTGACTTTACTAATATTTAAAAACGTTTAACTGTAACGCAATCAGGCATATATCTTCATAGCTCAGGTAGTAATGTCATAGAAAAAGTAAATCGTAAACAAAGCGTTTTAGTTTCGATTCCCGGTGGTGGCGCACATTATTTTTAAATTTATTACTATACTAGCATTTCAGCCCGAGCAAAAAAAAGTGGTAGTAGGAAAGCAGGCTCGAACCCGTACTGCAAAGAAGGTAAAAAACGGGGTAAAACCTAACGTCTATGCTGTTACGACCACCGCCAAACCGGAAGTGACATTTTTTAAAATTAAGGCTAGACGATCTAAAGAAGAGGATAACTTTAGAAAAATATAGGCGAAAAAAGTGACCCCCCCTGTACAAAAGTGCCTAGTTGAAGGGGAAGATATTAATGTTTTAAGCCAATTTTTCGATATTTGTCATATGAAAGGTCGAGCTTAAAAACGATACTGATCTTGGTAAAATTCGTCGCCTCTATTGAAAGTTTAAGGCAGACATGCAAACAGACATACATACATTAATATATTGGTAACTAAAAGTTTTCGACCCAAACTGATGAAAAAGCTTGCCCTATCTCTGAATACCCTTTATGTAAAATTTCAAATATTTAGACCAGAAATTGTCTGAGTAATTTGGAAGAGACCGCAGAGGTCAATTTTTTTTAAACTTTGACCCCTATTATGATCCCTTAAATTTATTGTTTTGGGTTCAAATCAAGTACTGAATTTAGATCCATGTCCAAGGAACCTATATCTAAAATTGTCGAAGGAGTTTGGTAGAGTTCTCAAAGGTCAACTTTTACCTCTTAATCGCAAAATTTCTGGCCGTAACCGATCACATCGATTTTCCCAAACCTAAGTATCCTGTATATCAAATTTCGAGTCTGTAGACTACAAATTGACAGAGTTATTGCGTAGGGAAATGTACATAGACACACAGACACACAGATACAGATACACAGACACTTTCACTTTTATATATATATATATATATATATATATATATATATATATATATATATATATAGATAGATAGATTGGGGTCATTATAATATCATAATAATAATGAAAATATCATATTGTAAGCGTATTTTCTGACCGGACAATGCGGGGAGGCTTGATTGTTGTATATATATATATATATATATATATATATATATATATATATATATATATATATATATATATATATATCCCCTTTAAGAAACTCGTTTTCTTATCGTTGAGCACTTTCAGTTGAAATAAAAAGTCGGTCAATTTAGCTCTTATGCTTAGATTATCGTATAATGATGATCTGACATTCTAAAAAATAAATGTTTAAATTCCAACAATATTACTAGCGATTAATGGTGGCCGAATGGATTAGGTTAGGCAGAGATGGCTTCTGTTGCCGGGTCGAATCTATCGACCGGTGTTAATCGTGACACCCTGCACTGATGATTCCCGAAAGGATGAAACACTAGTGTCTGTAGGCATTTAATACTTACTAAAGTATTTGTGTGTATATATATATATATATATATATATATATGTGTGTGTGTGTGTGTGTGTGTGTGTGTGGGTGCGTGTGTGGGTGTGGGTATGTGTGTGTAGTAAGTTAGGAAAATATATATGGCATTTAAGCTACACAGAATATTCCGCGTTTCATTCCCGTTAGAATTCGTCAGGTTTATGTATCAGGAGGCATATATATTTTAGAAACCCCAATCACGTTCTACAACACCATAACCAAAAAGATTTTTTCTCTACCAAACCCCACAACCAATGACCATAGATAAATATGTAAAAAGTATTTTAAAAATTTTGATTTAAATGACCGAAGAGATTAATATGCAATAAAACAAAACAGCCAAACCCAAATGAATATAAACTCGGTCCTATTAAAAGTGTCAAAAAATATTCTTTTAGAAATGCGCGACGATTCTGACCTGCATTACTCATATCCATTTCAAATGGAAGGTTGGAGGGGGGGGGGCTTCCCAAACATTCCAAACCAGCCAGGGTCGACAGCAACACACACGTGCTCAAGATAAGGTTCTGCCACGGGAGAAACATCTCTGCCAGTATTTGAGAGGATATAACGTTGTGGCAAATATGGCACAAATCTGCCAATATGGGCATCTAAAAGAACGGAGATGCGTCCGTTCTACATACGCGTTTAACAATGAAAATACGACTTTAACCTTAAGCGTGATGTTTTGAGATGATGATTGATTATTGGTTTCGAATTGGAAGCCATGTTTAATTTCAGAAGAGTTTCCTATGGGTGGTTGATCAACATAAGTCATGGTGATGAACAGTTTTCTGTTGGTAATTTGCCCTTACAAATTTCTGACTGAAAAATTTTTCCAGCCAAAGAGCAGAGATCTTCTCAAAAAAAGTCTGCGCGGGTTGCTAAATGAGTTAATATTTGCATGAAGAGATTCTGGTTTCTGATTAGTTGCAAACAACGCTAAGTTTCATTTAATTGAACAGTTCCTAAAGCAAATGTTTATAAGTATAACCTTACCATTTTTTTCAACCGTACCATTATTTTATACTACCCGGCGCTGCCCGGAGGTTAAGAGCTGGTATAGGAAAGCTATTTAGCAACTCGCCCCCCCCCAATGTTTCAATTGAGCGAGTACCCGCGTAAGCGCAAAGAACCAAAAAAATTAACCAACCACATAAAAAAATGAAAATATCAGCGAGTAGCCATGCGAGCGCAAAAAAATAATAGTCGCAGTAACCAGGCTCAAAACTGTAAGGCTAAAAAGAAAAGGAAATTAAAAAAAATGAAAGTTTTAGTTGTCTGACCCACCGCGCACTTACAACGTTACAGGCCTTCTAAATAACGCTTTTAAAACGTAGGTTAAGATCGCTAGGCGTGAATGACTTTGAAAAAATTTCAGCGCAAAAACTGACCCCTCCTTGGTAAAAAAAAAAAAAGGACCAAGTTGACGGTGAAAGAATTAATGTTTTTGACAAATGTTTGGATATTTTGTGTTCGAGAGATCGATGTTTCAAACGATTTTCTATGGGCATTTATAAGGTACCGCGGACTAAATATTATAGTATCCGTTTGATGTACAATTAGGGATTGGGTAGAATTAATAAAGATTAGTATTTAATGCAAAATTAGGACAAATTTAACCATATTCAACCATCAAATTGACATAAAAACAATCATTTTAAGTCAACGGTCTATAACTTTGTCATTTTTCAACGGACAAAAAAATATATTTAGGCTAAACAGACTATGGATACTCACTATAAATTTACCTGCCCGTGAAATTTTTGTAGCAAGAATTGCGCAATCACCAACCATACCGCTCATGAGTCAGTGTTGTTAACTACCAGTGGCAAATACAGCTCCAGGACGACTGGAAACGATGCCGAGATAAGCGGAGAGCACATACAGCGCGTAGAGTTCTCAAAAGGTCAATCATATGGTACTAGCCAGACTATACGTTGCTTAACTTCGATGATCAGACGAGAACCGATGTGCCAGCGTGATTATTTTGTATGTATATATATATATATATATATATATATATTAATTTTATTCATTGCAGACTATAATCCTCACCTGTTTTTAATTGTTTCACAACGTTTAAGTCAACTATTCCTCTGACCACGTAGTGAAACGACAACAACTACGGAAGGCAGTAATTGCAATAAATGCAGTCAGGAGATTCAGAGTGCCAATCCGTCGCGGTTACCACCTGACGAAGGCCAGAGGAATAGTTGGCCGAAACATAGTGAAACAAGTAAGATAATGAGAGGATAATAGTCCCCAATAAATACATTTAATAAATAATACTCATCTCAGTGAATTTCAATTAAATAATATATATATATATATATATATATATATATATATATATATATATATATATATATATTAGGACAAACACTGATGGAGGAGGGATTTTTCTTCTGTCATTTTTTGACAATAAAAAAGTTAATACAAATTCTTTGATCTCGTTTGAGTGGGTGAACAGCTTGACTCATTAACAACCAATGCCAGCCAAGTACGTGCTGGTTGTGAACAACTCAAGAACGCTGTACGTGAACCAATCTTACAATTTCCTACAACGAAAGCAAATATTCTATTTGGCGCACCCTTTTAGACAGTTTCTAAATCTGTACCACTTCTACAGCATATCAACCATTTAAGTGCCATTTATTCTCGAAAAAAAACACCTACTGCAAACAAATAAAAAGATGAATCTCGTAAATAAACTACTATCTTATTAACCAAAAACGAAATCGAATTTATTCACCGGATCCAAATATCCTATTTAAAAAAAAGAAAATTGACTGAGCAGTTTGGTAGATACCGTTCCTCAAATGGACAGGGCTACTTATATGCCGTTACTCCTGATCTTAAATGGAACACGTACACCAAATCTGTTGCTAAGACCGCTGGAAAAATGGTCTGATCCTTCTGTCGATCCAGTAGATATCTCACTACTGATGCAATTCTCTATCTATATAAGAGCCAGGTACGTCCAAGGATGGAACATAGTTGCCACATCTGGTCAGGAGCTGCTAGAAAAGACTTGTCCTGCCTTGGTAGAATTCAAAATAGACTTCGTAGCCTCGTAGGAGATGTTCTTTTCTCTTCCCTGCAACCTCTTTCTCACAGAAGAGCTGTTGCGAGTTTGTCGCTACTTTATCGTTATTTTCATGGAAAGTGTTCGACTGAGCTTCAATCTATGGTCCCCCCCTCGCCAAACTTTCACAAGAAACACTCGTCTAGCTGAAAACGCTATCAATAATTCCCCCCACTCTTTATCTGTGCCTAAACCTAAACGTAGATTCCATGAACAAAGCTTATTTCTTAGAACTGCACGCCTGTGGAATTGTCTTCCGTTTTCCTGCTTTCCAGCTGACTACAATATGGTTGTCTTCAAGTCTAACGTAAACAAGTTCTTGGTGATTCGTTCCACTTGTTAACAAATTTACCGAATTTCCATTACTAACGATTACTATATTGTCCAAATGGCTACTGTACACTCTTAACACTTATGCTCGAGTGGTCTCTGGGCCTTAATAAGTGGTTATGCCTATGTAATATATCTATATATATATATATATATAATTTCAATATTTATTTATTGAAAAGAATATAATCTTTTGCGTCGAAATTGGCTTTATAAATATTTTTCTCAGATTCTTTCAAATATAAAAATATGGATATGTTTTATATATATATATATATATATATATATATATATATATATATATACTCTTATAATTTGTTTTTCTCGTGTGTGTATTGATATTCATATTAAAAAAACTTTTTTTCTATTTATTTAAAAAGAAAATACAACTTTTTTTATATATGGGTCGTGAAATCGCATTCATCTGCAAAAGATCTAGCTAATTTGCATATTCTTTTAAACATTCATGTTAATTAATTCCCTGTTAGTTGCTTCGGTTTTATTATGAGATGATCATCTTTAGTTAACTATTATTTGTAATCATATTCATGCAGATATTCTACATGATTTATACTTGCGAAATATTTCCGTAAAAAGCTAGGAAAACTTCTAGTACGATAGAGAGAGACCACCATTTCCGCAGTGGCTTTGGAAATGCTCTCAATGTATCTGTTCCAACTCATGTTCTCTGTGAACGTTAAGCCTAGGATTTTGAATGAAGTATTTTCTACCAAGCAACAGTACAATATCAAATAAAGAAACGGACGCATATAATTATTACGCAATTAATAATGGCGTTGGGCACATGAAGATTTACGTACAGTCGTTCAATTAGATTTTCCTGAGTGGGTCGAATAAGAAATCCGAAAAAGGATCACTCCAACAATAAAGAAGAAGCAAGTCAGTGATATTTCTCGAATCTCGTGAGAACTAGGAAAATGTTTGGTATCTTCTGAGATCTCACGACTTGACAGTAAATAATTAGAAATGAATATCATACAAGGGAGTTAACTCTGTCTTTTCTATATTACCAATTCGCACGTTGTGGTTTCACTGTCGTTCATACAAACACGCTGATCCTCCAGGTCCTTAATAAGAGATGTCGCCTTCATTTATACGAAAAGAAACAAAATCGTAAAGTGTGATAAATACTGTAGGAATTTAATAAAAATCCGAGGGTCTATTAGACTTTAGGAAAGTTTAATTCCACAATAATTTGACATACAAAAGCGGGAAAATATGAAATCATGCTTAATTCTTAGACTCCTTCTCGGAACAGTCTACTGCACTAGCAGAGGAGGGGCAGGTTGTAGAGATCATGTATACAACAAGAAATACTCACAGCATTGCAACATCGAGCTGATCTTTTGCTGTTAGAGAAACCGACAGGCGCAAAGCAGTCTTTTCTAAAATAAATAAATAAATAAATAAATGACATTTTTTTTAAAATATACAATGAATATTTTTTGATATCTCTGTGTAGATTTTTCAAATCTAACTGGCTCTTTAGTGTCTAAATGTACATTGAATGCATTGTAAAATAATGCCTGCTCGGAGAGGCGTTTACGATGAAAAAAAAGGTTGCCTAATCACTACTCGCATTTCTCCCCTGAATCAAAGTTAAGTAACTGTTGGAAATAAATCCTCAAATAACTCGAAATGAAGTGTCTATTTACTAGCCTTCCTACGAGGCAACACAAGGTCGTTTTTTTAATATGAGGGAAATTCAGCTCCCAACAAAAAGGGGCACGTTGGTAAAAAATGCCCCAGTCATTGAAGGAGTTCTTCTCCACTGACCGAGGATATAAAAAGTGAACTGTAGTATCAGAAAGTTGTAATGGAATCAGTCGAGACGTTATTTCAAAGTTATTCTTTACCTCGATTAATGGCTTCAGTTTAATCTTTTTAAGTACATCTAGATAGACAGGAAATGGATTACTGCATTTAACAACGTAAACTTTGCAACGCTTTTTTACTTCCAATGCCTACTAGTCTGAAGTATTTCTTACCTATGTTAATGAAAAACGGGCTTTCGTTACTATTTTCTGAGTTGGCCTTTTTTTCATTTTGGGGGACATTAAAACAAAACGCTTATGCAAATAATCCTCACATTCTAGACCAACTAAAGGAGAACATTACCAACGCTATCAGGAGAATCACAAGAGAAGATCTACAGGCAGTATCTGCAAACGTTGTTAAACGTGCTCAGAAATGCATAGATATCAACGCTGAGCACTGCCAGCATCTTTTATTAAACTAGAGATAATTTAAATAACAAAAGAATGTTCTTCCTCCTCATCCTTACTCCATTTTCTGAGCTACCTTTAAGTGGACCACCCTGTTTTAATTATTGAAAAAATCTGATTCGTTTACTAAAAATGAAATGTTGATATTTGAACGCTTGAGGATCATCACACGTGAAAGAATGGTTTGATCTATTAGAGAGATACTTAATGGTATCTACAGTACACGAATATCTAACAGCTTTATTGATGCAGCCTTTTTAGTAGGCATCATTGCTAATTTGAATAGTTGCAATTATGTCTAGGAGATACGAAGAAGGGGATTGTTTGAGTTGATTCAATTTAGATGATGCAATCCTCTGTTCCAATCAGGCATAGCAAATTAGATCTCGGCATGTGGAGATTTTCTATTCTCTCAATATATTCCTAGAAAATCCTTTAATCCTCAGGGGTCGCATGAGCACTGCACGAATTCATCAGTGTATCTTAGGAACGAATAACATTAGGTTTGAAAGCGCATACAGCGCCTGATCTTACCAAATGGTCATCCATTTTAGCGCTGGTCAAGCTTAACATCGCTTTAATTCTGTGACCTGTGAGAACCGGTGTGTGACCGTGAGTTCGGCCATATATTCATATCATTCGTCAGCATTCAAATATAAATCTATACACCAAAGAAATCTGTAACCTCGAATGGTTTAAGGCCTTGATAAATGCTCTCATATCTTAAATGGAATAGTAACACATGTTCTAATCTGAACCAACATAATTTTTTTAATTAAAAAAATATTGAGTGTGGCTAAAAATAAAATTAAACGCGTTACTAATTCTTTTCATGTTTTGTCAATACGTTTCCATATAAGTGAGTGGAGTAATTAACCATATTAATTAACCATATTACTTAACCATATTAATTATCATTCATATTATTTCGATTATTTGAACTACTGTTCTTATCTTGGGTGTTATTTTAAATACGTCGTGGTCGATGTAACCTCTGACCTTCTTCAAATTCTTCTTGTTGAATACAGGAATCTTTGTGTCGAACTCGGGAATCTGCACGAAATTTCGAAGACAAAACTTTATTTCATCTAAGGGGACAGCATGCTCTCCTTCCATCAGCCATGACTGCGTAATAGTCATAAGTAATTTCTCGATTTTATTTTGAGTGTCGCTCGCACTGAGGATTGAATCTTCAACCTCCAAAAGATTGTAACTCTTACGACTGAATTTACATAGTACTTTATCCATTACGCTACCGTTTACTGTGAACAGTTAAATAAATAAGGAATTCTGTTTGAAATTCCATACAAATTTCCGAGTTTGGCAGAAAGATTCCAGAGTCCGACAAAATAACCTGAAAAAGGTCTGAATTTACATCGCTCGAGATGTGAAAATGATACTCAAATCCAAGTAATATGAATTATCAATCCGTTGACACACCGGTTCTCTTTGAATAACCCGAGTTAAGCAAAGCTGAGTCTGGCCACCATCAGATGGGTGACTAATTTGGTAAAACCAGAAACTGTACGTCGACACGTCTTTGCAAGAGTTGCAAAAACCAAACGTCGTCATCTCCTCTAACGGGGATATGCATGCGACTGGGAATCGCTTGTCAATTTCATACTCTCATGAAACTTCTTGCTTCGGAGGCAGACGATTCAACGCGTCTAGGGTGAGTATCGATAGAGTACTGTTGCCACATCTAGAGATGAGCTGCCCTGATCATTCTTTCCTGCCTTGACAGAATACAAAGTAGAATTCGAAATGGGTAATGTTTATTCCCCCCCCTCTCTCTCTCTCTCTCTCTCTCTCTCTCTCTCTCGCTCTCTCTCTGCCTCTTTTTTATTTAAGAGACGCTGCGACCTTATCTCTGCTCCATCGCTATTTTTCACGGCAGATGCTCCACTGAGCTGCACTCAATGGTTCCTTCCTGTAAGTCTTTCGCGACAAACACCCGACTAGCTACAACAACTAGCAGCAGTTTCCCTTACTCTCTATTTGTGTCTAAATCTAAACGAAAATTCCATGAGCAGAGTTATTTTATCCTAGAACTGCTCGTCTGTGTAATAAAATTCCACGGAACTACTTTTCGGCTGAATAGCACAGGGTCGTTTTAAAGCCCTACGTTAACATGTCCTTGAAGAATCGTCTTCTAAAATAAATTAACTTATACATTTTTATTGCGATGCACATTAACCCTTAACCGTTGCGTGACCTCTGAACCTAGATAAGCGGCAATTTTATATATATATATATATATATATATATATATATATATATATATATATATATATATATATATATATATATATATATATATACTCGGGTTTTTTATTCAAAAGTAATGGACTAATGAATTCAACGAGGTTGTTAGATAGTGCTCAATAAAAAGAGCTGATAATACTTGTTTATTGTTATATAAACATGGTCACATTCTGCTGCTACAAATAGCCACTTGTTTCAATCAAACAATAGATATCATCAGGCAGCGACTTGACTATTCAAAAGTTCAATGAATGAAGATTATTCAGCAGGATGTGTTTATATAACAATAAACAAGTATATATATATATATATATATATATATATATATATATATATATATATATATATATTCTAGACTAGACTAGCCGTGACTTGTTGAGTCAGTATGTATATATTAGAAATGATATTAATGTATGAGCGTGACACTTGTGACGTAAAGAAAATAGTTTTTGTGACATAACAGAAATATTTCTATGAAAGTATATTAAAATGAAAAAAATATTCACATATATTTCTATGAGATGTTCTGTTTATATTTGTTTATTTTTGAAAAAAAATATTACTGCCATTGAATTATAAGTGGTTTTCCATACTTATATGTAAATATAAACTGGGCAGATACCATAATACTTAAAGTTAAAATCAAATTTTAATATATCTTTTTTTTAATTAAATTGTTAGTTGAAAGTACAGAATAGTTAAAAAAAAATCACTTTCCCCATGTTAAGAATGCCTTTTTAAATAGGAAATGAAAATAAAATGTAACTTTTTTTCATTTATTTTAAACAAACATTCATGACCCATTGGGTCAAATATTTAAATTATTTGTTAATAATAAGGTCAATAAAACTAATTAAGACAATGCGGAAATGAATGACGTAAAAAAAGCAGAAAGTATTAACACTTGTTTATTTGGATAATTTAAACGCGTAAAAACCAGTTGGGACGCTGAAAACGTACACAGTAAAACAATACGCTTTATTGTCGCGTTGATTATTTATTGTAATGCAAATTAAAAAATATATATTTTCGAGATATTTATTTATGTTGGTAGTGTAGAGGAAAATGCATGAATGTTTTTTAATAGAGAATATATTTAAAAAAAAAAAAGAAGGCGTTCGGTAAATCGCCGCTGTAATATGCTAAACGGGTTAAAGTAGATTTATTTGTAATAAAATTGCGTTAAAATAACTTAAACGTAATCCGGAAATGAATGATGTAAAATAGATACAGAAAGTATTAACAATTGTTTATTTGGATAATTAAAACGCGAAAAAAACAAAAATAAAACAATTAGTCGCGTATGTTTATGTACGCATTCGCAACCGGAAATCGTAAACTGGATATGTGGTTACAAAACCCGTTACAAGGTCATTTGAGATTTATAATTATATATATATATATATATATATATATATATATATATATATATATATATATATATAATTATATATATATATATAAGCCCCTTTAAGAAATTCATTTCTTATCGTTGAGCACTTTCAGTTGAATTAAAAGTCAGTCAATATAGGCAAATCATCATATAATGATTAGATCACTCTGACTGACGTAAAAACCATTTAAAAATAAAATGTTTAGTTTGAACGTTATTTCACGCGGTTAATGCTAGCTGAATGGATACAGTCTTTGCTAATCAAGCCAGAGATGGTTTGTGTTGCTGGGTTCGAATCCGTCGAGTGGTGTTAATCGTGACACCCTGCACTGAGGATTCTCGAAAGGATGAAACACTAGTGTCTGTAGGCATTTTATTATTATAGTAAATAATTATATATATATATATATATATATATATATATATATATATATATATCACAAAATAAAACTATCCCCCCCCAAAAAAATATATATTAATCTCACAGTCAATAATTGTTATGGTTCTTAATAAGCCACAATAAAGACAGAACAACTGTGAAAGACAAGACGTGTAAAATAAAAGGCAAACAAAATGTTACAGAATAAAAAAAGACTGTTTTACGTTCCACCGAGCAAGCGAAGATAACTCCGGAACTAGAGCCCTACCTGGGATATATGTTGTATAGCCGGGGTGAATATAGAAGAAGAAGCTTCGTACCTTTCTGTCTGAAGGTCGTTTGTCTTCCTGCTGTTGGGCGCTGTGATAACAGCCCACCATACCGACACAATAAGACGATTAAGAAATACCTGTTTTTTCTTCTTTGTGAAACATAAGACAACGACTTTATATTTATAAATGTAAATGCATTGTTTTTCAGTTTGTCACTGAACAGAGGGAGACAACTCTCGTTTACTAAAAGATTCGTTCATTTTTTTCATCTCATAATTTAGGACGCGATTTTTATTTATTAAATCAAAACATTTTTTAAAAAAAAAGGAAGCTGCGACGATTTTTTTTTAATCTAACAAAGTCGATAACCTTATTAATACAAAATGTAGTCTTTACGCGACTATTAACAGAATCGTTTCTGTTTTCATATCATAATTTACGATGCTAAAACCAGATGTCTCAGTGTCTTCACACATGAGTCTGTTTGCGTATCTCCATGCTTTCCTTTTGTCTAACCTTGCTTCACGGCTTTCTAGGAGCACGTCCGCACACCTTTGTGGAAAGAAACCCAAACTTTTTGCTTTAATCTTTTTGACCTCTTTGACCTCTCAGTTCCAGTGACGTAGCCGAGTAAAAAACACGTCTCCTTAACGCGACCTCTGGTCATCTACCCGAATGTGGCGCATATAGTGTCGCTTATCAATTATTGTTTTGGGTTTCTAAATTCTTATGTTAATAGCGAATTACAGATAAATCTATAAACATATCATTTAACTATTTTCATAATTAACTTTCAGCTAAACTTATTCAACCAAAACAATATTTCTCTTTTTAGCCTAGAAAGGTCGATGGTGTTGTCCACTTCTCGTTTGATAGATAGATAGATAGATAGATAGATAGATAGATAGATAGATAGATGGATGGATGGATAGATTGATTAATAGATAGATAGATGGATAGATAGATAGATAGATGGATGGATGGATGGATGGATAGATAGATAGATATATAGATAGATAGATAGATAGATAGATAGATAGATAGATAGATAGATAGATAGATAGATAGATGGATAGATATATAGATAGATAGATATATAGATAGATAGATAGATAGTTTATTAACACTGTTAACCCTGTTATTATCTAACCTATATGGACGGTGGTTGAGTCCATTTAGAGGGCGGTTTCCCCCACAACAATAATACAATGAATTTACATTTTATATTTGTTGTCCCTATTTGCCATGCCTCCCCACGGGACAGAGTTAGACACCAGGGTCGTTTTTTAACGTGGAGAAAAGGTACAAAAATAAAAATAAAAAATTGTCTCAGTCGTGAAGGACTGATCCTCCACCGAAAGAGAACAAGAAATGGAAGTGCAGCATCTGAAGAACAGATGGTATTTATTTGCTCCCCCACCGAGCAAATTAGGCACGAGGCCGATTTTTAATGTGAGGAGTGAAGGGGAAATGGGGACCAACTCCCCGGGGAGTAGGGGAGCTGGATAGTGACAATTGGTATGAAGGGTTTCCCCTACATTGACCAAGGTCTTATCTGTGGGGTCGCCCCCACATAGGGTCTTTGCTTGCAGTATCTGCCGGAAGAGATGGTATTTATTTGCTCCCCCACCGAGCAAATTAGGCACAAGGCCGATTTTTAATGTGAGGAGTGAAGGGAGGGGGAAGGGAAAAAGGGGACCAGCTCCCGAGAGGTGGGAAATGGGAGCTGGTTAAAGGTCAGGCATGTGGGGTTGCCCCCACATCTGGTCTTTGCTAGTCATAGCTGGTCTTTGCTAGTCATAGCTTGCAGCATCTGCCGGAACAGATGGTATTTATTTGCTCCCCCACTGAGCAAATTAGGCACAAGGCCGTTTTTAATGTGAGGTAAAAACCAGCTCCCCTAAAAGGGGTCACTCTGGTTACCAAAAATAATAATTGTCCCAGTATAGAGGGTTTCCCCTCCATTGACTGGTACAAACCATCCTAAGTGCAGCATCTGCCGGAACAGATACTACACTTTGATCTTGACCAAAAGATATTTGCTGTAGATCAAAGGATATTTTCTCAATCGAATGTACTTACCGACCTGCTTCGAAAGTTATTGATCCTTCGTGGTCAATCCCGGACAACAATTTCGTGTTGTCAGTGAGATTCATGTCGACAATGTTGATACAAGATAAATACATGTACTGCAAGGAAGCGAATTGGACAGCTGCTCGGTCATTTTTACCTGTTAAAAAAAAATAAAAAAAAGAAAACAGGCGATTGTGTTCATATGTTGTACGTTGGGATCTTCCACCCGTAATTAGAGATTAGGTTTACTAGTATGAGTTTCGGAAGTGCATGTCGGGACAATCTGGCGATGAACGGGGATGGATGTGTTGGTTCAGGGGTCGGCTCCTTACAGAAATTACGCTAAAAGTATGTGTTGATGATTACATAAGAAATCATTATAGAAGATGATCGTTCTGCTTGTCATACGATTTGATACTTTAAGAACCAAGTCAACGTTTTAATTTTTTGTTTGAACGCTTAGGTTTATGCGCCGAATGAACCAATCACTTTGAAGCGAAGAGAATTAAAATCTATTTCTGTCTATGCAAGCAGACATATCTATGAAGCTTTTAACAGCAGGGTACAACGGGATGTTGGGCAAGAACATTGAATTATGTTTTATTCATCTACAAATTTTTTTAAAGGAATAGTTTTAAATGTGTCTTAGTCTCACTAGACGTTGCTTCGTCTGCCTGTGACTTTGGGATTTGCGATATCAGTTTCATTATCAAACATGTGTTATGCAGTGGGGCCTTACGTCAGTATTAGAGTTTACTAGTATGCATTTTAGAAGTTACATTAAATGCAAGTCGGGTCGGCTTGGCGACGAATTAGACCGCTGCTCGGTCATTTTTACCTGTGGCAAAAACAAACGACTGTGTTCAGTTGTTTTATGTTGGGATCTTACGCCGTTAATTAGAGATTATGTTAACTAGTATAAGTTTCGGAGGTGCATATCGGGGCAACCTGGCAGCAAATGGAGATGGATGCGATGTTTCAGGGGTCAACTTCCTAGGCAAAATAACATAGAAGCAAGTTTCGATGATTTCGTAAGCAATGATCACGTGTTCAATGAGAGGAACATAATTTTCAAAGCGGTTCGCCGCGAAGAAGCGGCCACCCTAGATGTACCTTGAAATTTTTTTTTTAATTCAATTTTCACCCCAAACAAGGCACAATGCCACTTTGAAGCAGGGGGCTACTATCAGGGACTTAATTAGCAGGATCATTATGAAGGGAGGTTAGTAGAAAGATGTTTGTTCACATTACACTTGAACTTCTGTATATCAGTGCAGTTGGGAAAGCAGAATCCCGGAAGGGAGTTCCAAAGACCCGCAGTTCCGGGAAAGAAACTATTGGAGTAAAAGGCTTTCTTGCACCTAGGGATTTCTACTGTAAAGGGATGAGACTTAGTAGCTTGTCGGGTTTGTCGGGGGTAGTTACGTCGGGGAGGTACAAGTGTTTGCAGTTCGTCAGAGCATTCACCATTAAAGTATTTGTAGAACAGGCAGAGGGATGCAACATCTCGTCGATTGGACAGAGGCTGAAGCCTAGATGACAGTTCAGGACCTATCAGGTTGGCGACTCTCTTTTGGACCCTGTCCAGGAGCGAGAAACAAGCAGCAGATGCAACAGCCCAGATGTGACAACAGTACTCCATACATGGGCGAATGGTTGCCTTATAGAGGATACTGTCAGGCGGAAGTAGTTTTCTAGCACGGTAGAGGGAGCCAATCTTCCTTGCAGCAGCCTTGGCAATGCTTTCAATGTATCTATTCCAGTTCATATTCCCTGTAAACGTTAGACCGAGGAGTTTAAAAGAAGTACTTTCAGGCAATGTGTTCTTGGCCATTGCTACTGGTGGTAGAGAAGGTACGGATCTAAGCGATTTTCCTCGAAATTGTCCGTTCGTTGATCTTAACCTTAAAATTAAGTAAGAAAAGCAAATAAAAAAGAAATTCATTTTCATCTTTTTTTTATAAATAATTAATTTTTGTCTCTTCCCATCATGAACGAATTTCTCTTTCCCAATAAAATTTTTAAAACCGCTAACTAGTCTCCTCGTTTTTCTATGCACGCGTCTTATTCGTCTTGATTAAACAGATGACCAACAGTCAAAGGCTGATCAAACGATACAGATCAACTGCCGCACACACAGTAAAGTGACCATGAAAAAAAAACATTAATTTAAATATACTTCTTCATTGGGCCCTGTCGGTGGGGCAGTAGAATACACTGACTGCCCCCCTGCAGAGGGTAAAAGTCCCTCAATGGGGGTCCTGGATATGACCTTAAACTATATCCAGTGGTGAGGCCCCAGTTTGTGGGCTTTGGGGAGTGTGGAGCCACCCTTTAATTACCATTGCTCCCAGGTCCACTCTGATCCGGAGTGGTAGTACTTGTTAGGGTTCCAACTATGGGTTGAATAGAAACCGACTTGAAAACAACAAATATATTCTATTAAATAATTTTTTCTTCGAAATCTTTGGATTCGGCATTAAATAACCCGAAAAGGGTTGATATACCGTAAAACAAGAACAACCAACCAACCAACTTCTTTATTGCTCACTGGCTAAAATCCCACATGTGCAGCCACTGCGCATGTGCTAGAAACGTTCACCTATTCATCTATGTGAAAATACCGCATATTCCTCTTCATCTTAAAGAAACATTTTTTTTTTCAATGTAAGCCTTGCGAATGTGACACGACTAATAATGGTCTTGGATGTGACCTTAAACTATATCCGATGGTGAAGCCCCAGCGTACGGGCCTTGGGGAGTGTGGAGCCACCCTTTAATTTCTATTGCTCCCAGGTCCACTCTGACCCGGAATGGTAGTAACTTTTAGGGCCCCAACTCTGGGTCAAATAGAAATCGACTTAAAAAAAAAAAAAACATATTCTATTAAAAAATGGTTTCTTAAAAATCACTGGATTCGGCATTAAATAATCTGAAAAGGGTTGATATGCCGTAAAACACAACCAACCAACCAACGACTAATAATGTAGAAATAATCTAACTGGAATCTAATGTTGAGTTGCTGTCCGTCTGCGTCACTTATTTCAGTTATGTTAGAAAATAAAGTTAGGAAGTAAACGCTTAACAAATATAACATTATCTTCTCTTTGGAGTCAATTTTTTTTTCTAGCAAAACCGTTTATAAAAACTCTCAGCGACCGTATCTTTGCGTCTTTTTTTTTTTTCGTGAAGTAAACACGTATTTCTATAGCATAATAGGCCATGTGAATATGAAGACAAATTAACCGGACGAGACTATAAAGTTTTATACTGACCAAGTATTACTATAACGTTTTCAACAAGAAACTAAAAGAATTATACATATATATGTGGTGGTTTTACGTTTTTTATAGTCGCTTTGTCGTCGTTGCCGACTCGTCTTGTAGTTGGGATAGAAATACAGAAATATCAATGACAACACACACAGGAAGTGACGATTAAAAATGAAGACCAGATCGTAGTATGTAAAAAAAATGGGTTTATTAACTGATTCGTGTATTTAATCACTCGCATGTGCAGCCAGTAACACAGAGCAATCTTTTTCAACTGCCCCCGAATGACATATCGGTTTCTTTTTTTAATAGCCGTTGAGCGAAGCTCCATCGAGGCTGTCGGTAGGATGGATGAAACTTATTGGTAGACTTTTGATTTGCAATCGAAACATCCCGGATTTGCTTTTCGCCGCAGGTAGGCCAGACTCATACACTGGCACATAATTCTTGTGTGCTCCGCGCAAGCACTGCACATGTGGAACACACTTTAACTAGTCTGCTTTCCGTCTGATTAAAATATAGTAGTTTTCAAGTTCAAACTAAACAGCTTGTTTAGCCATCCACTTAAATATCATGCCCAATATCCAATATTAACGACCACTGTAACAGAACGCGCACGCACGGAATGCGAAATGACTTAACTGTATGGAAAAAGATTATAACAATTACAGAGAGATAGAGAGCACTTTAATAAACACGTAAGAGATTACGAAAGAAACGTCACAACAGTAACGAGAAGTCACGCGTAGCGGGAGAATAAAGAAATAAATGTCGTTGTTAAAAAAGGGGGTTCGAGTTTTTCTTCCTCTTTGTCTCCTTTGCGACGTAGACTAATACAGCGTGTTGGGTCCCGTATCCAAACGTTTGTACTACGTTACATTACTAAACTACCACCTTAAATTCACTAACTTTTATCCTAGAGTGACTTTCGTGCCTTGATAGGCGGTGACTACTTCATAAAAAATGTCTTAAACGTTCGAACGATTTCATGAAAGTTGAATGGTTATAATTGATGTCCGAACGTTGAATTGTCTTAGCGTATTATTTTATTCGTTTAATTAGCAAAGTCTCTATTGAATTAATATAAAGTAGTGATTTCAAAAGTTTAAAAGTTTAAAAATACGACTTCGATGTCATCAGATGAAATCGAAACCAAACCATTTAGCGCTTTAGTCGCGTTCCTTCTGTTTGAGCTATTAACCTTAAGATTTAAAATTAAACCACGTAAAGCTATGAAGGAATTTGCACATGCGCAAAAGTGATGGAAATATGTCGGTCAGTTGAAATGATATTCTGGTACGCTTTAAACGTCCATCCAGACAAAGATTTTACTCGGTGTAGACCATCCTTTCTGTATGATTCCTGTTTCTTGTTAATTTCAGTGTTATGTGGCCAGAAGTTTAAGAGTTTATCGGTTAAATGTTTCACCTATTTAATCTGTGGTATCCCAACTCCACATTTTTACAATAACACCCGTTTAGCTACTATACACAGTTTTCCATACTCGGTGTATGTGACTAAATCTGAAGGCAAATTCCATGAACAAAGGTTATTATTTTAGAACTGCCCACCTGTGGAAATCGGTTTCGTTTGCATGCTTTCCAGCAAATAACAACATGGTCGTCTTCAAGTCCAATGTAATCAAGTTTTTTTTTTATGTTTCGCTTATTTAAATAATCAAATTCTTCCCAAGTTCCAACGACCACTATGCCTTTGTCTTGGTGACAACCTCACACTCATTAACCCATATCTACGAGTTCTTTTAGACCTTCATAAACATATCCGATTTTGATTAATCGTGGTATTAGATTCCACAATTCTTCCATACGACAGCATTAACTGCCAACTGACTGCTACTTAAGGTCGACTACTTCAATTCTGCGTTTTTATGTCAACACGTGATCTCCTGCCACCAGTTCGAACTTATTGCCAGCCGTTTATTCAAAAAAAAAAGCAATCGATGTATTTCCCTCAAGTTCTCAAAAACAGAAAATATGCTCTCATTAACGATAAACACAATCACATTTTTTTACGAGAATACTAATTATCGAAATGCCAGTTTTCTTTGGCCTTGCATACCGAGTTGACATCAGTGGCGAAAATGAGCCAGAGTAAACATATTTGTTTACGATAGCGAGGCTAAAAACGAGGTAATAAAATAAAATAAAATATTTGTCTAATTCGAACTGCTAATCACATCTTTTTTCTTTACTCTGACGTTGAATCGTGTGGTCGCACAGCAGTTATCCATATCCCACATCGTCCTTAATATTATTGTTGTACTATCAAGGTGACACTACGTTGCTCGGGATTGAATAATGAACGAATGCTTCACACTCCCATATTTTAATGTCATCTAAATCGATGAAATAGCCCATTTTTTTTTCAATCAAATCGATTGATTGCCTGCTCTAATTGGGGACCAATCGCGATGCACCTGGAGGAAGCTTCACATGCCTCTTGCAGTGACTAAGTTCACAATATATTGTAGTCTACATTGCACTGTAGAGAACCTACTGTTGATTATATATATGATTCGTTTTTAAATAAATCCAGTGCTCAATTAAAAGGAAAATCCGAAAAATAAGAGCGTATTTATATTTTGTATTTTGTGTACAGAAAGTTGTTAGATGAGATAAGTCATTGGTACCGTCGGTTTCAAGCCTGATAATTAGGACAGTTTTAGATATCCATACCCAGCTCTCTTCAGCCAATACTCATCTCTAAGTTGATTATATATATATATATATATATATATATATATATATATATATATATATTAGACATTAAGAGGAGATTATAGATAGATATATAAATTCCCGTTCACATACACCTTTCAGGATAAAGCTAGAACCCAGAACTAGATAGAATCATATATATATATTCTTTAATATTTATTCTTTAATTCTTTTATATTTATAATATACTTTAGTTTTACCATCTTGGATCATTTGGGCAAACTTAACTGTAATTTTTATTTCATATATATATATATATATATATATATATATATATATATATATATATGTCTGTAGGTATTTAATAATTATTATAGTAAATAATTATATATATATATATGTATATAATGTTTTACATTAAAGTTTAAAATGCAAAATCAAGTATCATGATTCAATTGCTCTAAACAGAAACATTCATTTCGAAGGCGCACCTATCATATCAAAGAACCTACTGTTGATTTTATAAAGATGAAGAGCTATGAAGGCGGGAGTGGTACTATTCAAACGAGCGACCGTTTGTATGTATATCTTTCGACAGAGTCGCCCCATTCTTAATGCATTTTTGTCGGAAATTCAACGTAGTATCTTTGCTTCTGACACAATATAGTATTTTTGCTTTATTGTCTGCGCGGTGATAATGGTTTGAATTTATGTTTAAAAAGAAAAAGTCAATTATCATTGTGAAATTGTGCTTAACACAGAAACATTCATTTCGAACGCGCCCCTGTCATATCAAAGAAACTATTGTGGATTTGTTTTTTCCTGCGGACTGCAATTCTTATCTTTATAGTTGTTATTTCACCACTTTTCAGCCAATCATCTGATGACGGGAAGAGGATGAGTTGGCCGAAACGTGGTAAAACAACAGCGGATATGGAGATAAGGATAACAGTCCGCAAAAAGAATGAATACACAAATAAATATTTGAAGATATTACAGACTTTTACCAAAATGAATAATGTTCGGATTAAATAGTTGATATGCCGTAAAACAAAACATAATTCTAAGCAATCTATATATATAAAGGCAAAAGTGACGCACGCGTTTTTTGTATTTCCAAGTTCTCGAGAGGGTTACTATTTTGGAAAACTTTTTATATACTCCCTAGATTACAATATGTACGATTTGCAAACGGACGTCGTCTCTACATTAATTTTGATCGACTTTTATAAAATTCACGCTATTCCGTGCTTTCGCGTGTTTGTTCGTCTTTTTCGTACAAATAAAGCGAAACTAATCGAATCGGATCAGTTCGCCGGCTTACCGGCCGGGACCTCCAGAAAGGCAATCAACTTTCCCAAGCTTCATTTCTGTGCCTGCGTGATTCTTAACTTATTCACTTCAAGTAAATTTTTTGATTGACATCGATAAATTTGAGCGCTTATCGCTTCCTCTCGTGTCTTAGCCTTGCGGTAAGATCCCAGCTTTTCTTTCACTTTCTTTTCCGCCTTCGCATCAAAGGTTCGAGCCTGCCTGACTACTACCACTTTTTTCCCAAACATTCGGGTAACGCCGAGCGCCCCCTCTAGTATAGAATAAATATTTAATGATATTAAGGACTTTAAGCTAATTGTAAATATTTTTTACCAAAACGACTAATTTCGGCATTAAATAGAACAAACAATGTTTTTGATACGCCGTAAAACAAAACAGTCAAATGCAGTTTTTAGCAAATATATTTTGTTTGTTTTTTTGTTTTTTCAGCATAGGGATGGGCGTACTTTTTCTTGTTTCTTTTTATTTTAGTTGGTTATTTTTTTTTTCGTTTTCTTTTTTGTTTTAGCTTGTTTTATCATAAAGCTAATTTAGCTTTGTTGGCCTTGTTTGTTTTCCTACAGAGAATAATGATTATCACGGTCCCTTCATACGTCCGCCCCTATCTTGCACCACTTCACGCTCTCTTTCTTTCTCTCTCTCTCTTTCTCTCTCTCTTTCTGCTTCTCTCTCTCTCTCTCTCTCTCTCTCTCTCTCTCTCTCTCTCTCTCTGCTTCTCTTTCTGCACCAAAAAGCGCTAGTTGCCCCGTTGTTAGACCTTGGGGTCATTTTTACCGAGTTGACTTTAATGGTACAGCCATCCTAACCAACCCTGGTCGCTTACAACACGGCGCCCCGGGGCAGAGCGACATGTCACCAACACAAGTTATAATTTACCCTCCAACCACGACAACCGGTTTCTTCAAAGGAAGCCCTTTCAAAACTTATTATTGTTACGAGTGCGTTCGGGTGGACATGTCTCAGTTGCAAACGTCTAGACGGATACGTCCTGACGTTCTCCAACATTTCAATACCCCTTCTCTCTCTCTCTCTCTCTCTCTCTCTCTCTCTCTCTCTCTCTGTTCTTTTCTGTTTCTCTCCTTTCTTTTATTTTTAACCCTTATCTTCATGTAATTCTCTCTTTCTATCTCTGCTTATCTCTCAATCCATAAGTCTATCTATGAATTTCTCTCTATACAAGTGTCGTTCCAAAAATAAAGCCCACTATTTTTTAACTAAAATGTTTAAGAGGCACAAAGGCGAGAAAAGTGCCATTAAAACGAGCAATCTTTTGTGCCCAAGAATTTCTTGGTCCCTCGACAAAAGGGGAGTGGACCTGTAAATTCACCCTTGTCCGTTCACCCGTTCGTCTGTCCGCACTTTTCTCAATAACTACGCCTTGGATTTTTTTTTTAAATTTTGCACAAACATTAAACATGATATGAGTAAAACCGAACGGATTTTCCAGGAAAACTCCGGTTGCCCCCTAGCGGTGCCTTTCATGTTAAAATGGCTAAAATTGACACTTTTGAGCTTATTAAAAAAATTAATGCCTTGGATTTTTATAAAACTTTCTGAAAAGTTGTAACCAACTGATTTCTATATAATTTTGTTTGTCTATACTTCGCAATAACGCTTGAGGATGCTCCAGGGGCTCTTTTGGGGCTAATAAAAACACTCAGTTTTTGGGACTATTTTACCATATTTGTCCAAAATTTTCTGTGTACGCCTATTTAGGAGTTTTGCATGGTGTTGAACTCAAATTTAAATATGTTAAGGCCTTGGGGACTTTGGGGTCAAAATAGGGGGGAGCAAATAATGGACTTAGTTATTTCTTTTTGTTTTATGGTGCAGAACTCAAATTTAAATATGTTAAGGTCTTGCGGACTTTTGGGTCAAAATGGGGGGAGCAAATGATGGACTTAGTCATTTCTTTTTTTTTTTTTTTTTGCGTGGTGCAGAACTCAAATTTACATATGTTAAGCCCTAAAACTGCATCGTTTGTTCCTTTTTCACTAGGATTTGACGTCCGCTGGGGACTTTGGGGGCTAAATGGGGGGGGATGCTGAACCTAGTCATTTTTTATGTCTCGTTCAATGTGCACTCACGGGGGAACATGCACGTTTGATTTACTCTTAACTTTATTTCATTCTCTCTTTCTATCTCTGTCTACCTCTCAATCTATTTGTCTGTCTATGAATCTTTCTCTATACAGGTGTCGTTCAAAAAGTAGATCCCACTCTTTTTTAACTAAAAATGTTTAAGAGCCACGAAGGTGAGAGCAGTGCCGTTAAAACGAGCAACCTTTTGTGCCCAAGAATTTATTTTTCTATATAGTCACTACAATCCTCAATGTAATTTTCCAGCGGTGGACGATAGCTGTGTATCGGCGTTCGGAGCACGCTTTGTGATACCAAGAGTGTTCCAAAAGTAATATCTTATTTTTAACTCAAAAAGATGAAGAGCTATGAAGGCGGGAGTGGTACTATTCAAACGAGCGACCGTTTGTATGTATATCTTTCGACAGAGTCGCCCCCATTCTTTATGCATTTTTGTCGGAAATTCAATGTAGTATCTTTGCTTTTGACACACGCATATGTTAGGGGTTGCTTTCTTAGAGTCCCACACCGTCAATATCTGCAATAGAGAGATAAAGCTTTCGAGTAATAAATGCATGTAGCTAGATATCTGCGCGGTTCGGGCTGAAATTGAAACAGGGTTCCTTTTTTATCGTCAGAGATTTATTCGCTGGGTCATCAGTACAAGCAAGGAGGGAGTGAATTTTTCCGTTTATATAAACTAGAACAGCAGTCGTAGAGTGTTCGATTCACCTTTTGCGGTGAGATGTGCATTATCCTTTATGAGGATTGCTAATTTTACTTTGCGTAGAGCTCGACCCATACAAAGGTTGAAGAAGTGTTGGTAGTCATATGCTCTATGTATCTTAAATCACGACTCTAACTCGTTCAATCTACCTTTTTTTTACTTGATGCATTTTCTTTCTTCATAACGAGCCCCTCTCTCTCTCTCTCTCTCTCTCTCTCTCTCTCTCTCTCTCTCTCTCTCTCTTCAACCTCTCATTACTCTGACACTTTCTCCTCCTTTCGCTTTCTTTCTCATCTTTATTTAAGCTTCAGCTCTTTTAATCTTTCTTCGTGGCTTATTTCATCCTCTTTTCGGTACTACTGCAGTTTATATCCCGTTTTTCTATGAGTCCCACTCGGCAACGGCCGGAGTACGAAGCAAACCGCACGGGAAAATGCCGAGTGAGCTTATCCAAAAAGAAACCTAGTCGTAAAAAGAGACGCGAGAGAACAGACGATTCCAAATTTGAAGAAGAAAAAAAAAAAAGAAAAGAACGTGAAGAGTTTCATTGCGCTTCAAAAAATCCATACCAAAAAACAAGTGTTTATTCTTGTGACAAGGATCAAGAACTATTCTAGTCCGGAAGCCATCGTGAAGTCACCGGAAACGGTCCTCGCATTTTGAAAAAAAAAATTTGCATAAAATGAATTAAACAAAAATTTGCAGTCGTCTGCTTATAAAAACAATAAAACTATTATTTGGAAAAAATTTGGTTTATAAAATGCAATTAAAAAAAGACTCCAAAATCGGTAAAAATACTAAAAAAAAACACATTTTCTTTGAACAAAAAGTTTTACGAAAATGTATAAATCAAAAAATATGTATATTTGGACTTTGTACCTTAAAACTAAAAAAGAATAATTGTTCATTAATTCGAAGAAAAAAAAAAACTATGCATACAAAAAAATGTTTTAAAAATAGTTGACGCTAAAAAAATAAATAAAACAGTAAATTTCATGACATTCTTACGGTAGGTAATTTTTATTTCTCGTTTTTGTATTCACTTCAGAAAGTTCGCGTCGTCCGCCGGGATTCACGGAAAAAAAACTGGATTTTATGGCAATAGTACTCTATTTTCTCTGTAGCGGTCCCGATCTCACTTTCTCTAGCCCTCCTTCTCTTTCTCACTTTCTCTCTCTTATTTCTCTCCCCCTCTCTCTCTCTCTCTCTCTCTCTGTCTGTCTGTCTGTCTGTCTGTCTGTCTGTCTCTCTCTCTCTCTCTCTCTCTCTCCTTGCCGGATATATATATATATATGTATGCGTATGTATATACATATCTATAAGTAAACACTGTTAAAATAAAAGAAATCTCTGCTTCATTATTCGACTTTTTATGTTTCTTAGAGCTTTTCTGTGTTCAAATTATATATATATATATATCTATCTATATTTTTATAAAGTAATAGGGTTCGTGTGTTTCTGTCTGTGTGTACAGCTCTCCATCATCAACGAAATATAAAGGAGGTAAGAGGGTAGATCTCTCCTGGTAGAGAAACATTAGAACCCATTTTAGGATGTTTCTGTTATAGGAGACATAAGAATCTATGCCTAATTTCTTTATATACTAGTCTACAAACCACCCCCATATCGAATGACTTATGCTCATTTGCATATCACATTATATTAAATCTCTTTAACTAATTACCTCCACCTTATTACATATTGGAAATATTCTAATCATTTCAACTGTACTATTTACAAAATCTATTTAACATTTAATTATTTAATATATTTTCATTTAATTTTATATTCGATTTATTTCACTTTACGTATATTATCAAAACAATTCATTGGCGGGCAAAGCTTTATGTTTTGGGATTGTATTGAAAATGTAATGGAAATTTCAATTTCGTTCCGTTTTAATCTTTTATATTTTACTTGCCAATATAATTGAAAGAATACAATTCAACTATCGTAATTTTATATAAATAAACAAAAACAAATATTTTAAAATAAAACTTTATTAAAAAAGAAATAATTTTATTTTTAAATGAAAAAAATCAATTTAGTAAAATAATTGTATTAAACACCCCCAGCCTTGTCAGCAAACCTGTAAACCTATAAAAGTTAACATTTCGAATGTAAACAGTGATTTTTCGATTTTGTTAGCGCTTGCCGCAATTAAACACAATTAAAACGGAACTAACTTTATTTCCATTCTATTTTTTAAACAACCCCCAAAACATAACGCTCTCTTCCAGTTATAGCCAATTTTTTTTTAATTAAATAAAACAGGTCAAAATAAACAGATAAGCGCATTTTCTTTTACATTTTTCTTACAACCATTGTCATTTAACAAACTGCAGGATATCGTTACTTTTGTGGGGTTGTTTTGAAAATGGCACGGAGATTATAATTTCGTTCCAATTTAATCTTTCTGGTCGAGCCTATTTCGAAAGCCTGTTTATCATAGATTTGAACTACAAATAATTTATTACATTTTGATTATTACTATCTTAAGACTTAAAGCTTATATTTATTTCATTTTTCTATTTATATATTGAATTAGTTATTTCCAGTCTTATTTAAACTTAGTGCTTTTTTAAACCGGATGAACCTTTTATAAAAATATGAGTTTACTAACAAAATATATAAATTTAAAAGAGATATAAATAATAAAATAAAAAGGTTATGTAATTTAAAAGAAATACACGTACTCACAAAAGCAGAACTTTTTTTTACACATTTTTTTCTTTAAAACCATAACGATGAGACTAACAATTACCTAGATCTTAGTAATTATTTGTTTTAATTGTACTGTTTACTTAGTTAACCTAAGTTGGTATTACATTTATTTTACATTTACTTTTTTTTTTAATTATTACTTTTAGACTGTGACGTTTACACCCGGAAGTAATGAGTCACACGTAGGTCGCTTTTATTCATTCCTTTTGGTCAAGATCAAAGTGTAGTATCTGTTCTTCAGATGCTGCACTTCATTTTCTTGTTCTCTTTCGGTGGAGGAGAAATCCTTCACGACTGAGACAATTTTTATTTTTGTACCTTTTCTCCACGTTAAAAAACGACCCTGGTGTCTAACTCTGTCCCGTGGGGAGGCATAGTAAATAGGTACAATATAATTGTTTATAATTGTACTATTCAGAGATATTATTTATAGTTCGTCCATTTCAGTTAGTATACATTTCCTTTACGCTTAATTAATTTACAATCATTAATATCGTTAAACAATTCCGTTTAAAACCGAAATTATGCCACCCAAACGAAGTAGAAACGAAAGTGAGGAAGAAAGAATGGAAAGATTGGAAGCTAATAGACTAAGAGTTGCTGCAATTCGCTCCAATGAAAACAATTCAGATAGAGAAAGACGTCTAGAACTTAACAGGATACGTCAAAGAGAAAGGAGAGCAAGACTGTCAGATTTGGAAAGAGAAACCCAACGTGAAGCTGACAGAACTAGACATGCTGTAAGGCGGTTAAATTCATCACAAGATGAAATTCAAGAAAGGCAAAGATATGCACTGGAAAGAGAAGCAATATTACGATCGAATGAATTATATGAGGTAAGTAGACGTACACAAGGTCAGTTGAGAGTGGCTCAACGACATCAGAATGAATCGGAAACCCAACGAAGCTTTCGCCTATACCAAGGGCAAAAACGAGAGGCTGCATGGAGAGAGAGTATGACTTTGCCCCAGCAATTGACAGAAAACGAGGCAGCTAGACAATGAATGACTGCTTTGAGACACCATGAAATAGAACACTGCAATAGAAAAGGATTGCTCTACAACAAAAATGACTCTCTCACTACAGCTGATATAGGAAAAATGGACAAAGTATGTCAACATTGCTCAGCTGTAAAATTTAAAGGAGAAACCCCTGGTTGTTGTTGTTCTTCTGGCAAAGTTGTGCTTGATAGCTTTCCACCACTGCCTCAGTTGCTTCAAGATTTGCTCTCCGGCAATGGTCCCATCTCTAAAGATTTTCTGCAAAATCTACGCAGTTATAACAATTGTTTTGCAATGACATCATTTGGTCACAAAATTGCGGCAGTACATGGGTGGAATCCTTCTTTTAGAATTCGAGGCCAGGTTTGCCACCAGATTGGGAGTCTTTTACCACCTGAAGATGAAACAGCAAAGTTTATTCAAGTCTACTTCTTGGATAGTCTGGAAGAGGAACTACATAATCGGGGACGTGACAGTAGACTCAATAGAGACATTCTCCAAAGTCTGACTGAATTTTTACATGAGAACAACAGCTTTATTTGTCAGCTGAAAACAACAAAGGAGAGGATTGAAGAAGAACACTTGGTAGAACATAAAGTTGTCATAAGGGAAGACCGAAGGCCGCAAGAAGAGCATCCACGGCGATTCAATGCTCCAACAACAACGTATGAGATTAGAATATTAATGGAGAATGAACCAACAGCTAACCGGGATATTGTCTTGTGTTTTAGAAATGATACATTAAAATGGATCTCCGAACTACATCCCCTCTACGATACTTTAATGTACCCGTTAATGTACCCCTATGGTTCTCCATCTTACAACATCTACATGAAGGCATCCAATGGGCGAAAAGTTACCCAACAGCAATTTTATTCGTACCATTTAATGACTCGGCCTGGAAACTATTTTCTCTGGTACCGAAGGCTATTTCAACAATGGCTGGGGGATGTGTACTGCAAGATTGAAACAGAACGTTTACAGTTCCTGAGGCGTGAGCAACAGACCCTGAGAGCTGACAATTATAGCAACTTGAGAGATTCAATTCTTAGGGAAGATGGGAATCCAGAACAGTTTGGTCAACGAGTTGTACTTCCGGCAACTTATACAGGAGGCCCTCGATACATGTTTGAGCGTCAAAGTGATGCCATGGCATATGTTCGGCGAATGGGCCGAGCCGACCTCTTCATCATGTTCACAACAAATCCAAAGTGGACAGAAATTACAGAAAATTGTCTTCAAGGACAAGACCCTCAGGATCGTCCAGATATTGTTGCCAGGGTTTTCAGGCAGAAGCTAAAAAAGTTACTTGAATTTATTAAAAAGGGAGGATTTGGCAGGTTGAGGGCTTTCCTGTACAGTATTGAATATCAAAAAAGAGGACTGCCGCATGCACACATCCTCACCTGGCAGGCCCCAGAGGACAAACTTCTACCAGAAAAAATGGATCTCTGCATATCTGCAGAGATCCCTGACAAAGAGGAAGATCCTGATCTTCATGCTAAAGTGATGGCACATATGGTGCATGGACCTTGTGGACCATTTAATCCAAATTGTCCATGTATGATTGACAACAAATGTTCCAAAAAATACCCAAAAGAATTTCTTCAGTGTACCAAGCAAGGCCAAGACTCTTACCCCAAGTACAGGCGAAGAAAACCAGAAGATGGAGGCCAGACTGGTACAATAAGGATGAAGAGAAATGGTCGGTATGTTAATCAAGAAATAACAAACCAGTGGATTGTTCCGTACAACAAGGTCCTCCTTCAGCAGTTCAACGCTCACATTAACGTAGAAATTTGCAGCTCGATCCAAAGCATCAAATATGTCCTCAAATACGTGAATAAAGGATGTGATCAAGCAGTGTTTGAACTACAAAGAACTGATGGAGCAGCTAACCAACAAGGCCAAGTACAAAGTCACATTGTGGATGAGATCCAGCAGTTCCAGAATGCAAGGTATGTCGGCAGTTCAGAGGCAGCCTGGAGGATATTGGAACATCCCATCCATGAACATTTCCCCCCAATTGTACAACTTTCTGTTAATCTTGAAAATGGGCAGCGTGTCATGTTCTCAGCTGATACTGCTCTGGAACGAGCCCAAGGTCCACCGCCTGCCACAACTTTGACAGCATTTTTTCAACTCTGCCATGAGGATGACTTTGCAAGGGGTCTCAAATACGTAGAAGTCCCTGAGTTTTACACTTGGAACAAATCGACAAAGAAATGGATGAGAAGAATGCGTGGGGTACAAGTTGAAGGTACTGAAAATGATGATGTATGGAAGGCACCATGCATTGGAAGAATCTACACGATTAGTCCAAAAGCAGGGGAGTGTTATTTCTTACGCCTGTTGCTCAATGAGGTTGCTGGTCCAACTTCATTTCAAAATTTGCGAGCATACAATGGTCAGGTGTTTGAAACATACAGAGCAGCGTGCCTTGCTCGAGGCCTTCTAGAAAATGACCATCACTTGCATCAAGCAGTAGGAGAGGCAAGTGCCACTCAATCACCTTCAAATTTGCGAAGCCTATTTGTGATAATTTTAACAGCCTGTGAGCCAAGAAATCCTCTTGAGATCTGGATGGCTTTTCGTGATGTAATATCTGAAGACATTCTTCACAGATACAGGCAAGAAGTTAACAATCCAGAAGCAGATTTTAATGAGGACATCTACAATAAAACTCTTTGTCTAATTGAAGAAAAAGTTCTCCTTATGTGCGGTCAACCATTGGCAAGCTATGGATTACCTGCACCAATGCAAGGGAGAGATGAAAGACTCGCGAGAGAGTATCAACGTGAAGTTACTTATAATCTTGAAGAACTTCCCTACAAGCAGAAAATATACAAGAAAAACTGACCGATTCTCAAAGAGAAGTTTACAATTCATTCATGGCAATGTTGGAAGCACAAGGTGAAATGAACAAAAACATGATGTTTCTTGATGCTCCAGGTGGTACGGGCAAGACTTTTGTAATCAATTTGATCCTTGCAAAGATTAGATCCATGAGAAAGATTGTGCTTGCAACAGCATTCAGTGGCATTGCTGCTACTCTACTACAAGGTGGCCGCACTCTTCACAGCACTTTTAAAGTACCCTTGGATACTCATCGAATGGATCAGCCAGTTTGCAAAATTACTGGTAACTCAGCCTTGGCAAATGTAATTAGAGACACCTCTGCAATCATTGTAGACGAAGCCCCAATGACGCACAAGAGTGCTTATGAAGCAATTGACCGAACACTGCAAGACATCACAGGAAACAAGAATCCCATGGGTGGCATTCCAACCTTATTTTGCGGTGATTTCCGTCAAATCCTCCCAGTGGTTAAAAATGGCACAAGGGCTAACATTGTCAATGCAAGTTTGAAACAATCCTATCTCTGGAGGCACGTTATAGTGAAGAGACTGACTACTAATATGAGAGCCTATATCTCTGATAACACAGCTGCAGCAGACTTCTCAAAATTGCTTCTCCAAATCGGTAATGGTCAGTTTCCTATCACTTCTTCACCTGACACAATTAAGATTCCAACTGCGCTTGGTAAATGTGTCGGTAATCAGAAGCAACTGAAAGACAAAGTGTACCCAGACCTGCAAAACAATGGAAAATCACCGGATTGGCTTGCTGAGAGGGCTATTATTTCGCCATTAAACAGCAATGTGAATCATTTGAACAATTCAATAATGGATGAATTTCCAGGAGACACAAAGCAATACAAGTCAGTTGATTCAGCTACTACTGAAGATGAAGCTGTTCACTACCCTGTGGAGTTTTTAAACTCTTTGGAGATATCTGGAATGCCTCCACACATTTTAAATCTCAAAATTGGATCGCCAATCATGATTCTTCGATCCTTGGAACCGCCAAAAATAACAAACGGAACCAGATGTGTTATCACCAGATTGCACACCAATGTACTTGAGGCCACCATTTCCTGTGGTCCCTACAAAGGCGAAACCGTTCTACTGCCAAGGATCCCCTTAGTTCCATCGGACTCAGTACTTCCATTTAAATTCCGGAGACTCCAATTTCCTGTGAAGGTGTGTTTTGCAATGAGCATAAACAAAAGTCAAGGTCAGACATTTAACACCATTGGCGTAGACTTGACATCAGACTGCTTCAGTCACGGTATGTTCTACGTCTCCATCAGCCGGACAGGAAGTTCAGAAAAACTCTACATTCTGGCTCCAAATCAAAGCAGCAGCAAAGTAGTTTACCCTGAGGCTCTTTAGTGAAAAGTTCGAGAAATGGATATGAGGAAAAACTGACATGATCTGATTGTGGTAAGTTTTTAGTATTGAATGTGCAAGATAAAATTTAAGCAAGAGTTGAAAATGACTTCAATGAAAAATTTACTATGTAACATCAAGTAACCTTCCTTTTTGATGAAAATGTTTTGTGAAGTTCCTGATTGAATTTCAGTCACTACAAGAGGTAGTTAAAATGTTAATCACCTTATGCAATCGTTGCTCTTACAACATCAACTTACTGGAAAGGTGCCCACAGATTTTGGTACCCGAGTGCGCAACAAAGCTCCGTGCGAAGCACGGGTATCTTTGCTAGTATATATATATATATATATATATATATATATATGTTCTATATGTATCATAAACGTTTTCGAGTCTCTTCTTCTTTTCTACAGTATTTTGCTCATTTGCTTTTTCAACTCGAGATGGTTCGACGAAGGATCGAAAACGTTCATTATACATATGGAACATATATTATGTTTTTATTAACATAAGAACGGTCATAAGAAAATGAGAAATAATAAAAAAGCTTTCAGTAAGATGAAGATTTCTGTTATTTTTAACAATGTAAGCTTAAATGAACAACATCATCAGAGGACAGAAACAAATATAATTTTCTGATTTATTTATGTCCTCTGATGAGAAGTATAGAAAGAATAGCATTCTTTGAAACTCTGCGGAATAAGGACTTTGTAACTTGTTTTTTTTTTTTTTAGTATTCAGTCGAACAATAAATTTGATTGTATAATTCAACTTACAGTTTTAATTTCTTTTCTCTTGTAATAAGCTCTGCTTTCTATTATTTGTGTATTGAGATTTTTTATTTGGTTGTGATTAAAATGTCTGTATATAAATACTTGATATTCATATTAGATCGAAGTGTACCATTGCTTATATTATTGTATCTCCTTTTATTTCAATATATATATATATATATATATATATATATATATATATATATATATATATATATATATATTAGCAGTTCCGCCCGGCTTTGCTCGGGCCCTATGTACTGTTCATAAGGTTATGTGCGTATGTATATATTAAAAAGTGTGAATATGTAAAGTAATGCCTTTCTGTATCATAGTCTTCCTGAACTACCATAGAGAAAAGACAGACAGACAGTTTATAGATATATAAGTAGATAGATAGATAGATTGGATGCAATATATAGTAATGATTTAAAATGTATTAAAAAATAGACTCATGCGCCACCACTTAGAATCGAAACCAAAACGTTCAGCTCACGTGTTATTTTTCCTCTGCCGTCAATGACTGATCCATGAAAACATGTTTACTGCAAGGCTAAAAATTAAAACATAAGCCAATAGCTACTACGTTATGCATTCGTAATGCCGGCGTTCGATCTTCACCAGGCAAATTTCATTTTTTTTATTTTCACACTTTTCCACCGATTTTTCCGGGCTAAAATCCAAATGTAATGTTTTGCATGGATTCAAATACCTTATATATCAAGTTTCATGTCTGTAGACCAAAAAGTCTAGGAGGAGTTTGGTAGGCAAACTTTGTTAAACAAAAATATATACGTATACAGAAATATATATGGAAACAATTTTGTGTCTACTATAAACTTTTTACGCAAATATTATGCAAGTATAAATCATGTAGAATATCTGCATGAATATAATTACACGTAATAGTTAACAAAAGATGATTATCCCATTAGAAAATCGAAAAAACTAATAGGGAATTAATTAAAATGAATGTTTAAAAGAATATGCAAATTAGCTAGATCTTTTGCTAGTGAATGCAATTCCACAACCAAGGTATAAGAAAATTGTATTTTCTTTTTAAATAAATGGAAAACAGGGTTTTAATATGAATATCAATATACACAAAAGAAAAACGAATTTATAGGAGTATATATATATATATATATATATATATATATATATATATATCCCTCCTCTTACTAATTCTCTCAATCTCAAACATTGCCTGTTATATCTATATTCATTTCTTTTTCGTTCTCTCTCTCTCTCTCTCTCTCTCTCTCTCTCTTTTGTTTATATACCGACTGCATATTTCGCATATTTTCCGACATTTTACGCATTCCGCTACTCACCCGAGTCTTTGCTAAACTGGAAAGGTACGACCCCGCCTGGCCATTGTTTCTCGGCGACTACCAATCTCGACTGAAAATATAAGTGTTAAAAAATTACAATAAAACAAAGCAGAAATCCAAACAAAGAAATTTAAATTTAATCATGTATTTTTCCACAATCGAAAACACACCGCAGACCACACGCACTAAGCTAGCCATTAGTCTCTTTGTATCTTCCACATTTTTCGGATATTACTGGTGTGACCGGACTGAAATTTTATAGTAACTTTTGTTACGACAAGGTGCAGTGAATTAAGTACTATGTTATCCATTCGATGGATAGTAAGAGATTAATAGGGATTAATTGGGATTAGTGACCAAAATACCACATTTACTCTAGAGGGTTTCTCGGAAAGAACTGAAAAGATCTAGCTAAAATTATGCACGATTAGGTGTAGCGAACTAATATTATGGTATCTGATGCGCAGATGATGTGAATTCGTATTTAATGCAAAACTGAGGAAAAACTCAACTGTACTAAATTATAAATTTCCTATAAAGCACTCATTCTAATTCAACAGGATATAAAATTTGTCATTTTATAACGCCCTACAAAGTGTAGTATATAAATAGTTTAGTATGTAAATATATTTATGGCATGTAAGGTACATGTTTCATCCTTACCGTCGTCAGGCTGAATGCACAGATATTTTCTTACTGTTTGTTTTATATGTCAATGTGTTGTTTAGTGAAGTTAACTAACCAATCAAAGTCGTTGTTATTTCTGTTCCCAAAGTAATATTTTAATTGCCTCATAGCTGAGATCCTCTCAAAAAAATGTCCTGCTGATATGTACTTGACGTCTTTTTCTGTTGTTTTGCTTCGTGAGAATTGACCTTATTTTAGAACATACGTGGTTAGAATTATTTATTTTCTATTAATTTTGCTACTTTAGATGTTGATTTAGTTTATTTTCCTGTTTTATTTTATGTTTGGGATTATTTTAAATTCAAATTTATTATATTCTTACAATTTATTTTATTTCACCTTTATAGTTTAGTAGGTTTTGAGATATTTAAAATTTGAAATTTTAAGCTTTTTGTTAAAGCATAAAAAACACCTACTGGCTCATAGTACTATTTTCCACCCAATTATTAGCGAGCGTCCACTATCACTGAATTTCCAATTAAGATTCAATCTTTATCTAATTGATTTCAAAACTTGCTCAACAGAAATATATTGAATAAGGAGAAAAGTAATTATACGAGGATTTCATGCAACGAACATTTATGTTATCTTTACACTTAATTGAAAATATTGGAAAAGTGTATTGATGTTAATTTTATAGAAATCATAAAATATATTTTTATATCTTGCATAACAAAAAGTACATAATGCAAAAAACATATAGTTCTTAATGAATCTTGCAATAAAATAGAGTGTCTTAAAGGAAGATTCACGATCTATATTACATAATCCGACTTGTCTTTGTTTGAAAAAAAATAGTTCGAATTATTCACATAATAAAGATAAACTATTGAATCAATAGAATGAAATACGTATTAGTTGTAAGCAAATCTTACATTCGTTTATTACATAACAATTAAAACATCTCTGGTTAAGTATACAGGTAATCTAAGTTTAAGTCATTGAATAATTGTAAATAAATGAATTGGTAATTTAAATTTATGATTTAGTGAAACGTTCTGTTGATTCTGGTATTTAGTATGTCAATCGAACTAATTAAGCTTATAATTAAATTCATAATAATTAATAAATAAAATATCTTATAATATCTTTCAATGTTTTAATACACGGTGAATTATAAAGTTTTATCACATTGGGCTACTTGTTTGATTTTCGTGTTAATTTGCATACTTGTGCAATCCTGACACAAATCATGGTTTTACTATTTATCCATGTATGTAATATACATTTTTAAGGTTGTTTAAATTTTGTAAGTATCCACGTAAGTATAGCACTATCCTTAATAAAAGAAACTGATTAAGATCTAATTTACTGTGCCTAATTGGAACGATTATCTCATCTAAATTGAAGCAACGCAAACAATCCAGTCCTTCGTATCCTTTATATCTAATTGCAACTATTAAAATAAGCAATAATGCCTACTAAAAAAATGAATGCATTAATAAAGACGTTAGATATTCGTGGACTGTAACGTAGATTCCACTAAGTATTTCTCTAATAGATCATACCACTGTTTCACGTACCATAATGCTCAATCATTCAAATATTCACATTTCACTTTCAGTAAATAGATGAGATTTTTCAACCATTAATACATGGTGGCCAACTTAAAAGTAGCCTAAAAATGTAATAGAGAGAACGAACATTCTTTTACTGTTTAAATAATCTGTGGCCTTGTTTAAATGGCCTCTAGTGTAATAAAGGATGCTGGAAGTGCTCCCCGTTGATATCTATGCATTTCTGGGCACGTTTACAACGTTTGCAGATACTGCCTGTAGATCCTTTCTAATGATTCTTCAGCGTTGGTAATGTTCCCCTTAAGTTGGTCTAGATTGTGATTCCTTTGCATAAGTTTTTTGTTTTAGAGTCTTCCAAAGATAAAAATCACATGATGGCAAGTCCCAGGAACATGGTGGCCATAATCCTTTGCTTATTATTCTCTCTCCTGTAAACATGACATAAATTTGTTTCAGTGATCTGTGAGACGTGTGGCATGTAGTGGCATCTTGTTGGAAAAGAATTGCATTTTGTCTTGTGGCGTCAGTTGGTCGTTAAGAGGAAGATTGGAGATATCTGGCTACTTTTCAGTAGGCCACCCTGCATTGGCAAATTACCTAATTTACCTAATAATCTAAACTATAACTCCTCCCCTCCCTGATTATTAACTATATAAACCCCGCACTAGCACCATCTTTAACGTTTCCTAATCGAACCTTATTTTAATGTATACATACATACATATATATATATATATATATATATATATATATATATATATATATATATATATATACTGCGTGTCAAATTATTAAGGAGATAACATATTTTTACGAGTTTCAGAAACTTACCCGTAATTTCGTATCAAAAGCTTCGGAAACTTTGGCAATGCTGAGCTGTGCATACTGTTAAATTTTCGTACTGTTCCGCGCAATGTAAACAACTTGCCATCATAATTGCTGAATCCACGGTATTTGAGGTGTGTGGAATTATTAATAAGGCAGTTTGTTTCGTCAATAAAATGGGTCGTAAAGGTGGGTTGAGTAGTTCTGAACAGAGTATCATTACAGAACAGCTAGCAAAAGGTAAAGCTACCCTCGAAATATCGAAAATGATAGGAAGATACCAACAAACTGTGAAGAACTTTGTCAAGAAGCCTACAAAGGTACGTAAGAGAGCTGATAAAGGTAAATCAAGAGCTGTTTCCCGCTGTTCTCTACTCCAAATTAAACGTGAAGTTGTTAAGAACCCTGATCAGACAAGTCGAAAAATCTGTGACCAAGCCGGATTGAAGAATGTCTCAAAAAGTACTCGATGTCGCCTTCTGGAAGAAGTGGCACAGTTTATTATGTCTGTGACAAACCCTTCATTAAAGCAATATCATATACAAACCGATTGAAATGGGCAGAGGACAACATAAAAACGGGTTTTCCAAAGTTTTGTTAACGGATAAAACGGATAAAGTGTGTGTCACTCTTGATGAACCAGATAGCTGGAGCAAGGGATGGGTCCTAGATGGCTGACATCGTTATTAGCGTTTAAGGCGCTAAAAGTGGTGGTGGGATAATTATTTGGGCTGAGATTATCGGAGGTACGTTACATGAAGAGTCTCAGAAGGCGTAAAAATGACGTCAAATGCTTACATAGCTTTTCTGAAAGACCACTTTGAACAATGGCTGAAGAAGCAAAGGTTGACGTTCAGAAGAACCATTTCTTATGCAGTATAATGCTCCATCGCAAGCAGCAAACAAAAGCAAAGAGCATTTGCAACAACTGGGGTTCTCTGGGCTACGGAAGATGGAGTGCCCTGCGAATTCACCAGATTTGAACCCAATTGAGAACCTTTGGAGTATCATGAAGCGACGGCTCTATGCAAGTGGACGCCAATTTAAAGGCAAAGATGAGTGGTGGAATGGTCTCCAAGAGGTATTGCGAGAAATAACTGTTGACGAAATCACAAATTTGACTAATTCTGTGGACAAACGTCTTTTAAAAGTCATTCATAAAAAACGTATCGCTTATCCTTTCCTAATTATGTCAACGTAGAAATTGCTATGTAGTTATTGTGTTCTAATCATTTTCCTAGTTCATTTAATGTTTGAAAAATATTTTCAATAAACAAGCTATGAGTATATTGTTTTTTTCTCAACCTTGTTAATAAACTGACGCACTGAAACCAACAGATATTATTATCTTTGCCATAGTTTCGCTAATACTGCTTAAAATACTTTTATTTTCTGACTGGAGCATTGTAAGCACTTTCTCAAAGGTTCATGGATTTTTATTCACTCGTCCCTTACATATTTAAAAAATGTAAATAATTTGATACGCAGTATATATATATATATATATATATATATATATATATATATATATATATATATATATACATATATATAAGAACAAGTAGTTAATAAAACATGTTTAAAACGCTTTGAAAACGAGTTAAAAACATATTTAATTTTAAAAAGGAAGCACAAAGTAAGTGGATAGTCCTTAATCCGCGGAGTTTCGATGAAATACTTCCCTTATATATATATATATATATATATATATATATATATATATATATATATATATATATATATATATATATATATATATATTTCCTTATAATATATATATATATATATATATATATATATATATATATATACTAGCACGTTTTTTTTTACTCCGTCGCCTTTTCTCATCCTCGCTTAATGTAATAGATTCAAAAGTTAAAACTGACTGTATGTACGGATTTTTAGGATAACCTTGTACAAGTCTTAATAAGTGATTTGGTCGCAATAAAACGTTCGGGATCAAGTTAACTTTAAATTATTGCAGTTTAATACTTACAAAGTTGCCTATTAATTTTGATACGTGAATGCAACCACAATACTTTCCCTGCGATAAACCAAAGAAAACTTCATTATTTTGCATATTTTATATATAATCGCGATTTACTTACTGTTGGTAACAAATTCGAAACACTTATTATGTTTACGAGCAGGAGTTCTATGTGTGTCAACTTCATTTCATTCTGAAAAGAAAATTATAGTAATTTTATTGTGATGCACAAATACAAAATCATAGACACAACATTACAATACAAATGCAAAAATTAAAAATACAAAATCACAAACACCAAATTATAAATGCAAAATAGCAAATAAAAACATTTTCAATACAACATTAGAAATACAAAATTACAAATACAAAATTTAAAACACAAAATCACACATACAATATTACAACACAAAATTACAGATATAAAATGATAAATGCAAACTTTAAAACGGAAAACTACAAGAGAATTAAAACTACAAAATGACAAGGAGAAAATTACAAATAAATTACAAATAGAAAAATAACAAATACAACATTACAAAGAAAATTACGAATACAAAACTTAAAATACAAAAGGCCCTGTCGGTGGGGCATTAGAATACGGGTCCTGTATATGACCTTAAACTATATCCAGTGGTGAGGCCCCAGCTTGTGGGTTTTGGGGAGTGTGGAGCCACCCTTTAATTACCATTGCTCCCAGGTCCACTGTGACTCGGAGTGGTAGTACCTGTTAGGGTCCCAACTATGGGTTAAATAGAAACAGACTTGAAAGCAACAAATATATTCTATTAAAAAATATTTCTTCAAAATCTTTGGATTCGGCATTAAATAACCTGAAAAGCATCTAGCCTTCCCAAATAGTCACCCATCCTGTACTGGCCAGACTCAATGTTGTATAACTTCGGTGATCTGATGTGGATATACAAGCAATAAAAGTCCATATTATAGTGATAAGACATCGTATGTGTTATAAAGAACTAATGTAAAATAATTTAACACCAATTGTTAACTGGGAAATTAAGAAAAATCTGTCAATAAATTTTCCGTGCTTTCTCTGCTGGAATGAAAAACTGTTTATTACGAAATTTAAGAGTATGTAGCTCTGAAAAAACAAAAAACAAAAAAAAGACAAGAGACATCAATTAATTGTAGCCATTATAAATCGCATCCCCTAAGCCACTTGCTTACTCCTCCCTCTTAATCTACTATTAGAAAATTTTAATCTAACCTAGTTCTTGTTCTACCTACATTAATATCTTGTAGTACATCTCCTATTTACTGAATCTTCATAAATTAGTGAATTTAATTTACTTATGACTCTGCTATCTTTATTGTCGCTTTATACTATCTGTTTATTACCTATATTATTGGCCCTGGATATGACCTTAAACTATATCCAGTGGTGAGGCCCCAGCGTGCGGGCTTTGGGGAGTGTGGAGCCACCCTTTAATTGACATTGCTCCCAGGTCCACTCTGACCCGGAGTGGTAGTACTTGTTAGGGTTCCAACTATGGGTTAAATAGAAACCGACTTGAAAACAACAAATATATTCTATTAAAAAAATTTTCTTCAAAATCCTTGGATTCGGCATTAAATAACCCGAAAAGGGTTGATATGCCGTAAAACAAAAGCAACCAACCAACCAACCAACAAATGCAAAAATACAAATACGAAATTAAAAATAAAAAAATCACAAATACAAAATTATAAATACAAAATTATAAATACAAAATTAACATTCAAATTTTTATACGATCAATCACAGATATAAATCATAAATACACATATTAAAATAATTACATTACAAATACACATAATAAATTTTAAAACTTGAAAATACGAGGAACATGTACAAATGAACAAATAGAACAATAGACATATATCTCAAATACATAAATAAAAAAGAAATACACACATATGAATATAGGGATGCGTCGATAGTACTACACACATTCATGTACACAAACACACAAATTCATAAATAGCAAAAAATACTAATCATCAGATGCGTAAGTACAAAATGCAAATTAGAAAACTTAAGTATAATAATAATAAACTACTAATAGGCAAATGAAGGCACACAAATATAAAAGTACAAATAAATAAACTAAGGATTATAAATTAACAATAATAATACACTAATTACTAATACATATATGTAAATGTTTAAATACGGATTCCTAAATACAATAATATTAAAATACAAATAGAAAATATAAAAATACAAATAAATAAATACACAATTTTACATGAACTATAATAATATACTAAGTACTAATACATATATGTAAAAGTGAAAATACACATTCCTAAATACAATAATATAAAAATACAAATACAATAATATAAAAATACAAATTACAATAATATAAAAATACAAATACAATGAACACACAAATATAAATTAACAATAATAATATACTAATTACTAATACATATATGCAAATGTTAAAATACGTATTCCCAAATGCAATAATAGTACAAATATCGTATTAAACAAAGGCGAATAGACAAATACATAAATATAAATACAAAAATGCGATAAACAATTACACAAATTCACAAATAAACAAAACATATATGCAAATAAACAAATAAAAAGTAAACACAAATACATTAATACAATGTATATACGCGAGTAACAAACACAAATAAAATTATGCAAATATACATGTAAACAAATACATAAACACAAAATACCCATACATTAATACAATACGCAAATGTAAACATTTAAATACACAAACACAATTATGCATAAATGTTGTCCCACAAATAAAACGAAGCAAATAAAATTGCACATATATACACAAATATGAGTGTAAAATTACACAATTGCCAGGATGTAATTTTTTAGGGTATTTTGTTTACTGCGAAATAAAATGGTCGTCACCCTAAATACGCCAAATCTTTTATGAAATGATAAAAGTATCTTGAGTGCCTACTGGAGAGAACTTGAATCTTTGCTGGAAAAAAACTGGAATCTTTGCTGCAGAAAACTTAAATCCTTATTGGTAGAAACTTGAAGCTTTACGGGAGAAAACTTGAATTTTTACTGTAGGGAATTTGAATCCTTACTGGAGTAAACTTGAATCCTTACTAGGGAAAAATTGAATACCTACTGAGATAAACTTGAATGCCAACTGGAGGAAACTGTATGGTCTACTGAAGAAAAATCTGAATCCTTGCTGAGGTGAGCTAGAATACCTACTGGAAAAACTTGAATGGTTACTGAATAGAACATTAATTCACACTGGATACCACTTGAGCGCATGCTAGAAAAAAAAACGAGAAAGGATACTGGGGGAAACTTGAATGCTTGCTTGAGAAAACTTAAATGACTAATTGATAAAACTTGAAGAAAACTATGCATACTAGAAAAATTTTGAATTCTTACTAGAGAGAACTTGACTGCCTACTGGAGAGAATTTAAATGCAAACTGGAGAGAACGTGTATGTCTACTGGAGAAAATTTGAAAGTTCACTGTAGAAAAAGCGTGAATGCCTTCTAAAGAAAACTTCTATGTCTAACGGAAACAACTTTATGCTTCCTGGAGAAAATGCCTACAAAGAGAACTTTAATGACTATTGGAGAGAATCAGTATGCTTAATAGATCCTATTCTAGATCATCTAAAGTTTCTCTGATATCGTTCACTCTCGTTAAGTGATGTTGGTTATAATAACAACGCTAAGCTGGCTACTCTACCAGACTAGTTGAATTCTTATGTTGTTTCCAGATAAAAAACAAAGATATACTATAACGTAGTTAAGTGTTCAATAAGCAAGAGAATTTATTACATATATAAATCCGTAATCCTGTCTGTTTATTTGTTTGTTCACAATTTGATTAATATATACAAAAGTTTCCTTACTTTACTCTTCCATTTATTTCTATATATAGCTTCATTCTTGGAAACAAGATACAATAAAAGGATTATGTCATTTGCATATGACATTAAGAAAAATCGATTTTATTAAATAGCGGTATCTTAATAATGTTTCTAGCGAGAGAATTGTTTTCAGTGTTTTATTTAAAATTGTTTTTAATACATTTTAAACAATAATTATATTGATAACATTTATTTTTTGGGGAATTATTATTTCAACATCGAATTTTGGAAAAAACTTTTAGAGTTATTTGCCCCTTAGAATCTTCCGATCATTTCATTTGTTTGTTGTTATTATTCTTTAAACAGCTATACAGAAATCGCAAATTTTACGATGTGACCCATCGTTGTTTAATACCTAAAAAAAATAGGATCTACTGCCCCCCTCTGAATTCCACAATTTACACTTTTCTTTCTGTTTCTTTCACGTTAATCTCATCGATTATAAACTTTAATTTCTAATTAAAAAAAAAGGTAAATTTTTACGACATGACTCAGCGTCTCTTAACCCCCCAAAAAATTAGGACCTACTTTTGGGGGCCCTAATACGTTTAAACAATCTTTATAAATAATATGAAAGAAGTAATTTCGAAAAAAAGAAAATTAACATTTTAAAGTGGAGGATCACTTTTCTATATAAATTTAACGTAAAAATGAACACCCATTTTTGGCCACAAAGCATTCAACGAGATATATCATCTCTAGTATTTTTTTTTTTTTTTTTTTCAAATTAAGCGATCGAGATGGATGGGGCAAAACATGACAAATACAGTTTTTTCGTTTGGTGGGCGTGGGAATTACATTTGAAACATAAAATAATTATAAATTTAATTAATTTTTATGACACCATTCTGTACCTTCACCTTACACTTTTATAAACAAAATGAACCCCAGTATATGACAAATTTATTTTTGCTATTTTGGAGGGAGATTACATTAGAAGCATAAAATGATGAAAAATTTAATTTAATTGTTTTGAAATTAATTGTTTGGAAATTAATTGTTGATTTTTTTAGGAGTTCAATCTACTTGGTTATTTTTATTTATTTATTTATTTTTGCGATCACGCGGGCATTCGCTGTTATCTTTAGTGAAACAAAAGTTCCAATGATTTATTTTTAATTATTTATTTTTAGGGTGGGTATTTATAGTACTCAATATCCGGGAAATAGTTTCTTCTATCTGTATCCATTCTGCCGAAATATCTAATGGAGAGGGTATCAGGTACTTCTTCTTTTAAGGAACGATTAAATTTACATGTTTTTATCCGTTCTTTTATTTATGGAATTGTTGTGAGGGTATCCATGTTACCCATGATGAAAATGATTAGTGTAGCAGGTGTGTTCCAAACGGAACTGTATGTAAACCCAGGCAACGCTGGGTACTCATGCTAGTAATTAATATTATTACCTTTTTTACTAACTCAACGTTCGAAACCTAACGGTTACTTTGATGGAATAGTTTTATATCTATGTATATCATATAGAGATTAAGTGTAAGCCGCAGAAAGGAGCTCCTGGGTTTTTTAAAACTTCGACTGAATTAAAATGAAACAAAAGAAATATTAATCCAAATATCATGACGCGATCCCAATATCAAGAAATAAGACCATCAGAGAACCTCCATCACGAAACTGGCCAAACATTTTGGTCAAGACTACCTTACATACGAGTCAGACTCAGAAAAAATGCATGCTACAGAAATAGGTCATAGAATCTCCAAAAGTACACCAAGACTCCCTATTGCGAAATAAACCTGGAAGAATGAGCTGACCAAGTACTTTCTGAGTGAATTCTCCTAGAACTATATAAACAAGGAAGACTGGCAAACAAGAGTGTCGCTTTACTATGGTCATGAGTTTGCACAAGATCAAGTCTTTTTTTATAAAGGAGTCACCACTTATGAAGGCACGGAGGCAACTCGAGGATAAGAATTAATGAGTGTACAGTGGTTAAGGGGAACATGTCATAGCAATCGTCAGTAGTGGAAATCTGGTAAACTGTATTAATCAAGAATTCGTTCACGTTGGATTTGATGACAGCCATATTGTAGTTAGTTAGAAAGCAGAAAAGCGAAACAGAGTTCCACATGTGTGCAATTCTGAAAAAGAAGCTTTGTTCATGGAATCTACGTTTAGGTTTACGAAGAGATAATGAGTAGGGGAAAATATTAGTACTGGTTTCAGGTAGACGAGTGTTTTTCGTGAAAGTTAGAACAGGTGGAACCATAGACTGGAGTTCAGACGAGCACTTGCCTTAAAAATAATGATAAAGTAGAGACAAGCTCTAAACGTCTCTCCTGTGAGAAAGAGGTCGCAGGGAAGAGAAAATGACATCCCCCCACTAGGCTACGAAGTCTATTTTGAACTCTGTCAAGGCAGGATAAGCTACTTCTAGCAGCTTATCCTGCCCAGATATGACAACAGTACTCCATCCTTGGCCGTACTTTGCTCTTATACAGGGAAAGAATTACATCAGTAGTGAGATATCTACTGGAGCGGTAGAACGATCTCACCTTTTTCCCAGTAGCTCTGGCAAAGGATTTGATGTACCTGTTCCATCTCAGATCAGGAGTAAAAGTCAGACCTAAAAGTTTGTCTAAACATGGAGCCTCCCCAAGACGAGAGCTATTCATTTCGATTGATGCCAGAAGAGGATCATAGCGTGATGATAGAAAGATAATTTTTCAAGAAATTTAGCATTAATTTTAATAACACATTTTACCGATTTCTACTAATGTTCAAAACAAACGTTATGCAAATTTTCATCATACATTATACACTAATTTTCAAAAAACACATTTAGCAATTTTTTCACAAAATATTGACACTAATTTTGATAACACATTTTACAATAGTTTTTAAAATCTAATTCACACTCATTTTGAAAACATATTCAGCACTTATTTTCATAACATATTTTACACTAATGTTTTTAACACATTTTCACTTCTTTTATTCTCAAAGTACACATTTTACACTTATTTTCAAATTACATATTTTACACTTATTTTCAAATTACATATTTTACACTTATTTTCAAATTACACATTTTACACTTATTTTCAAATTACACATTTTACACTTATTTTCAAATTACACATTTTACACTTATTTTCAAATTATATATTTTACACTTATTTTCAAATTACACATTTTACACTTATTTTCAAATTACACATTTTAAACTTATTTTCAAATTACACATTTTACACTTATTTTCAAATTATATATTTTACACTTATTTTCAAATTACATATTTTACACTTATTTTCAAATTACACATTTTACACTTATTTTCAAATTACACATTTTACACTTATTCTCAAATTACACATTTTACACTTATTTTCAAATTACACATTTTACACTTATTCTCAAATTACACATTTTACACTTATTCTCAAATTACATATTTTACACTTATTTTCAAATTACACATTTTACACTTATTTTCAAATTACACATTTTAAACTTATTTTCAAATTACATATTTTACACCTGACACAAATTACAAAAACATTAAAATTAACATATTTTACAGAAATTTTCTAGACAATTACAACACATTTAAACTAATTTGCAAAGCATATTATACGTAACTTTTTAAAACGCATTTTACACGAATTTTTTAAACATATTTTACACTAATTTTCGAAACACAATACAATTGTTTTCACACATTTTACAGTAATTATTCTGTTGTGGTGGCACCCACTCATTTACATATGTCGATAATATTACACATAAATAGCAAGACTCGGTTAGTCTGAGTGTGTGTTAACCAGAAGCAACCGAAGGCCGAGGCGAGAGCAGATATGTTCTCCAGCCAAGTCTCTCTTACCTGACAACCATTATGTAAATATAGTGTAAATATACTTTTCCTAATACACTTCTTATTGATCTACCTTTGCTTGTTGAGTCTTCATTTGTATTGCCTTATACGTTATTTGGTTCAACCTGCAAACATAACAGTTGGCGACGAAAATGAACGCCAACATAACATATTCTTAAACATTTTCAAAACATAATTTACACTAATTTTCATAACATATTTAACACTAATTTTTTTTAACACAGTGTTCACTAATTTTCATAGCACATTTACAGTAGTTTTTCTAAACACACTTTATACTAATTTTTATGATACATTTTACGCTGTCATAACACATTTTTCACTTATTCTTTTAACGCAGTGTACACTAACTTTCATAACAAATTTTACACTAATTTTTAATAATACATTTTACACTAATTGTCATAGCATATTGCTCTAATTCTTTAAACATAATGTACAATAATTTTGAAAACACATTTTGCACTAATTTTCCATACATATTTCACAATAATATTCATAACACATTTATACTAATTTTATATATAGTACTTTTGGAATTTCCATAACGTGTTTTAGTCAATTTTTCCACTAAATACCATAAAACATTTTACACTATTTTCATAAACCATTTTACTTTTTATAATATTTGCAACGCATTTTACATTTTAGTTTTTTATTAATTACTTCTACTTTTAGGGAAACGCAAAGAACTTTTCTTTCCGCTAAATAGTTTTATTTATGACGAAAACCTGGAATGACCTTGTCATTTGTAAGAGTATCAAGTTCTTCAAGCACCCAGAGGTGGGGTTCAGAAGTCAACCAGTCACAATTCTTTCCCGACTGCCACACCTTCCCAGGAGCACTTAAACGTCCCTTTCGCACCCACTACATATTTTCAGCTTGAATAATAACAGGGACTTACAATAGCACCGCTTTAAAACACTCCACCAACACCACCAACAACAGTATCAACAACTTGTAAGAGAGCCTTTGAAATTCATACAGTTACGGGAAAAAGTAAAAGAGGAAAGAAAAAAAGAGGCAACACAAGAAACAACGTACGAAGACCTCAATTAGGCCAGCAAGAAACGAAAAGAAGATTGCCACTTGAGTTTTTCCTCTTCAGAAAACACTTTAGGTCGCCATTTTGTTTTGCGTTTCGGGGTATAACGACTGCACCCTTATTTGAATATGAGTTGAAAATAAAATAAAATCTTTATTGCTTATTCACTTTGACTTAAAATCGTACATGCTTATATGATATTTGAATAAGAGATGTGCTCGTCTGAGCTCCAATCTATGGTCCCCCCTTGCCAAACTTTCACAAAAACACTCGTCTAGCCAAAACCACTATCAATAATTTTCCACACTTTTTATCTGTGCCTAAACCTAAACGTGGGTTCCATGAACAAAGTTTCTTTCTTAGAACTGCACGCATGTAGAACTCTCTTCCGTTTGCCTGTTTTCCAGCTCACTACAATTTGATTGTCTTCAAGTCCAATGTAAACAAGTTCTTGATGAACCGTCCCCCTAAATGATCCAATGAACCAAATTTCCACAACTTATGTTTTTTTTTTGTTTTTTTTTTACATTTTCACCCCAAACAAGGCAAATTGCCACTTTGGCGTAGGGGGCTACTATCACGGGCAACAACTACTGGGGTACTATGTAGGGATTTGGGCAGCAAGGTGTCGGTTCACGTTACACTTGAACTTCTGCACGTCAGTACTGTTGGAGAAGCAGGGACCTGGAATGGAATTCCAGAGTCTAGCGGTTCTGGGGAAGAAACTATTGGAGTAAAAAGATCTTTTACATCTAGGGATCTCTACAGTGTGGGGGTGGGATTTAGCAGCCTGTCGGGTTTGTCGAGGGTGCTCACGTCGTGGGGGCACAAGTGATTTCCTCGAGTGGCCTCCGAGCCTTGATAAGTCGCGATTTATGTATTAAAAAAAAGATATGAATAGTTCGAATGACGAACGCGATAAACAGCACTTTGGAAATGGCGACGCTAACACTAGAACAACTTTTACATTTCGACGCTCAATCACTCGGCAACAATCATATTTGACATCATGTAATTCTGGCAAATTGTTATTCATGCTTTCAATTAAGATTTTATTCGAAGTGAAGATTTATTATTTCTTTTATTGGAATCCTTTGAGATTAGCAATTTGTGTATTTATCGATTTCTTTATTTGCGAACTGTCATGCCCATCTTTAAAGTTATTGTTTCACGACGTTTCGGCTAACTATTCCTCTGGCCTTCGTCAGGTGGTTAACTGCGACGGGATAGAAAGTTTGAGGCTCTTAACTGTATCCCCAGTAATTACTGCCTTCTATAGTTGTTGGCGTCTCACCGCGTTTTTAGCTAAATAATCCTCTGGCCGTGGCACAGTGGATAAAGACATTGAGGATATACGGTTTTAGGTTAACATTGTCTGAAGATAACGGTTTCAATCATACCCAACGCCGGCTATAGAATTAATGTGCCAAAACGTTGTGAGACGACAACAATCTATTTTAATTAATAGGATCTCTAGTCGACTAAATTTCCGCTATGGTTCTCTTCTTTACAACATATATATATATATGTGTGTGTGTGTGTGTGTGTGTGTGTGTGTGTGTGTGTGTGTGTGTGTGTGTGTGTGTGTGTGTGTGTGAGTATGCGTGCATGTGTACATGTATGTGTACAGGCCATTTCAAATTTTCTAGCACATGTTAGAAAAATGTGCAGTAGTACTGACGCACTTGTAAATATAAGGACACACACAGACATATATTTATATATGTATATACAGACACATTTGTATATATGTGGGGGGGTACGTGCGTGTGTTTACATATTCAGTTAGCTATGCATTTAGAGCCTAAATTATCAGGAGTGTTTGAAAAACTGAAGTGGGTTAATAATTTAGAGTAATTAACTGTGTGTGTAGATAAATACTTGCGGCTCATAGCATCGTATTCACACAAACACTCCCTACACACACATCTCACACACACACACACACATATATATATATATATATATGTATGTATGTATTAACTCTTTTTGCAAGAGGCGTCTACAAAATAGCTCTTTAGCAAGAAACACAATCTGCCACGCCATATTATATACCAACAAAAACAACCAACAAAAGCTACCGACAAAAGAAACCAACAAAACTAATCAACAAAAAACAACGAACAAAAACAACTAACAACAAAAACAACAACAAAAACTGAACAAAAACAAAAACAGAAACTGAACAAAAGAAGCAGCATTTGATTAAGAACTATAATATAACGATGAAAACACATCTAATATTAAAACACAAACATTTCATCCGATCGGGAAACATGTAACCAAAATGGACTGCGAAAATGCTTCTATACAATCTGAACATAATTTTAAATATATTTTAATTATTTTACACTTTGAATAATTTCTGAAGAGGACGCTACACACAGAACATCTGAAACGCGTAAAAACTATTTCAATGATTTCAAAACATTATTACAATGGCTAAATATGATACCTTTTTGTATGAAAAATCAAAACAGGGAATAATAAAATAATGTTAAAAAATACATAGCATTGTTGGTGACCTTTCTTATATATATATATATATATATATATATATATATATATATATATATATATATACCATTATTGAATCGCTTTTGGGGACATAAGAACAATTGTCGTTCATCTATACTTAAATAGAAATCATTAAGATATGCTGATATGTGTAATTTATATTTTGGACGAGAAATATAAAATGTTTCACTTTAAGTTATAAAAAAATTAATTTTTTAAACTAAAATAAACATTACTTTGGAATAACTAATTAAAAAATGCGCTTAAATAAGAAGGTCGTTTTAGAAAGCTTACGAAATAGCAAAATTTGTCGAGTGCAATTAATATAAACTTTAACCTTATGAATCTAATATATAAAGTAAATCCAGACGAACTCTTTTTTATTGAATAGATTTTTAAAAACAAGTCACTTGAAAAAATGATTTATGCAAGTTGGTATTAAAATATATTTTCATTTGATTTATTTGATTTCAATATTTAGACTTAATTATTAGTTTTTGTAATTGGTGTGGTGGCACCCACTCATTTACATATGTAGATAATATTACACATTAATAGCAAGACTCGGTTAGTCTGAGTGTGTGTTAACCAGAAGCAACCGAAGGCTGAGCCGAGAGCAGATATGTTCTCCAGCCAATACTCTCTTACCTGACAACCAGTATGTAAATATACTGTAAATATACTTTTCCTATTACACTTCTTATTGATCTACCTTTGTTTGTTGAGTCTTCATTTGTATTGCCTTATACGTTATTTGGTTCAACCTGCAAACATAACAGTTGGCGACGAAGATGAACGTCAAACATAACAGTAATAGAAAGGCGGCGGAGGATTTATTTCTCTCTTTATTACAATATACTCTTACTATCACAATGAACACTGCAAAAACATTTTTATAGAGTACAGTTTTCGATGATCACCATATCATTTTTTAAATATTTATCTATTTAAGCTGCGAGAGTTATTTCCCCCTTGAAGCTATGAGAGTTATTTCTCGTTTAATTTTCATAGATGAAGATATATAGTTTATGATTCCTTAAAACCCATATATGGTTTACTTTATTTTATTTGGTATATCTTAAATAGTATGTGATAGACCCCTTCGCCTGGCAATATGTTTCAACCTGGCAACGACCGGTAAATACAGATAGCAACAAATAAAGCCCATAAATCATTACACTACACGTCTGGTCCTTCGTAGGTGCTTTTAAATTTGGCATCACACCGTTTCTTCCTTTAAATCACATTTGATTTTATTACTGCAATTAAACCAGAAAACTGAAACTAGATACAAAATGGATCTTTGAAATTATCTATTGTTGACT
>NC_136507.1:33736742-33806742 GCF_053919585.1 Euprymna scolopes | reverse complement strand
TCTCTCTGTTTTCTGTTTTGTTGGGGTTTTTTTTCAGTGTCTCTCGTTGCCATAATTATCCTTTCAGTGTTTTGTATTATATATTTTCTAGTTCTTTTTTCATGTCCTTCACGCAGTCTTCTATACAGATCAGTCCTCTCTCGCCGTCTTTCCTTTTCACGTAGAGCCTGTCAATATCGTCATTTGGGTGTAGTGCATTATGCATGGTCATGAGTTTCCTGGTTTTCTGGGCGAGTTGTCTCAGTTCTTCTTTTGTCCACCCTATAAACAGTCCAAAGTATCTTACTAGTGATACTGCTCATGTATTTATACCTTTTATTAGGTTTCTGCTATATAATTTAGTTTCCAGGAGTTTTCTTCTTCTCCTGAGGTATTCCTTTCCAATTTTCTCTTTCATTTCTGTTGCTCTGATGGTGTCCGCTTCCAGAAATCCCAAGTATTTATAGTCGTCTTGTTCCCCTAGTGTCTTCATTTCTGTTTGGTTGAGTAGTTCCATGTCTTCTGCCGTTTCCAATTTTCCCTTTCTTATAACTAGTTGTGCGCACTTTTCCATTCCAAATTCCATTTGGATATCTTGGCTAAAGATCCTGGTAGTGTTAATTAGTGTCTCTAGCTCTTTTTCGGTCCTTACAAAAAGTTTCAGATCGTCCATGTACATCAGATGGTTCATTTTTCCTCTGTATTGGAGAACTTGTATCCGGCTTGGCACTTTCTCAGAATACTGTTCAAGGGCGTCATGGCTATGATGAACAGTAGTGGTGATAGTAAGTCTCTTTGGAAGATGCCTTTTTGTATGTTAATTTCTGTTATGTGTTGTCCATCAGCTGTCAATTCCAGTCTCCATGATTTCATTGCATTTTCTATTACGTTGGTGATCCTTCAATGTGACAAATTCTCAATAAAACATCGTCTTCTAAAACGACTGTCAATAATTTCCCTCTTCTTCTAAACAGAGATTCCATTCAGTTTCTTTTCTAGAACTACCTTCTGTGGAACACAATACTGCAGAGCTTCTTCGCACCATGGTCGGTTCAAGTTTAATTTAAACAAATAATTGTTGAACTGCAATCTTAAATAATCAAATTCTGCCTTATTAGCTCATTATCCGTATCCTTGAGTTGATTTTTGGCCTTAACAAGTGATGACTGCTTTATGAATTATTTTTTAGAAAAAAGAGTGAAACATTATATGCGGATCCGCAAGCAATTATTCTTCTGTTTTTTTAATGTTTTAGAATTTGTAAGTAACACGTTCCTGGAGATTTATAGTTCAATTCTATAATTTATTGTTCAATTCTATGATTTGTGGTTCAATTCTATGATTAATAGATCAATTCTATGATTAATGGTCCAATTCTATGATTAATGGTTCAATTCTAGGATTTATTGTTCAATTCTATGATTTATGGTCCAATTCTATGGTTTATGGTTCAATTTTTATGATTTATAGTTCAATCCTATGATTAATGGTTCTATTCTATGATTTATTGTTCAATTCTATGATGTATGGTTTCATTCTATGATTTATAGTTCAATTCTATGATTAATGGTTCAATTCAAGGGTTTATTGTTCAATTCTATGATGTATGGTTTCATTCTATGATTTATAGTTCAATTCTATGATTTATGGTTCAATTCTAGGATTTATTGTTCAATTCTATGATTTATAGTCCAATTCTATGGTTTATTGTTCAATTTTTATGATGTATGGTTCAATTCCATGATTTTTAGTGCAATTCTAAGATTAATAGTTCAATTCTATGATTTAGGGTTCAATTCTATTGTTTATGGTTCCATTCTATGATTGATAGTTCAATTCTATGATTTATGGTTCAATATTATGATTTATGGCTCAAATAGGATTTATGGTTCAATTCTATGATTTATGGTTCAATTCTATGCTTTCTGGTCCAATTCTATGATTTATGGTTCAATTCTATGATTCATGGTCCAATTCTTAGTGCGGCCGATACTCAGTATGAAATTGCTAATTACTTATGACTTATATCCAATCATGGCTGACGGAACGAAAACAAGCTACCTTGTGGAGTAATAAAGCGTTTCGTTTGTAATTCTGCTTCGATTTCTGATTACGATAGAAATAGTCCAGAGTTTGACAATATACATCATGAAGAAAGGCCGGAGTTTACAACAACCGAAGCTTTGTGAAATAAGAATCAAGTTTATAACAAATAAAGTCCGAATAAGCCAAATAATATTACCTAGCCATCTTTCTTAATCTTTACACTACTTATACAATGCAAATGTGTTTCCTGTGTTTGTGGAATAATAGAACAGATGTGCACAAAAAGATGATTAGTTAACAGGACCTAAAATGCATTTCCGAGTTCATTGATCTCCATCCCATGGCTGGAAGATTAGACACAGAGTCAGTAATGTGTTTTGTTTTGTTTTTTATTGCACGTTCACCCCAAACAAAGCAGAATGCCACTTTGATATAGAGGGCTACTATCTGGGACATAATTTGCAGGGATACTATATAGGGAGTTGAGCGGCAATATGTTAGTTTATATTACACTTGAACTTCTGCATGTCATTAGAGTCAGGGAAAATCGGGAAAGGAATTCAATGTCTAGCAGCCCCAGGGATCTCTACTGTCTAGAGGAGACACAAGGGCTTTTAGTTCATCGGAACACCTACCATTAAAATACTTGTAAAACAGGCAGAGAGATGCAACATTTTTGTCGATGGGACAGCGGTTGAGGCCTATCTGACAGTGCGAGGCATATATTATAGCGGCGACTCTCTTTTGATCTCTGTCTAAGAGTGAGAGACTAGTTGCAGATTCACCAGCCTTAATGTGGCAACAGTACTCCATACATGAGATAATGGTTGCCATGTGGGATTTGAAGAGCCAGAAGCATAGTAGAAGAGCACTTTCGTCGAGCACTGATTGCCTAGTCAGCTTAGTGGCACTTCTAGTAGAGACGCCACAAGCGATTAGCAATAAACTAACCCTTTTTTCCAAAGAGAGAGGAGGTAAATCTGGAAGGATATATGTTCTAGAACTGAATATGACTATACCTCAGATCGACAGAAAAGAAGGCAATGCCAGCCACAGCGTACCCAAAACGCGATCAGTATGAATTTTGTTATGATATCACCACCTCGGGGTGTGGCTAACCGGTAGATTTAACTAAAGTCTGATAGCAAGCTTGAATATCAAAACAAAACGTACAGCTTTGTAATTGTGTAAGGTGCACGTATTAATGGAAGAACAATCTTGACAGTTAATCAGCTTCATTATAGAAATGTTTATCATTTAATTGAAACTAAATACATATTAGTTTATACCGAAATAGCAAATAAATAATCTACTTTCTTACTCTGCACGACTGCACTGCCGTCGTAAGTATTAGGAATTAACACATATTTTTCAGAAAAAATAATTTTTTTATTCATTGGATCCATTTCGTTCTATTATTATAAACAATAACCATTTCTATTAAAATTTATTATAGTTTGTTGAAATTATTACGCAGCCGCTAACTTGTTGCCCTTTGATTGGATGAAAAATAATCAATCACAGATTAACTTTTTAGATTTTACAGATGCTATTGTTATTAGTGTAATATGTAGTAAGTTATTTCTCAGGCTCTAACTCATATTTTATGCGCGCTGTTAACCTTGAATGCAATTTATTTTCCTACAAGCAGGATTCATTGATGTTCATAATTCTTGTAAATGCATAAATTGCAGTTTAAATAAAAGTGAAACTAAATAACCTGATCACTATTGTAAATTGAAATGTTTAATTTTAATTTCCGATAAAATCAAAATAAAATCAATAACGGCCTGGGTGAGGTTTGAACCTCACATACTGCATCGCACCGAACGGCGTAATATAAATTCTGTTTTTCATCATCAAATTACTGTCATATGAGTGCTGCTAGCGAGCCTGTTGGAGAGAATAGGAATTTTGTAGTATTCATTATATATTATTAACAATGATGACGTCATATACAAATATATTTTCAGCCATAATGTCGTCATGTCAAGCGAATATGCCATCCATCTGCAAGCTAAGACCAATGACGTCATATACATGACTGCCAATCGTTGAATAAAATAATATTCACGTCGGAAATACATGTAACGGTCCGTTAATTCAGAAGGTCTTGGATTGGGGTAGATAAGGAGTCTTACTCGACTATGGGGTTGTTGCTTTTGTTTTAAGATACTGACAAGTACAACGAACACACAGACACATAAAGACTGCAACAACTCCTTTCCAACTGTCTAGACGCCGGTGGGCGCCGGCGCACAAAGACGTGAAGCAGGCTTGAGCACTGGGGCACACCCACAACGACACACCCACTAAGTCAGTCGTACAGATGCTTGCATTCACGAACGTTTCTTTTTGTGTAAGAAAAATAACTTCAAGACACAAACAAGACTGCAGTACTTTACATAAAAAAGGACAAGAAAACGCAAAAAGTAGGCCAGTGCCGTTTTACGACATTCTACAGGGACAAACAATTGGGTCACAAAAGTAGCTTTTTCCTGAGAGTTAATTACAGTTCTTATTGGCGGCAAGAAAGAGAAAAAGAGAGAGTAATTGCTTGTTAAATTATTATAGAAAACACAATACTAGACAAAGTATCCGTTCACGCCAGGCGAATGGAAATTTAATCCCATTTGTTCGAGGTTAGATTGCTGAAATCGAGGAAAAAAATAAATATGACAAAGGCGGATAAATTTTCGATAAAACTTATTATTAGACTATTATTATTATTTATTAATAAAACATTTAATTAAATATATCATTTCATGATTAAACTAGCAGGGATGTTCCACATTGCTCGAGATTGAATTAAAAGTTAGCGAATTTTCCAAACTTCCAATACTTTTCATCGGAATCGGTGAAATAACCGATTTTTTAATCAAATCGATTGATTACCTGCTCTTGTATGGGACCAACCACGATGAATCGGAAAAAAACTTCGCATGCCTCCCCGCAGTAACGTCGTAGTGTGCATTGCACTGTAGAGAACATACGAATGTGTTTTATAAAATTATTTTTATATAATAGCTTGAATAAGGTTTAAATGCAAAATTATTATGTATTATAACTCAATTGTGCTCTAAACAGAAACATTCATTTCGAACGAGCCCCTGTTTTATCAAAGAACGCACTGTTGATGTTATATGCCGGATCCTTCCGCTTGCACGGTGATGAAACTTTTAAAATGATCTTGTGATGTTAGGCTGTATGACAGTGTACATTTTAGTCAAAATCCGGGTGTTTCGTCCTTAATCTGATTTTTTCGATTATTGATTTTTGGTACTAATCGGAGGTTTTTCGATACGAAATCCATCTCAGAATACAGCCCGATATATCAAGTACATATGTGTGAAATTTCAAAAAAAAAAAAAAAATCAGCACAGCCGTTTCCGAGTCCGTATGGAACGAACACACACACATACACAAAGTTTCTTAATATATAAGTAGAGATAAGAATTTAAGGACAAACCCCTTTGCATATGTTTCTAGAGGAGTCGGAGATAAGAAGAGGGACATTGAAAAGAATTAAACATGGACCTTTGTTATTTTTGATATTCATAATGGACATCCTTGATAAAATTGTCTCTGAGATGGGTATATTTGCTTAGGACACCACGCCCCATAACAAACACGAGAGGAAAACGAATGAACAAGGCAATTGAAGAAACCCTAGAGAAGACCTCCGGTCTGTGGTGGAATAAGAACAAAAATTGGTCGTCGCATTCAATGCTGCAAAGACTAAGCTCCTTTCCTTCAATAACTACAAGAAACTACTCAACAACTAATAGCCATGACTAATGGTACAATACCTGAGAGTATTTCGTTCAAACGCGTCGGCTTAACGCTCATAGTAACATAAGCTGGAACAGATACATTGAGTGTATTGCTAAGGCTGCTGCTAAGAAGGTGGGCTCTCCCTGCCATGCTAGAAAGTTGCTTACTCCTGAGAGTATCCAGTACCTTTATAAGGTCACCATTCGCCCAGGTATGAAGTATTGTTTCCACATTGTGCCGACGCATCTGCTAGTACTCTCCTTCTTAGGGTTCAAAAGAGAGTTGCTAACCTAGGAGTTCTCGTACTACAAGCTAGTCTTTAACCACAGTCCCATCGACTCGAAGAAATGAGCTTTGCTCATGGGATTTTTTGTTTAAGTTAAGCAACTAAGGGAAATTGTTGACAGTGGTTGTAGTTAGACGAGTATTTGTTGCGAATGTCTTATATTACACGTACCTAGTCTATAGGGACTACAAGCAAATCAAGACAGACAGAGAGAGAGAGAGCGCGACAAAGACGGAGAGAGAGGCAGAACTGGCGTAAGAGACAGAGCGATTAAGAGAGAGAGAGAGAGAGAGAGAGAGAGAGAGAGAGGGAAGAGATTGTAATTTCTCTTTCCTTTAGCTTTATATATTCCATGACGTAAACTTTTTATAACGTTTTAAATATTTACTTTTGCAAACCCGGTTAACTTTTCAATACATGAAGCATAAAATTCAACATTCTATCATTCTTTGACTGAATATTAATTTCGAAACACAATAACGTTTACTCGTATTTCTAGAGGAGTTGGAAATGCGAAAATCTGACGCACGGACCCTCGTAGATTTCAAATCGACAGGCATATAAAGTCGTAATCCAAAAGGAAAAGTCAGTTTCTGTAGAAAATACTTAATCTGAAAGATCAATGCGAAGTCGAGCATGTATAATGATTAAAAGAAAAAATACAATACAAACAAAAGCCTGGCGAATCCACACATGCATAAAACGCACAAAATTCCTTGTAGCTTAATTGTCATATATATTCTAAAAACTTACCATCTAACTCTACTTACATACTGAGCACTGTCGAAGGAAAAACTGAAAATAGATACATAAAATATTTTTATCTACAATCTTATATAAAAGTCACTTGGTGCGTGTGTGAGTTCTTACCTCATAGATTCCGAAACGGTTGAGCCTAGCTTTTGTAAATTTTACACAAAGATATTTTATATGTTTGACAGTGGTCTTACATATGTTTTGTACAGAAATTCATCCGATAAGTATCGAAAATTTAAAAACGATCTTAAAAATAGTCTTTTTCTATAATAAATAAATAAAAATTACAGCAGAATATTTTACGTTACACCGGCCAAGGGAAATAATAAAACATCAGCAAATTATTTCCTTTTTAAAAAAAACATAGATTTATCATCATCTGGAGATATAGCTGAGTGGTAAATAATTCAACTAGAGATCAAATGATCTCCCTCTCCCTCAAGTCCGAGTGTACCTCACCATTTTTTTATGAGTTGAATGTACGATAAAAGAAACGGTATCATTTAAAATCGCTGCAAATCATTTCTTCGTTTGCAGATTTTGAATATATATAGGGTTAGGGTTGATTCGGCATTAATTTTCACTTTAATCTTAACTTCTTGGCCTGCCTTTTCATAATCTAGCTGATCATGTCACGATGCATTTGGAGAGTAAGAGAAATGTTGAGAGAGAGAGAGAGTATTTTTTTTAATGAAGAGAGTTAAAGAGTGATATATATATTAAGTTGTCTCACAAGTTCGTAAACACGTACAAAAAACTGAAATTTTATTCGCAAAATAATAACAAAAAAATTAATCCTCGAAATAAAAACCATAATTTTCCAAGACTTTCCCAACCCATCGATTGTAAAATTGTGCTGAACCAGATAAGCGCATTTCTCGTCTTATGTCACAATACGCTCCCTAAAAACATATATAATTGTGCTGAACCACATAAGACCATTTCTCGTCTTATGTCACAATACGCTCCCTAAAAACATATATAATTGTGTTGAACCAGATAAGCCTATTTCTCGTCTTATGTCACAATACGCTCCCTAAAAACATATATAATTGTGCTGAACCAGATAAGCCCATTTCTCGTCTTATGACACAATACGCTCCCTAAAAACATATATAATTGTGCTGAACCAGATAAGCCCATTTCTCGTCTTATGTCACAATACGCTCCCTAAAAACATATATAATTGTGCTGAACCAGATAAGCCCATTTCTCGTCTTATGTCACAATACGCTCCCTAAAAACATATATAATTGTGCTGAACTAGATAAGCCCATTTCTTGGCTTATGTCACAATACGCTCCCTGAAAACATATATAATTGTGCTGAACCAGATAAGACCATTTCTCGTCTTATGTCACAATACGCTCCCTGAAAACATATATAATTGTGCTGAACAATATAAGCCCATTTCTTGGCTTATGTCACAATATGCTCCCTGAAAACATATATAATTGTGCTGAACCAGATAAACCCATTTTTCGTCTTATGTCACAATACGCTCCCTAAAAACATATATAATTGTACTGAACAATATAAGCCCATTTCTTGGCTTATGTTACAATACGCTCCCTGAAAACATATATAATTGTGCTGAACTAGATAAACCCATTTCTCGTCTTATGTCACAATACGCTCCCTAAAAACATATATAATTGTGCTGAATAATATAAGCCCATTTCTCGGCTTATGTCACAATACGCTCCCTAAAACCATACATAATTGTGCTGAACCAGTATAGCCCATTTCTCGTCTTATGTCGCAATACGCTCCTTAAAAACGCTCGCCCAATGGGTTGCTGAGCAATTAATGGCAAATTTAAACTCGTCTGTTGACTTGTGCTTCAGAGTGTTGTTGCGGATCTTGGCGCGGCTTTTTGTGAACAAAATCAAGCTGCCTGAAGTGTCGGTGAATTGTCGATTTGCCAACTACAAGTTCATTAGCCAATTCTTGGCTGCTCGATGAAGACGCCATGTCCAACCCGGTTTGTAAGTCTCCATCATCCAACTATAACACCAGTCCCGAAAGGAGGCTTATCTTCAAAACTCATATCGCCAAAATCGAAACGCTTGTACCGCTTTAAGATCTCCGTATATGCAACTGTTCCTTCACCTTAGGAAGCTCAAATCTCTTCTGTGGCTTTCATGGTTGAAAGATCTCGCTTTTAGCACTAACGAATCAAAACGCGCAGCTCAATTTTATCAATTGCCATCTAGAATAGAAAAAGGAAAATTACTATAATAATATAAACGCAAAAAAACTAGTCAATTTTTCGCAAGTGTTTACGAACTTTTGGGACAAACTTATATTAACGTGTACGTTAGCGTTGTAAACCAGCTTGTCTATGCACACATAGGATTGAAGTGATTTGCCTTGGCCCACATAATTGGGTAAAGGCATGAAGCCATGACTTCAAATTATACTTTCGGAGAAAGGAAAGCAGAATACTTGATTTTATAACCATCCCATAAATAAAAAGAAACAAGATGCTTGAATTAATTCTTTCCTTTAACAACTACAAGAAACCTTCTTCAACCATTGATTTCTATAACTAATAATAAGCTACCTGAAAGGAATTTAGGAAAACTCGTCCCGGGAAAACTCGACCCCGGAAAACTCATCCCATTTCGCTAGGTAGGAAAACTGATCCCTTATTGAATAAATATCGATTGAAAATACATTTTATAATCGTTCTTGAAGGAGATATTGTTTTTTAAAATAGATTACAGCCCCCCATAATATTTTTAAAAAATATTTTTACTTGTTTAATTGTTTTTTTTCTTTTTTAAATAAAATCGATTTTCTAAGTGCCGTTTTCTACCTAACTGGCTAAGTTCTTAGTGGTTTCGCTTATTTTAAAGCGTTTTCCCGGGACGAGTTTTCCGGGCACCACCTGAAAGTACTTCGTTTAAACTCCACGGCTTAACATTCACAATTGGAATAAATACATTAAAGTCATTGCCATAGTTGTTGCGAAGAAGGTGGGCTCTCTCTATCGAGCTAGAAAATTACTCACACAGGAGAATATCGTATATGCATGGAGTATTGTTGTCACACCTTTCATTCTTAGACAAGATCCAATAAAAAGAGTCCCTAACCTTATAAGTCTCACACTATCAACTAAACATTTACCTCTGTCCCATCTTCGAAATGTTGTATCACTGTGTCTGATTTACAAGTATTTTAATAGAAGCTACTCTAGCGAACTTCAAGCACTTATACTCTCTCGACGTAATAACCTCAACTAACCTAATAGACAACAAAACCCATATATCTACACTTTAGAAATCACTAGATAGCGAAAAGCTTTCTACTCTAATAGTTTCTTCTCTCGGATTGCTAAACTTTGGAATTCCGTTCCGGATCCCCGCGTCTCTGACTGTACTGATATGTAGAAGTTCAAGTATAATGTAAACTATTTGCTGCTAAACTCCCTACATAAAGTCCTTGTAAAGTTCGTCCCAAATAGTGGCCCTTTTCCTCCATAATGACGTCGCGCCTTCTTTGTGGTGTAAACAAAAAACTGGGAATGCATAGCTGAGGACAAGCCTAAACGTGTATGTGCAACTTAATATGAGCTATTGAGGAAAGGTGAATAAGTGCACTAATCAATCTGCTAATTTCTTTTCTTATATCCTCCTACGTCTCTTCCTAAATCAAAGAAAATATTTAAATTTATTTTCTCTCGGCTGTTTGGTTTCAGTTGAATTGTAAGACTTGTGGAATCTGAGTTTCTAACAAGATTAGAGCGGAAACATGCTTATATATATATATATGTATATATATATATATATATATATATATATATATATGGCTAATAATTTTTGCAGAAATAAAGAAATTTATACTATGTATATACACTCATGTGCAAAAAAAAAAATGGGCCAAGAGTGAAACAAGGAAGAAGTCGATTTTTCAATATTTTTCCTTGAATTTTTGTTAATTTTATGTGAAAACTTCTATTTTGCAGATCATTATTATCATAACATATAATAATAAGTGGAAAAATTAATCCTAAAAATGGTAAGACCGCATCTTGGCGAGGATATAAAAAAAACTGAATTGCAGGATTAAAGCAGTCCAAAATGATTTAAAAGCATATTTTTGATATTTTAAGGAAAGAAAACGGGAAAACATCTCTTTCTGTAGTGAAGCAAATTGGTCAACAGTTCGAAGTCGAACGCATGGTAAAAGGGAAATCTGAATCTGGTCGCCCTAGAGCATCCACTTTGAAGGACGACCAAAGACTTAAATTAACTGTTTTGAAGGACTGAAAGAAAACGTATGTTGACCATAGCAAAGAATTCAAAACAGTGGCTGGAAATTCTCATTCTAGATATACAATATCTAGACGAATGAAAGAAATGGGATTTTCTTCTAAAAGGTGTGCAAAGAAGCCATTTTTATCTAAGAAGAACATCAATGATAGAAAGAGATTTTTCTTGTATTATGGCAAGAAAGATACAGACTGGTTCAGATGAATCAAGATTTTGTCTTGTGATTGATGCTCCCGATTCTCCCGAATGATGCAATCGAAGAATTTGAGAAAGATTTTTGCCAAGTTGCATAAAAACGACAGTTAAACACGGGATGGAGAGATAATGGTATGGGGAACTTTTACTGCAGCAGGAGTTGGGGAACTTATTAGATGTGAGAAGTTAATCAATGCAAAGGAATACATTCGAATATTAGAAACAGGACTGCTACCAAGTATCCAGAAGCTGGAAATATCGCAGAACATTATTTTTTCAACACGATAATGCTCCTGTACACACTGCTAAAGTCACAAAAAAATGGTTTTCTGATAATTCAATTAATGTGATATTTTGGCTAGGCCAAAGTCCCGATTTAAACCCAATCGAGAATATTTGGTCCATAATATCTCGTGTATTGGATGGGAGAATATTTTAGAACAATGGCAAACTGGGAAGGTGCACAAAGCGAATGGAATAGCATCTCCTCTTCACAGTGTTCCACTTTGGTTGAGAGCATGTCTAAAAGGATTGATCTTTTAAAGAAATCAGAAGGGAATGCGATTCCATCCTAAGCATTTATTAAAGTAACTGTCTTGTTCTGTGTTATTAGTCTCGTTGAAGTTTCCTTGTTCAATTGTTCTTTGTTCAATATAGCTTTTAGTGCAATAAAATGTATAAAATTTGTTTTTTTTATTTTTGCTCACGAGTGTATATGTATAATCAATAATTTTTTTCACCATATCTCCACGCTTTTGCATGGCTAGACGTGGCATATGTTTTGAGGCTAACATTCGAAACCCGCAAACTCAAACACTTCTAACTGTGACCAGACGTGTTACCTGTCTCCCCCCCACCCACCCACATCGGCAGATTCTACTAACAAGAAAATGAACTCATAGAATGTATAGATTTTATTTTTATATATTTTCTAAAGTTAATTACAGAAGCTTAAAAATTATTGCTTCATCTATGATTATATATATATATATATATATATATATATATATATATATATATATATATATATATATATATATATATATATATACAGTATAGCAGGAAGAACCCGAGTTGCCCGGGATTGAATAAAGATCAACGAATGTTCGACACTTCCAATACTTTATTGTCATCGAAATCAATAAATTCGCTTATTTTTCAATCAAATCGATTTATTGCCTGCTTTAGTATATGACCCAGTCTCTATTGCACTGTAGAAAATCTACTGTTGGTTAAAACAAATATGTGTATATAATGGCTTTAATTAAAGTTTAAAATGCAAAAGTCAACTATCATATTTCAATTGTGCTCTAAACATAAACATTCATGTCAAACGCACTCCAGTCTGATCAGGAAACCTATAGTTGATATTATACGCCTTTCAAATTGTGATGTTATAAAATGGCGTCAAAATCGAACGGTTTTTTCTTCAATCGGATTTTTTAGATTATTAATTTTCGAGACTTATCTGAGCCATTCTGATAGAAAACCTATTTGAGAACACTCCGATACAAATAAAGCATATTTGTGTGAATTTTTTAAATATCGGACAAGTCGTTTCAGAGTTCATAGGAAATGAAGTCACACACACACACACACACACACACACACACACACACACACAAAGTGTCACTTATACATAAGTGCAACATAGGACCCACAGTTTGTATGCAAACAATCTCAGGGAATCAATGACAAGAAATAATTCGACTAACTTTTTTCAGCTGAAACAACAGACATTTATTTACAGGTACTTTCAGAATAACGCTTTGTCTCTTGTTTAAGAGTCTTCTCGTACTGCAAGGAGCTCAGCAAGACGCTGCTGTTCGAACACATGATACTCTGTCGTTGTCTGTCTATGTTTAGGACGTGTCTTTCTCTGTCGCTCGCGGACCAAGTGTGAAACACGTCTATTTCAGCCCTCTCGTGTCTCGAACACGTCTCTACTCCTCTACGTCTCGAACACGTCTCGAACACGTGCTTCTCTGAACACGTGTGTCGGGTTTGTATTACTGTACACATAGATTCGAAAAAGTTGTCAAAAAACAAATATATAACAAATAAATGTTATCAAAAGCAAGATAAGTTACTTTTCTACCAAACTGGATATATTTTTCGCGTTTTTATTCTATGTAACATGTTTATTCAGCTCGAAAAACATACATTGGAAAATTCAAAATGGCGCCTGACTCTCTCTTTAACACGGTAAGTTCGGGAAAAGTGTTATAAATAATAAATTAGACAAAATACTATTAAAACCCACCGAATATATGTCAACCTATGTCACGGTAATATATATTAAGCAAGTTTCTAACAGTATTTTGTCTAGTCTTATATTTATAGCACCTTTTCCCAAACTTACCGTGTTAAAGAGAGTCTCGGGCGCCATTTTGAATTTTCCAATACATCGGTAAACAATGTATGTTTTTCTAGCTGAATAAACATGTTAAATTAAATTTAAAAAAAAACACTGAAAACATATCCAGTTTGGTAGAAAACATGCCTTTGATAACATTTATTTGTTATATATTTGTTTTTTGACAACTTTTTCGAATCTATGTGTACAGTAATACAAACCTGTGTGTCCTTTTTATAACTACTGTGTCACATCGCGCAGTCGGCTTGGTCATTTGCGTATGACTGCTGCTAACAGAGTGTCCGTGGCTCTGTTACATAAGCAGATATATCACGTTAGCATCTATATAGAAAAAGATGAAGTCTCTATGGGTCCCGTATTAGGTCCAACAACCAGTAATTGCTACATATCTAACCTGCAAATTTGTAATGCATATCAATTTTTACCAGAAATAAGAATGATGTTAACACATTGCGAACAACTTGCCAAAATATCTCTGGGGTTAAACATGAACAATATGATCTATTTTGTAAGAGTTCTAATAGATCTCCGTAAATATAGCAGTGGTTATACATGTTGATGTTTTTTTTCTTTCTTTGTGGTTCATGATACGGCGTAACGTTGCAACGACTCTCCCATGAAATGGATATACAAATCGATATAACCGTTCAAGAAAGTAAACTAAACGTCATAATAATTAATAAAAAGGAGAAATACTGTTGAATAATAGCTTTTGCCGTCCCAGCAGACCACAGAGATAGAAAAACAAAACAAATACTTAGATCTTGTCAGAGAACTAAAAGGTTAAGCAACATAAAACAAAATGTATGTAATACCAATAATTGTAGGAGCACTAGGAAGAGTCTCAAAGAACATGAATAAAAGATTAAAAGAAATCGGAATTAAGACTAGAACTATACAACAGGCTGTCATGTTAAAAATAGCTGAAATCTTAAGAAAAATTTTGGCGTGTGGAAACTACAACCGACATGAGCCGCAAATGCTAACCGGCCATATTCAGGTTGTTCAAAAAGTCGCTGAAGGGTTTTGAACTTTAATAGTTTCTTTATTTTTGACTAGCCTGGGTGTCCGGCGTTGCCCGGGTGTTTAGAGGTGTGTATTGAGCCAAAAAAAAGTGGTAGTAGGCAGGCAGGCTCGAACCTTTACCGGAAAGGAGGAAGAGAACGTGAAAAGACGTGACGTCTTTGCCGTTGTGTCCATCGCCAAACCGGAAGTGACGAAGGTTTTAATTAGACTAGTCAATCGAAAGGGGGGATGACTTTGGAAAATTTCGACAAAAATAGCGACCCTCACAGTAAAAAAGTGCCCAGTATAGGATGAAGGAATTAATGTTTTAAACTAATTTTTCGATATTTGTCATCCGAAGAGTCGAGCTCCAAAACGGTACCGATCTCGTTAAAATCCGTCGCGTTTGTCTAAGATTTTAGACAGACATATAAACATACATATATACATGCATATATTTAAACAGGCAGGTGAGATTTATATTATAGATGATGACATTGTTCTGTAATTTTAACTAAGACATTGGCAAGTTTTTTTTTTTTTAATCCGACTAAGACATTAGTAAGTTTTTAAAAACATGCAAAATTCAAACAAATTTTATTTTTGAAAAATAATGTCTTTTAAATGTTGCCCATTTTCAGTTTCGCATATTTCTGCCCTTTCCGAAACATTATTCATGTCAGATTGCAGAATCTCTGGATTGCGATTTAACTCCCTTATTTCGTTCCTGATATTTTCTTGAATTCTTGCAGGGTTTGGTATTATTATGTTATTATTAACAAATAAATGTTTCGAATTGTGTTTTAATTTGAGCCATCTCTTACATGAAAGCTCTTTGAGTCAAAAAAATTGACCCCTGATTTTGGTAAAACATTTCATAATTTTGCGTATGTTTTTCAATGCTACACTTATCTATCATCAATTTCCAAAATATTATCTGTAAAATATCTGAAATGATCATTAATGGTAAAATAACAAAGATTTTTCACCCTTCAGTGACTTTCTGTCGAAACTACACAGAAGTAAAAAGAAAAAGATAGGCGAACAACACACAGAACAAAGAAAATTGAATACGCAGAATTGTTAATTACAGTCTGTACCCCCCCCCCAACAAAAATATAGTGTAGACATCGACTGGCGCCCACGCCAAATAATCGTGAAGGGTCCAGGATTTTTCAAGAGGATTCAATTTCAAGGGGCCGTCCCTTGCATTTTTGCTTGACATAAGTCTCCTCTTTCCCATCGAGTTATCATGTTCACAACTTTTCAGACGTGGAACATAATGGAACTAAATTATTTACTCAGTAACATTTTTAAATTCCGTTTTGTATTATTGTAAAACTCGAGGTTATTTAAGCCAAAAACCGAGGTCACTCTCACCTCGTGCAAATATGTATTTTGTAGCTCGTTCAGAGGGCGGCGTTTAAGCTTGGGAGTTAATAAAATGGCTCCATTAATGTATCCGGTTCCATTATGTTATGTTTTGGTAAAGCCTCTTAATCATTCCCAGCAGGATACGGGGTGGGTTTTCTATTCTAGACGGATCGAGTTACCGCCCGTGTCCTCAATATCGTCATCAGAAATAACAATCTTGTCGAATACAAACATGTATTAAAATGTGTGTGTGTGTATGTGTGTGTGTGTGTGTGTGTGTGTGCGCGCAATTGGAATGGTGAGGTAAGTTGTATTTAATATGGCAGCCAAGTAGAATAGGGGGGGGAGGAAAGGTAGTGGCAGGGTTGTGAGACAAAAAAAAGAAATGGGGAAAAAGAAAGGGTAGTAATTAGAACATATGGGAAAGAAAGGAGGAAGTCAAAGAAATAGAGATAAAAAGAAAGAAAGAGAAGAATGGATGAAAGAATGAATGAAAAAAATAAAGAGAAAACAGAGAAGAAAATCAAGTTGTATTTAATATGGCAGCCAAGTAGAATAAGGGAAAAGCGTTGGTAAGGTCGTAAGACAAGAAAGTGTAGGAACTAGAAAATAAGGAAAGAAAGGAGTAAGTCAAACAAAAGAGATGAAAAGAAAGAAAGGAAAAAGAAAGGGAAGAAAGAATAAAAGTATTTAGAGAACGAAAACGAGGAAATTGGGTAAATTAATTTCTATTTGATTGGTTGGTTGTTTTTGTTTTACGGCATATCAAACTTTTCCGGTTATTTAATGCCGAATCCAAAGATTTTGAAGAAAAAAAAATTTAATAGAATATATTTGTTGTTTTCAAGTCGGTTTCTATTTAACCCATAGTTGGAACCTTAACAGGTACTACCATTCCGGGTCAGAGTGGACCTGGGAGCAATGGTAATTAAAGGGTGGCTCCACACTCCTCAAAGCCCGCAAGCTGGGGCCTCACCACTGGATATAGTTTAAGGTCATATCCAGCACCCTCATTGAGAGACTTTTACCCTCTGCAGGGGGGCAGTCGGTGTATTCTAATGCCCCACCGACAGGGCCAATTTCTATTTGATGAAAGGATCGCAGTACAAGAAAAGAAAACAAAGAAAAAAAGGAAGGAGCTAGAAAATAGAAGAACGGAGGAGGACAAAGAAATTGACATAAAAGAAAGAAAAATAACAAGAAAAGAAAGATAAGAAAATAGAAATGAAGAAATATAAAGAGGGGAAAGGGAAGAGAATGAAGTTATGTACAGTCAACTAGAAGGGGAGAGGCAATGGCAGGGTAGGAGGAAAAGACAAAGAAAGAGAAAAAGAAAGGGTAGGAACATGAAAATAGAGAAAGGGAAAAAAGGAAGACAAAGAAATTTGAAAAGAAAAAAAAAAGGAAAAGAAGAAGAAAATAATGAAGAAAAAGAAGGGTAGGAACTAGATAATAGAGAAAGATTATATGAGGACAAATAAATAAATTAAAATAAAGAAATAGAAAGATAGAAAAATATGGAAAGAAAATAAGAAGATAAATAATAAATTTGAAAAAGAAAAAAAAAGAAAAGGAGAAATTTAATGAAGAAAAAGAAAAAGAAGGAAGAGGAACTAGAAAATGGAGAAAGAAAAGAGCAAGACGAAGTAATGACTTTGAAAAGAAAGAAAAATTAAAGGAAAGAAAGAAGAACTTTAGTTCCTCCCGCTATAATCGAAACCGAAACAAAAACTTACTTCTTGTGGAAGCACTATGTCTTGAAAAGCTTCTGCGACCTTCACCTTTTTGCTTGGTAAAATTATTTGTTACGAGAAATGGAAGTCCGTATGAATTAAATAAATCTCAGCTGTCTGCCTAAAACTTTCGACACAGATGACGGATTTTCACGGGATCGGAATCGTTTTTAAGTTCGGCCCTTCGGACGACAAACATAATAAAAACTGGCTAAAAACATTAATTCTTTCACCCTCAAATGGGCCATTTTTCACAAATGGAGGGGGTCGCTTTTTTCGCCGAAATTTTCGAAAGTCATCCCCTCTTTTCGGTTGACTAGCCTTAATTTAAATCTTCGCCGCTTCATGTTTGGTCATGGACGCAACAACAAAGACGTAACGTTTTTTACACGATCTTTTCCTCCTTCGGTTTCGAGCCTGCCTGCCTACTTACACATTGTTTTTTTTGCTCAACACACACTTCCAAACACCCGAGCAATGCCAGACACCCAGGCTAGTATAAATTAAATGACAGTCACTCAGATGTAAGCGTGACAAACAAAATAAATAACACACACCCTATGCTATTATAATCGAAATAATACGAAGTTATATTCAACAGAAAATAAAGATAATTGATTATATTATGTTATAAATTGAATTTTTAAAAAATCTTAATACTGCAATATTGTAAGTTATAAATGTATTATATTTTTTACTAGAATATCTTGTTCTTTTTTTCCAGTTTTAACAACTAGCCCTTTAGTTTCCATGTTTAAGATTAATAATATTACTTTTTATGCTCGCATTTTTCAGTTGTAATCCATTATTTTTCCAGACTTCCAATAAGTTCACTTGTTCTTTGTTTAATTTCAGTCTTATTTTTTGCCCCCATAAACATAACATACACATACGTAATAACAAAATACGGAACTCGTCTGCTTTCAATAAAATCCCCTCAATTATTTCCCTTTCATTCTTGAATTCTGTCTGTTTCACTTTTTACTTCTCGTTCCACGACAGCAGTGAATTAGTAGTAACACTAGTCTCTGAAGCGACATGATTTTGAACACCACTAAATTCATTTACTGAATGAAAATTGAATTGTTTTGTTCACAGTATAACTGCAAAATGAGTGAGCGATGAAAATTTAAAGCAGTTCTAAATGACTAAAACTGCCACTACTTTGTTTGAAACGAAATGATAAAAAGAGGGGAAACAGAGGGAGACAAAGAAGGAACGAACAAAAGAATTATAGAAAAAAAGAAAAAGTAAAAAACAAATAAAGTTAGAAAAAAGTGGACACGCTGAATACATCGTTGCGGCCAAAATCTCAGAAAGAATGAAACGGACAAATGAGACAAATATCTATGTAAATAAGTAAAGCAAGTACAGTCCCTTTGATATTACTACGACTCACATACGATAAACAAGCCTTTGCTGTTGCATGTGTTTCCCATATTTTGCCCCCGATAAACTCTTTCTATACATCAGAGAAACTAAAATCCTACTACTTTAAATTTTCTTTCTCTTCTGATCTTGAGAAAATGCTGCACTGGAGAAAATGATGGCTAGTTAATTTTGATGCATAGAAAACCACTTTCATTATTATCGCTCTAATCCCTATCACGTCGGAATTAAAATGAATAGCCCCCTTCTTGTGGAAGCACTATGTCTTGAAAAGCTTCTGCGACCTTCACTCCTGATCTGAAATAGAAGACATACATCAAATTTGTTGCCAAGATCGCTGAAACAATGGTTGGATCACTCTACCGCTCCAGAATGCATTTCACTGCCGATGCAAGCCTCTATCTGTATAAGAGCCAAGTACGTCTTAAAATGAAATACTGTTGCCACATCTGGCCAGGAACTGCTTTGCCCGCCTTATCATGAATTCAAAACCGTCGAAGAAACCAGTATGTGAAGCTTTTTTTTCTTCCCTGAACCCTTTCTCTTAGAGAAGATACGTTGCGAGCCTGTCACTGCACTATCGTTATTTTCATAGCAAGTTTTCGACTGAAATCCAGTCTATGGTCCCCTCTGCCAAACTTTCACAAAACCACTCGACTAACTACAACCACTATAAACGATTTCCCCTACTCTCTATATGTGCTTAAATCAAAACGCAAATTCCATGACAAAGCTCCTTTCTCAGAACTGCCCGCCTGTGGAACACTGTTTTGCTGGTCTGTTTCCCGACTGGATACAACATGGTAACCAAGTGTAACATGTAAACAAGTTCTTATTGTACCGTCCCCATAAATAAATAAATTCTACCACATTTACACCAATATTACTATATTACCAGGTTTCATTTCATTAACGGTTATCCTCGAATGGCCTTCGGACCTTGATAAGTGATGACTTCCAAGTAAAAAATATTTCTAAGGAGATGAGGTTAACTTCTTTTAAATTGACTAAAACAGCGGTTCGTTTCTCTAGCTGACAAGCAGTGGTTGGCTTATTGGATGACGACATCGGTTACAATATTTAACTCTTTCATCTACCTATACTTTGTGCATGACGTAATCGAAACTATTTAAATGAAATACGACAAAAATAACAAATTACTTAATCTGATATTTGATTTAACTCTTACAATCAATTGTAGAGAGTGCATCTAGAATATAACTGCGTCTTGTGCTCACAAGCCTCGTAGAGTTGGATATGAATTGAAACCGAAATTTGATCATTTCAATGTCTTATTAACGGCGAAAGAAACTAGATTTTATGTAACGTCCTTCTTCTTATGACGTTAGATCTTACTATGTAATTCTTATTCTATGTAATTCTTATTCTATGTAATTCTTATTCTATGTAATTCTTATTCTATGTAATTCTTTTGCTAAGTATAGAAGACCGGGTAAATAGGGGAAAAGCGATGAAAGAGAAATAACACAAAAGTGACAAACGAGGAAAGACACAATAAAAATAGAGACGAAAAGGTAGAAAGAAAGAAAAACTAAGATAATAAAAAATTGGATAAATTCATTATAATTCTTATTAATATTAGCTTCACTAACGCGTATCTAAGCATTGACAGAATATAACTTATCTAACTTACTTAATGAAAAATTTGAAATTATATCGTCTTGTTTACATAAAAAAAAACTTTAATGTAAGGTAAATTGAGACTAACTTGAACTTAATAGTATAAAATAATTAACTAATAAATTCGCATTTTTAGCTTTGACGTACTTATTGTATGCACCTACATATATAATATATGCATACGACTTACGAAGTGCCTTCAGTATGTTTCCAGACGTATTTTGTACAGACATTTAAAATTGTCGTAGACTCTTGAAAATTCAGTATATTTTTGCTATACATCTTATTAGATGACTGATCAATTTTTTTAGACTGCATGGTTCAAATGAACAGATATAGCAGGAATTGGAATACACCTTACTAAAGTCTGTTGAATTTCAAAAATGCACGCTAGACGTGAGAACACTATAAAAGCCATACACAATAAAATTCTGCTTTAAACTTGTAAAAAATACCAGAGAAACATATGGAATGCTTCAGACTGCTTTTGGGCCATCTTGCATGAATCGAGCATCAGTTTTGAGTGGCATAAAAGTTCAAAGAACGCAGTGGGGCATGATGAGAGATGTTGAGGGGTATTGGAAGAGTAAGGAACTCAGAATCATAGAGTTGATTGGCCAAATAAAGAATGTTATGGGTATGGCCGATCGTATGTCTATAGAGACAATAAATCCATAGTTTGATATCAGTGTGAGAACTATACACACAATTATACGCGAGGAACTGAAGATACGGAAGATTTGCACGAAGGCACCATTCCACAACTCCATCCTTGTCAGAAACTATTGGACCAAGACAGTTTCCTCTCCTTCCTATAGCCCTTGTTCGATAAGAAAGAGGGTCGTTATGAGACAATTGTAGAGGTGAAAAGACTGTGACGAGCCTTGGAGCCTTTTAGAAGTTGCAAGTATATTGCAGCTGTAGAAGATTACTTCGCAGGGGATTAGAGTTTCATATGTGTACTTATTAATAAAAGTTCCCATACGCAAATCTGTCTGAAAATTTATGGTAGGCAACTCGTACTTATGAATATTATTTTCAATAACGCATATCTATGCATTGCATGAATATAACTTATCTTATTTACTTAATGTAAAATATGAAATTATATCGTCTTGTTTACATAAAAGGAATTTTGAATACGATTAATGTAAATTTAATTATATCAAATGATTAACTTATAAATTCGCAAAAATAATTTTACGTACTTTTAGTATGCATTTATAAATATAAGTATTGCATACGACTTGTATATTGGTGCAAAAACAATTATTTTTTCTATGTGGTTACGTTGAGTTATTTAAAACAGTAATATTAATAATATATACATGTAATAGAAAAACTTACCTTTATGTTTTAATAAATACACTTACAGTATTACTTCAAACTATTACATTTAAAGATGAGTAAGCTATTAAAATCTATCAAAAAATAGGTTTCTTTTTAAAGATTTTAAAGTGGTCTTAAATTTTTTATCAGCAATGTATTAATACGATACCGTATGTTATTTATTTTCTGTGTCACGCTTACACCCGAGTCGTTTAATTGTTATGGACTTCCATTTCTTGTAATAATTTTTTTTACCAAGAATTCTTTATAAGTGTTGGTCTCGGTTTCGATTATAGCTGATGACACTCCAGTAATTTATTTTCTCTTTATAAATAATTTTATCAAGGATTCTTCATAAGTTTTGGTTTCGGTTTCGATTATAACTGATGGAACTCAAGTTATCTCCTATAATATTAATCTCGCCTGTGTGTTTAAATGTATGTATGTATGCATGTTTGTTTGTATGTCTGCCTAAAACTTCTGACAGAGGCGACGGATTTTCACGAGATCGGTTTCAGACGACAAATATCGAAAGATTGATCAAAAACGTTAATCTTAAATTATATCTACAATGTATTACTCTAAACACTGACCGTAACTATACTATAAATATCGAAAGATTGATCAAAAACATTAATTCCTTCAATTTTTTTAAACTAAATTTTCATTCCATGATAAAAGAATAAAAAATTTAATTTTCAAAATATATTTCTCTTTTATTCATAAACAATTATTGAATTCGAAAGATTTGAACGATAAAATCTTTCGAAAGAGCAAACAATTAAATATCAAAACTTTGTATTTCTGGAATTAATTGACCATGAAAAATGTAAGCATGTTTTCCTGTGTACTTTTGGGGGATTAGAAGAGCAGATATTATATATATATATATATATATATATATATATATATATATATATATATATATATAAAGAGAGAGAAAGAGAGAGTTAGAGGGAGATAAGAGAGACCGACAAACAGACACGGACAGACACAGAGACAGAGACAGAGGAAGAGAGATTGTTTCGCTAAAGCACCCATCACGAGCCATGATTGATACCTCCAACTGTTTAGTTGATAGTGGACAGCTCTCATCAATGAGCCAGAGAACGGGCGCTGTAAATTATATCTACAATGTATTACTCTAAACATTGGCCGTAACTATACTATAAATATCGAAAGATTGATCAAAAACGTTAATTCCTTCAATTTTTTAAACTCAATTTTCATTCCATCATAAAAGAATAAAAAATTTAGTTTTCAAAATATATTTTTATATTTCTCTTTTATTCATAAACAATTATTGAATTCGAAAGATTTGAACGATAAAAAGACATCTTAAAAGTATTTGTTGAATCGAAATTATGAAAATTGATTATATATTTTTTGCATATAATTTTTAGAGAGGAAAACCATTTTTTGTGTAATTTAAAATGTTTTATTGGACAATTTTATTTTTTGCATAATTAGAAGCATAATTTGCGTAATTTTTAAGCATCTTTTAAATATAATTGTAAATGTTGTTGGGGAGAGAAGTCATTGTACTTCTGATTTTGTTTGTTTCGAAAGAGCAAACAATTAAACATCAAATTTCTGGAATTAATTGACCATGAAAAATGTAAGCATGTATTCCTGTGTACTTTTGGGGGATTAGAAAAGTTTGTTGCCAAGGTCGCTGGAAAGATGGTGGGATCCTTCTACCGCTCCAGAAGATATCTCACTACGGATGCAATTCTCTATCTATATAAAAGCCAAGTACGTCCAAGGATGGAATACTGTTGCCATATCTGGGCAGGAGCTGCTAAAAGCAGCCTATCCTGCCTTGACAGAGTACAAAATAGACTTCGTGGCTTAGTGGGGAATGCCCTTTTCTCTACCCTGCAACCTCTCTCCCACAGAAGAGACGTTGCGAGCCTGTCCTTGTTTTATCGTTATTTCCATGGCAGATGCTCGTCTGAACTCCAATCTCTGGTCCCCCTCGCCAATCTTTCACGAAAAACACCCGTCTAGCTGAATCCACTGTGAAAAATTTCCCCCACTCTATATCTGTGCCTAAATCAAAACGCAGATTCCATGAACAAAGCTTCTTTCTTAGAACTGCACGCCTATGGAACTCTGTTCCGTCTGCCTGCTTCCCTCCGGACTACAACTTGGTTGTCTTCAAGTCCAATGTTAACAAATTCCTAATGAACCGCCCCCTTAAGTAAACATATCAGCAAATCTCCTCACTAACGTAATGTACTTGCAATAACCCTTATCCCTGAGTGGCTTCCGGGCCTTGATAAGTGGTGATCACTATGTAAAAAAAAAAAAAGATATTATATATATATATATATATATATATATATATATACATACATAAAAAGAGAGATAAACAAAAAAAATTAAAAAAAAGATATTATATATATATATATATATATATATATATATATATATATATATACATAAAAAGAGAGATAAACAGAGAGTTAGAGGGAGATAATAGAGCCCGACAAACAGACACAGACAGACAGAGATAGAGGGAGAGAGAGATTGTTTCTCTATAGCACCCATCACGAGCCATGATTGATACCTCCAACTATCTAGTTGATAGTGGGCAGCTCTCATCAATGAGAACGGACGCTTTAAATTATATCTACAATGTATGACTCTAAGAATTGACCGCAACTATACAGTGGTCCCTTTGTTTATTTACAAAAACATTTGTATCTTTCTAATTAGGAGCAGGTTATCTCATTAAACAACAGTGCTCAACTCGTGAAGAGTAGTCAAGGTTTTTTTTAGCGTAAGAAGGATGCTGAGCACTATTTTATTGTGAATTGATTTTTTCAATTGAATGTGTTAGTTTCAGAAAGTGCATTTCAGATTAGTTATTAGATATAAAGGACGTTTCGTATTCAAAGAATGATAAGATATTGTAACGCGATTTCCGACGTAACTTGGGTTGCACTTCAATTGGCAAAACCGTAATTGGCAGAAGTAAAGGGAGTGGTAATGTCATGATCTAGGACTTCAAAATCTGACAATTAAGAAAATTAAGGTCAAAAAGTAGGTATAAAAAACAATGCAAAAAATTTAACAAGATGTAAATGTAATAGCGCACACACACACACACACACACACATATATAAATATATATATATATGTATGTGTGTGTGTGTGTGTGTGTGTGTGTGTGTGTGTGTGTATTCGATACGCCTTGGCATAAAGAGTCCCTTCTCTCCCCCAACAATCGATTGTATTTCCTTATTGAATAAATGAACCAATCTAGGGGTTATATATATATATATATATATATATATATATATATATATATATATATATATATATATATATATATATATATATATATGTGTATATATAATTGGTAATTTTGTTTAAGTCTTGACAGACTATGAATACCAACTATAAGGGTTGACTGAAATAAAATATAGGTGAAATCGAGCAAATATATATATTTCGTTTACTCATGTTCACCCCTTTCAAAGTATATCGCTACTTGGACATAAGGGGCTACTTTTTGGAGCCATGTCTAGAAAAGATTAACAAGATATTTTTTTATGTTACATTTAAACTTCTGCCTATCAGTACAGACAGGGAAGCAGGCAGCAGGAAGGGAATGCCAAAGTCTAACTGTTCGAGCGAAGAAACTATTAGAATAGAAAGCTTTCTGGTATGTCGGGAAATCAACTGTGAAAGGGTGAGATGTTTTTGCCTAGCGGGTTGGTCGGAGATGTGTACGTCTAGGGGTTACAAGTGCAACAAGTTCCTCAGAATGCATTCCATTAAAATAGTTGTAAAATAGGAACAGTGATGCAACGTTGCATCGATGGGACAGGGGCTGGAGCTTAGTTGATAAAGTGGGATCGATTAAAGTGACTACTCTTTTTTGGGGGGACCCTATCTAAGAGGGAGAGACTAGTGTTAGATGCACCAGCCCAGAAGTGGCAACAATACTCCATGCATGGCGAATGGTGGCCTTGTAGAGGTACAGGAAACTTTCCAGTGTGAGTAGTCTTCTAGCTTGATAGAGGAAATCCAACTTCTTTGCAGCAGCCTTTGCAATGTTCTCAATGTATTTGTTCCAGTTCATATTGCCCGCAAATATCAGGCCGAGGAGTTTGAAGGTAGAAGTCTCAGGTAGGGTGTTATTTGTTATGGATATAGTCGGTTGGAGAGGCGTCTTGTAATTGTTAATGGAGATCAGCTTAGTTTTACTAGCATTAAATGTTACCATCCATTTGCGGCCTCTATTCCACTATAGTCTGGGAGACATTTTCTAACGATTCTCCCATTGTCTTAGATTTATGTACATCTGTTCTTCCCTCGTGCAAATTATAGAGCGTTGTATTATCAGCAAATATACCTATCCCGAGCACAATATTATCAAGGTGGTCGTTTATGAATATCAGGAATAATAATGGTCCAATGATCGACCCCTGGGGCACTCTTGCATTAATGTTATGCTGCTTGGATGCACGCCTGTCAATGATAACCTGTATGCTTCTATTGTTAAAGAAAGATCTAATTATATTTCGTATATGTCCAGTTATACAGTACGATTTAATTATTATTAGCAGCCCTTTGTGCCAGACTTTGCCAGGGCCTTGGATATATCAAGGGCTACAGTCCTGGTATCACCCGTCTTATCCAGTACATGGTAACTGCGTTCAGAGATGAGTGTTAAAATATATGCAGTAGAACAGCATTGCCTGAATCCATACTGTTTGTCAGAGAGAAGTTTTGCTTTTGCGAGGTGGCGAACTAATGCTTGATTAATTAAGGTCTCAACGATTTTAGCGAATAGGGGGAGGAGACTAATGAGGCGATAATTGAGAGGATCTGTTATTTTACCAGAATTCTTGTACACGGGTACCACAGAGGCCATCTTCCGGCTATTATGGAAGCAAGATTCAGCAAGGCATTTATTGTAGAGCTTCGAAAGTATGAGGGCTAGCTCGGCTGAACATTTCTTAATTAGTATAGCAGGAATGAGATCAGGTCCACACGCCTTTGGGGTGTCTAAGTTTTTTATGATATCGCGGACATGAGAAGGGGTGCTTTTTACATCATTTAATGTGGCTTCAGTCCGCATAGAAAAATTTGGGAGGGAGTTGTTTGTTGGCTCTAAGGTGGAGTTGGAGGCAAATCGCCGGGCAAGCAGTTCCGCCTTCTTCATTGCCGTGCATTCAACCTTCTGGTTGTTGCTCAATGGGGGGAGGGGATTACTGATTGTCCTTTATTCACTACACTATTATAGATTTTGCAGAAATCACGAATTCCTATCTTTTGCGATTCAATGCGTTCCCTGATTATTTCAGCATGCTTTCTTTTGGTTGTCGCTATTTAACTCTTACAATGATTTTTAGCATCTATGAATTTTTGCTTATTTGTATTTGACTTATGACGTATGAACCGGCGGAATGCATGCTGTCTTTGTGCAATGGCAGCCGCACAATCTGCAATGAAGCATGGGGTTGAGTGAGGTTTGCTATGATACTTCCGTGTGGGAACATATGCTGCTATCGCCACTTTGCACCATTCAGTGGTCTCATTGGCACACTGTTTAGCAGGAAGACAAAAGATATCGGTCCATGGGGCATCTCGGATGTGTTCTCTAATGGCTCCACAGTCATTCCTATTGTAGTATCTTGTTGTTTTGAAAAATGGTTTCTCGCCTTGAAGTTGGGATTTCAATGTTATGTCAACTGATACCACTAGATGGTCTATGTTTCCAAGCGGACTATGGGAATTAGTCACACAAACCTCAGGTACTATGGTGAAGAATTTGTCTAGAAGCGAAGCCTGCTGAGGGTCACGATCTGATAGCAGGGTTGGGAACATGACTGCCTGTGTGAGAGAATGGGCTATTGAGAAGCTATAATGAGAGCGTCCAGCTGCATCTGTGTAACCTGAAAAACCAAGCCAATTTTTATGGTGGCCATTAAAGTTACCAAACACATGTATTTGGGCGTTACTATCTAAGGAGAGTGCTGCATCTATGCTATCAGAGACATGATCGATTACGGTACAATCCTGACTTGAGAGAGAACAGTAAGGAAAATATAAGTTATAAACGCAGTTATGAAATTTTAGTCGAAAGCACATTAAAGTCTGGTTATCCGATTCAAGATTTTTCTCTCTATTTAAAATGAGGGTGCTATGGATATAGACTCCAAGCCCGTGCATACATCTATCCGAGTTCTTATGACGAAGAGGGAGGTATCCTGTCATGTTAAAGTAGTTAGAGGAGATTGAAGAGTGAAAGTTTGTTTAACTTAATGTTGGGAGCTTACTGAAAGGTAAGAAACTACATCATCTAGATTACGTCCTAAGCCCACGGATTTTTGTAAAACCAAACCTCAAAGGTGGAAGCGAATATTTTAGATTATTAATGGTTTCTCTGTACAACCTGAGACGAGGAAACGTCTTTCTATAATAAAATCCCGGACATATATTAAAAGAATCATAGTAGTCGAAGCCCAAATAAGATGACGTTTGTGTGGTTGCGAACTTGTTTATACGAGGAAATGGTGCACATTCTATGAGTGATGTCACTGACAGTTCACCTAATTGGTAGCTCAACATTTCAGAGTTAGAGGAGCAGTTTGATTAGAAACTCGGATAGCTATGTATCTCCTGCACAATTCAAATGCACACTCCAGGAATGGGTTTCTTTGTTTACAAAAAAAGCTTTAACTGCAGTAATATATATATATATATACTATTCTATGGTTAATATTTTATAACAATTGGTAAAGAAGAACCTATATTTCTAAACCAATAAAAATGCCAAAATTTTCCTGTATTTTTATATACAGTTTCTTAGCAGGCCAGCTTCAGTTTTGCTACTTTGAAATTGACTTTACTTAGGGTTTTATTGCTTAGTTGTTTCCTCTGTGGCTTAGCCAAACCACTAATGTATACATACTTATTTTATTTTATTTTTTTTAGACGAGTCGCCATGTTTTACACTTGATGAATTTGCCATTATTTATTATTTTACATGAGAGTCACAAATTATCAAGGCCAGAAAGACACTCGAGAAAATGTTAATGAGTGTACAGTAATAACTGAGACAACATCATATTGATAGCGGTGGAATTGCAGTAGAAATCGATTACTTAGGGGGCGGCTCAACAAGAACTTGTTTTCATTGTGCTTGAAGACGACCATATTGTAGCCATTTGGAAAGCACACCAGCGAAACAACGGACGTTTCAAAGAATTTGCATATATTTATTATACTGATCATTGATATATTAAACACACACTCACACACGCATCACACATTTGTACATGAATAACCAGAATATATGTTCAATACTGATAATAACAATGAAGAAGTGTAGTTAATACATAATGTAAACACACGCTTTATTGGATATATATATATGTGTGTGTGCGTGCGTGTGTATGTGTGTGTGCGTTTTGTCCATGTTTTATACATACGCGTAAACATAGTCTTCAATGAGTATATGATATATATGTGTATATGTGTGTCTGTGTGTGTTTGTCCGTATTTTCTACATACATGTAAACTCACTTTTTTATGGATATATAATATATGTGTGTGTGTTGTGTGTGTGTATGTGTGTGTGTATGTGTGTGTGTGTCCATATATGTCCGTATTTTTTACATGCAAGTAAAGACGCTTTGATGGGTATAATATATATATATATATGTGTGTGTGTGTGTGTGTGTGTGTGTGTGTGTGTGTGTGTGTGTGTGCGTATTCTGTCTGTCTGTCTGTCTGTCTGTTTTATACATACTTGTAAACACACTCATTGGTGTTCATATAAAACAACGATGTTATTTTTGTATGTTTTTATTTTTTTTTTTAATAAAGATAATGTTTAAAGTTTCTAAATTTTCAGTGTGGAGTTTGTTTTTTGTTTTTTGTTTTTTGTTGTTGTTTGTTTCTTTTTCTATTTTCTTTTACTTGTCGAACGCATTTTTGCTTCTTCAGTGAAAATATCCACCCGACGTTAAAACTTGAGACAAAAAGTTCGTCGGTCATGTTGAACGTGACGTGTGCTAATTGAAATTGAAGCTGTCGCCAATTTTATTAAACATCGGGATTTATAGCCAATTATATTTATTATTTATAAAAACCTTAATTGCATTGTTAGGTACATTAATTTTTAATAGTTTAGAATAGAAACGCAATTGTGCATCTTTTTATGTGAACAATGTCTTCCACGTTCAATAAACAGATATATATATATAAACTCCAAGAAAAAGTAAATCTCCAAATACATTCACGAACGCTAATCTACAAAACTAAATGAATTTATACCTCAACGACTTGCCCAATCCTAAAAGCGATTTTGGACGGTTAGAAATCATGCTGAAATAAAATTTTATAAAATATTCGTTTTTAGAATAAAAATTGATTTGTGAAACTGTACATAGTAATCGAATTTTGAACAAGAAAATAGACAAGAATACGACTTTATTATTATTATTATTATTATTATTATTATTATTATTATTATATATGTATATATATATATATATATATATATATATATATATATATATATATATATATATATATATATATTAGTCCTCGCGCGAAAGAGCAGGACACACAATGTTTTAAATAATAATAATAATAAGAAGAAGAAGAAGAAGAAGAAGAAGAAGAAGAAGAAGAAGAAGAAGAAGAAGAAGAAGAACAATAACAAAGACTTTCGCTGGCGAGGACTACTATTGACCGTAACCAGTAATACAGTCCTTTTGAAATTTTCATCTCTATTTTTCTCGTTATGTACTGAATATTTGTTAATGAAACTCATATGAAATATGTTCCTAATTAAGTTTTAAGGGTTTTCTGTTCTGAAAGAAGTTTTAAAAAATTTAATCTAAAAAAGTTATTGTAAAGTTGGTTTATTTTTAAATTCGATTTTCTCATTATTCAGACCTGTATTACAAAGATGGAGTTGCAAAAAATGAGTTGTGTTGTGAGGAGAAATACAAACTGAAACAGAGAAAATATTCAGACCTGTAATAATAATAATAATAATAATAATAATAATAATAATAATAATAATAATAATAATAATTACCTCGGATATATTTTATGTAGTGTACATTTTGTTTCAATTTAAAAACATTATATTCCTCTGGGAATTAATATAGATACAAAATTTTCAATGATTTTTTTAAGTGCAACAGAATGTACATTACATAAAATAAATCCAAGGTAATTTTTTGGTTCAATTTAAATTAAATTTTTATACCTTACTTTGTAAAATTTATAAAAGTGCACACTGAAAATAAATAATTTTCAAATTGAATCTTGTACCTTTATTTTTAAAGCCTATAGTAAAAACATTTTGTTTAACAATTTTCATTCCTTGGATGAAATGCTTTTCTAACTTGTATATATATATATATATATATTATATATATATATATACATATATATATATATATATATATATATATATATATATATATATAAAGCTGAACGTCTGTGTGTGTGCGTGTGTGGGGGGGTCACGAATAGGCTCCTATATGGTTGACTATTTTTAAAATCTGATTACATATAATGATAGAAGATGTATCGAGGATCAGGAATGGGTATGTTTGATCTGGTAGAACGTTGGTTCATAAAAATTGTATGGTCTGCGTTCACGCCTGGCCCCCAAAGTATGGAAATAAAAAATGAAAATTAAAACGTTTACAATGGTTTTTGATATAGATGTACATGAGAATACTTTGATAAGTGTGTTTCAATTTAAATAAGAATGGTATAATAAAATTGTTGGGTGTGCGTTCGCGCCTGTACTCCATGGAAATATGGCACAACTTTAGCAAAGACTTTTCATATCTATCTGCGTAAGTATACTTTGATAATTATGTTTCAGTTTGAAGAAATATGGTATAATAAAATTATTGTGTGTTCGTTCGCGCCTGAATAGAATGTAAATATGTCACAAAGTTTAACAAGGTTTTTTAAAAGGTGTGAGGGTCCACAATAACATCTTAACTTTAATCTTAATTTGCGTTAGCTTTTATTTATTATTTTGAGTTGAATCATATTGTGTCGAATAAATTCACCTCATAAATTCACGTTCTTATTAAAGTGAAAGCCAAAAAAAAAGTCGGATCTTTAGACAATTCTCGACACAAATTTTGCATAACTCTGTTATTATTCCTTCTCCACTTGCACGTGGCACTCTTTCGAAAATAGATAAATAGATAAATAAGAAAAAATAAGAACGTTACTTGTTATCGTGTCAAAAGAAGGAAAAAATCCTGCTCACGTGATTACTTGTCTTTATAAAACATTTACATAACCTTTTTATTTTTATTTATATATCTGTTTAAGCTTTTTTGTAAGTGTACTAGAAGGAATTCAGTTGATTACAACCCTTTCTGCGTGTTCTTTATATTACAATAGTACAACCCTGAATCCGACGGCGCAATACTACACCGATCAATACTGTAAAACTGAAACGAAGCTGTTCTGCTTGAAAAGGGCGCCATTTTCTTCTTATTCATATTTATATCGATTATTTGCTTTAAAAAACTAAAGTAATTACGTGTTTACTTTTTTAATATCCCATTTTGCTCTTTCGGATTATTTTACTAAAGTAAGTAAAGCTTCATTATTTTTCAAAACTGTTTTGTTTCTTTGTTTTTCGATATTTTGTCGATATTATTTAGTAAGAGTATTTAACAGAAAAGCCAACAAACGACTACCCGAAAAAGTAAATATACAAGAAATAAATGTTACCATAGTCAATAAAAGTTCAGTTCGTGTTTTTTTTTTGTTTTGAAATAGTTTTTAATGCTCTGTACTTGAAATAATTTCAGCAAACAGAAATTAAAACGAAATTTGAGGCGATAACTACTTAAATGAATTTTTATATAAACTACACATGCCATAATCGAATATTCCTCAAGCACAAAATATCGGAAAACATTAAAATATGTTTATAAATGTTCCTTACGTTGACGGAACTCTCTTAAATTGTTAACACCGAATGCTCAGGTAGGTGCCCCTCCTTCAAATTGAAAACGGGGATCTCCATTTTAAAGTCGCTGCCATTTTTTTTTAATCTGGTTCGTGAATTAAAAAAAAAATTTTTTACAAACTACTTAAAAATACAAACCAATGAACTTTTCTACCATAAAAGTAACTTTTATTGACTATGGTAACATTTATTTCTTGTATATTTATATTATTATATATATATAACATTTTCTCTTTGTTAGGAAACGTCATTTTGTTGTTCACTCTTGGCTACGAATGGAAACAAAGTTGATATAAAGAAATATATTTTCGAAAATTATCTTTACTTTCATCATATTTTTCTTTGGGTAAAACTTTTGAGTATCAAAACTTATCTCTTTACAACCCACTCCTTTTCATAACCTATCATACTTTCATCAAACACAGCCCATTTTCTGTAGGCTGTTTTTGAACCCAGTCAACGACGGGTACACTGCTAGTATATGTATGTATATATATATATATATATATATATATGTGTGTGTGTGTGTGTGTGTGTGTGTGTGTGTGTGTGTGTGTGTGTGTGTGCGACAAGATAATAGAACTCTGGGATACAGCCGTCTTAGGATACGGTTTTTTCAGGTTATGATGTGGAATACGGTGTTTTGCCGACCCCTGGTTACAGTATTTGCCCCGGCTTACGGTGTTATTTATAATGTTATTTGATTATATTCATGTGTATTATACACTGTACTGTATTTTGTTACTAATTTTTAATGCCGTATCCCGATGTTCTATTGTCTAGTTATGTATGAATTTATTTAATATTTTAATAAATCCAAACAAAAAGAAAAGAAGTGACATTGTGTATTTTGCCAAGCAGATGAAGGCAAACCATATTTTTTTAGGTGATGTATATGCGATAAACGATGATGGCCAATACAGCAGAAAACTCGAAACTCGTGTTATTACCCAACACGAATTTTCAATAGAAATATCACCTGTTTCGTGCTCAGTTTCCTATGCTTTGAATTATCTATTCGAAAGAAAATGTTGACGACTGCCCGAGGCATTCCGATAGAGCTGTCCAGGCATTTTTAAGAGGCCAGGTGTCCCAATTCTGGCGCGCTGGCTTATTTTCTCTCTATTTTTTCTCTTTTGTTTTTCTCTATCGATTACTGTACTCTGCTTTGCTTCTACATGTTCTTTCTCTCTCTCTCTCTCTCTCTCTCTCTTTCTCTGTCGATTGTTGTATTCTGATTACTGTAAATATGTCTTTCTTTCACGTATAAAACAGCCTATCCTGCCTTGACAGAGTACAAAATAGACTTCGTGGCTTAGTGGGGGATGCCCTTTTCTCTACCCTGCAACCTCTCTCCCACAGAAGGGACGTTGCGAGCCTATCCTTGTTTTATCGTTATTCGCATGGCAGGTGCTCGTCTGAACTCCAATCTCTGGTCCCCCCTTGCCAATCTTTCACGAAAAACACCCGTCTAGCGGAATCCACTGTGAAAAATTTCCCCCACTCTTTATCTGTGCCTAAGTCAAAACGTGGATTCCATGAACAAAGCTTCTTTCTTAGAACTGCACGCGGACGCCTGTGAAACTCTGTTCCGTCTGCCTGCTTCCCACCTGACTACAACTTGGATGTCTTCAAGTACAACGTTTACAAATCCCTAATGAACCGCCCCCTTAAGTAAACACTTCATCAAATCTCCACACTAACGTACTGTACTTGAAATAACCCTTATCCCTGAGTGGCTTCCGGGCTTGATAAGTGGTGAGCTCGGTGTAAAAAACAACAAAAAAAAACAACGTATTCGTGTTCTTTCATTTGCTAACGACTATTGCACTCTTTTAACAATAGTACAACAAACGTAATCGGTAATAATCGGTAGTAATCAGTAGTAATCGGAATAATCGGTAGTAATCGGTAGTAATTGGTAATAATCGGTAGTAATATTAATCGGAATAAGCGGTAGTAATCGGTAGCAATAATCGTAGTATCGGAATAATCGGTAGCAACCAGTAGTAATCGGCATAATCGGTAATAATCGGAATAATCGGTAGAATTAGTTGTAAGCGGAATAATCGGTTCTAATCGGTAGTAATTTTTAATAATCGGTAGTAATCAGTAGTAATCGGAACAATCGGTAGTAATTGGTAATAATCAGAATAATCGGTAATAATCGGTAGTAATAGTAATCGGAATAAGCGGTAGTAATTGGTAGTAATTGGTAATAATCGGTAGTACAGTAGTACTCGAAATAATCGGTCGCAATTGGTAGTAATCAGTAGTAATCGGATTAATCGGTAGTAATCGGACAAGCAAAAAACGGATTAATCGGTAATAATCAGATGTAATCGGAATAATCGGTAGTAATCGGTAGTAATTGTTAATAATCGGTAGTAATCAGTAGTAATCGGAACAATCGGTAGTAATTGATAATAATCGGTAATAATCGGTAATAATCGGTTGTAATAGTAATCGGAATAAGCGGTAGTAATTGGTAGTAATTTGTAATAATCGGTAGTAATCAGTAGTACTCGGAATAATCGGTAGTAATCGGTAGTAATCAGTAGTACTCGGAATAATCGGTAGTAATCGGTAGTAATCAGTAGTAATCGGAATAATCGGTAGTAATCGGGTAAGTAGTAATCGGATTAATCGATAGTAATCAGTAGTAACTGAATAATCGGTAATAATCGGTAATAATCGGAGTTTTAAAAGGTGTCGTATACGTGTGTTATATTGTTTGTGTTAGCATTCATAATTACGTTTAACACACCGGTTCACGTTAAATAAGCAAAGTTAAACGACATTAAACCTGGTCAGTACTAAAATGAGTGACGATTTGAGAATACCAGGTGCTGTATGTGCTCTCCGCTTATCCCGATGTTGCTTCCAGTATTTCTGGATTTATCCTTGCTACTGGAATCCAGAAGTGTCAATTCAGAAAATGTGTTACTCGGCATTACGCAACTCCTGCTTCACAATTGCGCAGTTATCCTTACAGAGGCTATCCATTGTCTCTCGAGACTGAAAAAAAGGAGATGATTAGTGTTAAAAATATATATATAGCATCCTGCTACGAGAGAGTGAGTATTGGCGGTTTCCGGGCTCTTACAATTGCAATGTCTGTTATTCCAAGGCGAGGCTTTTTTCTTTTTTTTTTTTTTCTTTTTGTTTGCTAAGTTTACAAGGTCTTCAGGATTTCCTCTAGAAGAACGTCATTGCCTACAAAAAACTGACCACGATTTCGAATTTCACGTGCTTAGCATTCTGAACCACTCTCCCCCCCTCTTTCTCTCTCTCTCTCTCTCTCTCTCTCTCTCTTTCTCTCTGTCTGTCTCTGTCTCTGTCTCTCTCTTTCTCTCAATCTCTCTTTACAGACACATCCGTTATGAACAAGATCTGTATAATGCTAGAACACCTCTTATTTTACGATCTTAAATCAATTAAATGATGCTGCGAAGGACAATTGCGAGAAAGAATTATTAAGAATAACGTTTAATGAAAGAAAAACAGAAATGACGTCTATAAAAGTTGAACACAGATACTTATACATTTCATACAATATAAATATCCATATACAATTCTATTAAATATTTCACCAGAGGGTTCACAATAATTCTCTTTCATTTCTGTTGCCAGTATTTCGGAATTATTGTAGCAGGCCGCCCGGCGTTGCCCGATCGTAAAATATGCATAAATATTATATTATTATATAATTTATAATAATATATCATATTTTAATTAATGCAGATTTTTCTTCTTATATAGAGAAATACCGCAAATATTAAACGAAACGTTAAATTCCTTAAAAACAGAAAGAATCTGAGACATGTGCATACAAGCATTATGTTTTTTTTTTGTTTTTTTTTCTAACAGTTACAGTAAGTATTCGAGCTGAGATCGGAACCAAAACATAAAGACAGTTAATCAAGTACGATAACTATAAGCCAACTTGACACACTCTTTAAAAAATGTGTTTTCAAATATACTTATTTTTAACATAATGAATCTGTCATGTAAACCATTCACGCATGCGCAATCGGAAAGTTACCAGATAAAAATCTGATGACGCCAGTGTATCAATTTTTCAATTTTAACTACTTAGTAGTCTATTTTTCCAGATGAAAACCGATTTAAAAGTTTTCCACGTGTCTGAATATCCTAGATACCAAATTTCAAGTCTGTTAATCTAAAATCCGTTGAGTATATGGGTTGAGAATTGTCCTCACACACATTCTCACTTTTATAGATATATAGATTATTATTTTCGATGGAAGAAACTAATAGACTATAAAGCTTTCAGATATTTAAAGATCTCAACATTGAAGGGTGTGATTTTGTTGATTAAGACAAAGATATTTACATTGAGGGGAAGAAGCGCTATAAGTTCGTTAGGGTAGTTCGATTAAAGTGGTTTAAAACAAGCACAGGAATGCAACAGTGCGGCGATGGGGCATGGGTTGAAGCTGGGTTGTATATGGGAGGTATATGTTACTCTTCGGGAAGTTGTTTAAGGGAGAGACTAGTGATGACTGCACCAGCCCAGATGTGGCAATGTGTCATGGATGCACGTTCAATTCTACTGTGCAACACTAAAAAAAAGCGCAGAACATTTGTGGCCATTTTTATACGCACGATGGCATGAAAAATCCACTTCCGACCGTCTTTTTGTGGACTTAATTACAGATTTTTACAAAATTGTCACTTTCGAGAATTTTGCGAAACATCCGAGGTATATTGGTAAGGACCATGCCGAGAGATTCCGTCAGGATGTTTCAGTGATGGAAAAACGTACTTAAGGGAAAACAGAACCCCGGCATGTTGGCAAACTACTGTTGGAATATAAAAAGGGAGAATGGCACTCAGCAATAAAGGCTTAAGATGACAAATGTTGTTTACATTAACAATTCTGCGTGTTTTTTTTCTTTCTTTTGTGGTATCACCCACTCATTTACATATGTGGATAATATTACACATAAATAACCAGACTCGGTTAGTCTGAGTATGTGTTAACCAGAAGCCACCGAAGGCCGAGCCGAGAGCAGATATGTTCTCCAGCCAAGACTCTCTTACCTGACAGCCATTATGTAAATATACTGTAAATATACTTTTCCTAATACACTTCTTATTGATCTACCTTTGATTGTTGAGTCTTCATTTGTATTGCCTTCTACGTTATTTGGTTCAACCTGCAAACATAACAGTTGGCGCCGAAGATGAACGTCAAATATAACAGTTTGGCGAAGAAATGGAAAGAACTCACTAAAAAAAGAGTACAACGCAACGGATGACCTTTCTAAGGAATACAAGTTTGACGAACGAAATAGTCATAAAAACGGATTTCACGCTAAAGAGAAGTTCGACTCAAGTCGGAAAAAGTAATCTCGATTAATAGCATTGTAATTACTAAAATACTAGTCGGGGAAAAAATACAAACCAAAACCGCTAATTGCAGTCTCAAATAAAAAAAAAGAAAAAAAAAACTCGAATGTGGCAAACGCCACAATTTACGCCGTTTCTCTTGGAATCCATCTTGCAAAAGAACAAACAACAAACTGTAAACGTGAATTTTTGTTTTGTTGTAAAATGACAAACAGATTTGTATTACTAAATTACGAAGAGCAAACGTACAAGGAACTAGCATACGGGAAAAAAAGTTCCCTAATTGATGTTCTCCGTTAGCAAAATATCAACTAAAGACTTTTTGGTAAGGCAAAAAAAATTTTTCTCTCTTCTGTATTAAAAATACCACAGTTAAACTAAAATCAAGGAAAGATTTTTTTAAAACTAAAGTTGTCACTGGATAACGGGTATAAGACAATAAAACGTCACGTAAGGAAAAAAAAAGAAAGAATTAAATGTAGTCCATACATATTTTTCAATTGTGACTCGAGTTGGAATTTTTTTTTTTTTTTGTGGAAAGAGTTGTACTTAAGTTCTGCTGTTACTTATTAGGAAGTGCCTAAAACGGAAAAGTCAATCGTATTTGGTGGTTTCAGTAAAAGCCTCAGTTTTTTTTTATTTTGGGGTTGGATGATCTTGACTCGCTAGCGAAGTGAGAAAATATTATTCGAGCAGCGATATTTATTGAAAACAGGAACTCTGAACAATTTTTGTTGTAACACAAGCCAGGTTATATTTTAGAATACACAAAAAAATGGAAGATTTATCTAGAATGTTAATGCAATTTTTGCAGACGCAACAACAGGCACAAGCCGAGCGAGATGAACAAAGAGATGAGAAATTATTGAAATGGCAACTGGAACAAGAAGAAAGGCAGAAGAAATTACAATTTGAACCAGAAAGGCAGAAGAAATTACAATTTGAACAAGAAGAAAAGTAGAAGAAATTACAATTTGAACATGAAGAAAGGCAAAATGAACGTTTTGCTAAAACACTGGAACTACTAAAGAATAATCGGGAAAATGTCGACAGTGCTAATTTCTCCCATACAACTATTTTTAATAGTATGGACACATTTAATTATGTGCCGGAGGAAGAAAAGAATTTTGAAGCATACTATACAAGATACGAGGATGTCTTTCAACTGGACTGAAAAAGTTGGACAAATAGCCAGGAAGTGGGCTTCTTACTCAGAAAGTTGGGTGTAGCAGACAACATTACATTCGTAGACTATATATTACCTAAAAACTCTACGGAATTAGATTTCATGTCAATACAAACTGTAATAATTTTAAGTTAGCGGAACTAACAGTAGAAGATTTCAAATGCCTAATCTTCGCACAAGGGTTAGTCTCCACGAAAAATGCAGAAATAGGCAGACGAGTGTTTTCTAAGCTGGAATCTGAGCAAGATTTAACACTTCAGAAATTAGCAGAGGATTGTGAAAGGGCCATTACACTAAAAAAAGGATTAAAAAAAGATAGAAGAATCCGGAGTGGCATATGTAAGAAAGGTTAGAAAACCATACACACGAACCAAGAACTATACAAATAAAAGCAGTCAAAATGGAACGAGATATTCCAAATATAATAATTATAATTATAGTAAAGAATATAACAAGTCTCTTCCTAGATATAACTGTAAGAGATGCACAGAAAGACATTGGGAATCGGATTGCCCTTATAAGAAGAAAAAATGCTACATTTGTAAGAAAGTCGGACACAAAAGCGATTGTTGCAGATATAAAGATTTCACCAGAAAGAGAGTACAGCAAAGAAAATCAAATGAAAAATTAGACAAAAATCGGCGAAAATACATAAAAGTGGAAATATTTAAAACACCAATAAAATTGCAACTGGATTCAGGATCCGATATTTCTATAATAAACTTGAATACATGGAAAAAGTTGGGTAAACCAACCATGATGAAAACAAGTAAATCAGCTCGGACGGTAACTGGTGGTGAGATAAAATTTGAAGAAGTTATCCTTCCGATAAAATTAAAAGGGATTACGAAGAAATTAAAAATGTTCGTATTGAAAAATAGCGAAAATCTGTTTGGAATAGATTTGATCGATAAATTTGAACTGTAGGATAAGCCAATCAATACATTCTCTAAAAAAATAGAATGTACTACTCCAACAACAGGAAATATAAAAGAGGAATTTAAAAAATTCGTATATATATATATATATATATATATATATATATATATATATATATATATATATATATATAGTGTTTGAAGTTTGGTAGAAAATGAGTGAGCGGTTAAGCTTTAAAGCAGTTCTTAATGACTAAAACTAACACTTAATATATTACAACACTACTGTATTTGAATTTTATATATATATATATATATATATATATATATATATGTATATATATATATATATATATATATATATATATATATATATATATGAGCAAACAGTTAATAAAATATGTTAAAAAACACTTTGAAATGAGTTAAAAACATATTTAATCTGAAAAGGAAATCTAGATAAATGGATAGTCCCAAAGATAGATCTTTGACTTACTTGTTGTTTCATCAAATACTTCTGCATGCAAAATCCGATCCCGCATTTTGCTAATTCCTACCCTCTGATGAGAAGGAGAGTATTTCTTCGAAACTCCGCGGATTAAGGACTATCCATATATCTAGTGTTTCCTTTTCAGATTAAATATGTTTTTAACTCATTTCAAAGTGTTTTTAACATATTTTATTAACTGTTTGCTCATATTATAAGCTCTATTTCCTATTTGGTTTTATCGAGGTTTTATATCTGGCTGAGATAATTTTATAAATATTAATTCTTTAATATTTATAATTTACTTTAATTTTACCATCTTGGATCATTTTGGTAAATTCAATTGTAATTTTCATTTCATATATATATATATATATATATATATATATATATAAGCGAGATAAGATACTGATAGAATTCAGATGAAAATCCTGATCGATATTACTTGAAGTAATACTTTCCCCGAATGACATTGGATTCCTTCCGATAATGGACTACCAAGGTTATGTCAACATCTCTTTTCGTATAATTTTCTCTACATAATTATCCACAACCACCCAAAAACTATTTTCAATAATTGTGCTGAAAAGCAAAATAACGTCCATTCGCAGCTGAACATTTTGCTAACTGCTTTCATTTCCTCTGATGATATGAGTAATTGTTGAAAATCCATGGATTAAGGAAATTAAAATAAACCTTTCTATATATTCCTTTGTCAAGCAATAAATTCTTAAATCGAATATATGACTCTATATGTTGTTTTTTTCAGAATTTAAAATGAAACCACGAAACACACACATATATATATATATATATATATATATAAACATATATTTATAAACATAAATATATAAACATATATATATATATATATATATATATATATTCAGTTGTATGGTAAAATGTCTTACTTGTAACTTGTAAACCTATGCGACGTATTCCAATATTAATTTCGGAAAATTTTTCCCTTTTTAAATGGTGTGCGTAACAGGTCGATTCAAAGCATGCTGAATGAAGGACCGGAAGTTGTGTAGATATGTGAGAATATTGCAGCATTAAGAATTGATTATATAATGTTATGTACACTATTTTAAAAGGGAAAAATTTTCCGAAATTAATAATGGAATACGTCGCATAGGCTTACAAGTTACAAGTAAGACATTTTACCATACAACTGAATAAATATATATATATATATATATATATATATATATATATATATATATATATATATATATATATATATATATATATATATATATATATAACTTTGGGGGGATAAGGTTTGGTATTCATATTCATATTTGAAACCCTGTTTTCTATTTATTTAAAAAGAAAATACAACTTTGTTATATGGGTCGTAAAATTGAATTTTACAATAGAAAAATGCGAGCATGAACAGTAATATGGTTAAGCTTAAACATGGAAAAGTAAAGGACTAGTTGTTAAAAATAGAAAAGAAAAGGACAAGATATTCTAGTAAAAATATAATAAATTTATAACTTAAAATATTGCAGCATTAAGAATTGATTATATAATGTTATAAATTGAATTAAGAAAAAACTTAATGCTGCAATATTTTAAATTATAAATTTATTATATTTTTACTAGAATACGTTGTCCTTTTCTTTCCAGTTTTAAAATCTTGTCCATTACTTTTCCATGTTTAAGTATAACCATATTGCTGTTCATACTCGCATTATCTATTGTAATCCATGATTTTTTCAGGCTTCCAATAAATTGACTTTTTTTCTTAATTTTTGCCCCCATAAACACCTATGTATTAAAAATGAAGGAAAATTTAGGGGTTTTTTTCCAAAATATAGCTGAGGTTATCGACAAACTATAATAATTATTTGAAATTTGGTCGAAAAATGAGTGAGCGGTGAAGTTTTATAGCACTTCTTAATGGCTAAAACTGCCACTTAACCATATATTAATTACTAACATATATATATAAAACACACCAGTGTTTCAATGATCTACATATATATACATAACTATATATGTGTATATATATATATATATATTTATATATATATATATATATATATATATATATTATTAATATGTTTTTACAAAAAATTTTATATATGAAAATTCGGTAATGTTCATATACAAATAAAATCTATGTCAATATTATTAACTCAATTAATTAAACCTCCTGATTATCGGTTTTCATAATCGATCATGAGTATATTTTTGAAAATATCACGAAAACAAAATATGGTGTATTTTCAAATGTGTTACAATTGTTTCATAACAATTTGGACTAACTTAAACATTACATTATTTAAAAAATATTCCCAAAATAGCTACTCTTCAGACACAAAATATATTTGTAATATATATATATATATATATATATATATATATATATATATATATATATATATATATATATATATATATGATTAGTTTGTTTGTTTTTTTTTTGGAAAAAGAATTCCAGCAAAGTGCTCAATTAAAAGGAAAATCCAAACTTTAAGAGCGTATTTATATTTTGTATACAGAAAGTTGTTAGTTGAGACAGATCATTGGTACCGTCGGTTTCAAGCCCGATAATAAGGCCCGTTTAAGGTATCCTTATCAAGCTCTCTTCAGCCAATATTCGTCTATCCTATTACCGGAAGTGTGAAGTATATATACCTCGCGAATTCACGTTTAAATCTCGTTTTGTTAAATCCCCCCTTTTTTATCGGATGATGTAATACCTAATTTTCAACTTTGAATTATTTAAATTTAAGATCTAATTTCGAAAAAAAATTTTCTTTATATAAATCGATTTTAATTTGAACCCAAATTAATTTTAAAATCTCTTTCCTTATGTATAAAAAACTTTCAAAATCTGTATTGGTATCGGTTAAAAACTGAAAAATTCGTTTAATTATATCGAATTACGTTTAAAAATTTCCAAAAATACGTTTAAAGTTTAAAAAAATATTTTTAATTATATCGAATCACGTTTAAAAATTTCGAAATACGTTTAAAAATTATTTTTTTTAAATCTAAATCTTTCAAGGTTTTGGAAATTAAAATCGATTTATATAAAGAAAATTTTTTTCGAAATTAGATCTTAAATTTAAATAATTCAAAGTTTAAAATTAGGTATTACATCATCCGATAAAAAAGGGGGGGGGGATTTAACAAAACGAGATTTAAACGTGAATTCGCGAGGTATATATACTTCACGCTTCCGGTTATAGGATAGACGAATATTGGCTGAAGAGAGCTTGATAAGGATACCTTAAACGGGCCTTATTATCGGGCTTGAAACCGACGGTACCAATGATCTGTCTCAACTAACAACTTTCTGTACACATATTCATAATCTCTATTTTAAGGGAACAAGCTGTTTAGACTCAGATTGTTCATTCTTTTATATATATATATATATATATATATATATATATATATATATATATATATATATTTATGTGTGTGTGTGTGTGTGTGTGTGTGTGTGTGTGTGTGTGTGCGAACATTTCGAAACACGTCAACATCTGGTGACGACGTTTGAGGTTGTAATTTATGTAACCCCGTTTTTTTTTACTTCATCAAATATCGTAAATTAACCAACTTTTTTTATTTATTATTCATTCACATCGAAGTTGGCAACTTGAATTCACAGTTTGTTTGTTTTTTTTAGCTTTTTGTAAATTGTCTGTCGGATTATTTTTTCCTCTTTCGTTTCCCATTTTCTTTTTTATTCCTTTAGTTATTTCTATTTACCTTCTTCTACACGAGGGCAGAATTAGACACATGTTTGGTTGTTAATATGGGGAATATTCAGCTCCCCAAAAAGGGCACTCTAGATAGGAACAAAAATAAAAATTGTCTTAGTCATGAAGAATTTCTCTACCACCAACCGAGGACAGAAAAGGTGAAGTGTAGTACCAGAACAGATACTACACCGTGATTGGTTTAATTATTTGTAAGATGTAATAGACTTGAACTGAATGAGAACTATTTGAAGAGGGGGCTAAAACTTCATACCTCCCCTCATCCTTATCTTTCTTTTTTTTCTTTTTCTATATATTTCTTGATTTATGAAGTAATTGATAAATTTTAGTTTGATAGACTTGAACTCAGAAAACATCAATTCTTCCCCCTTTATCAGAAACATTGTTCATAGAATATGAGGAGTAAAGTACAAAATAAAATAAATATTTAAGCTGATGCTCAACAAGAACTTATTTACATTAAACTTGAAAATGGCCATGTTATAGTCAGCTAAGAATAAGCCTCGTGGTATTGTGTTCCACAGACAGTTCTAAAAAAAGAACATAGAATATGAGGAGTAAAGTACAAAATAAAATAAATATTTAAGCTGATGCTCAACAAGAACTTATTTACATTAAACTTGAAAATGGCCATGTTATAGTCAGCTAAGAATAAGCCTCGTGGTATTGTGTTCCACAGACAGTTCTAAAAAAAGAACATGTTTGTTTTATTTAGACACAGATAGAGAGTAAGAGAAATTATTATCAGTTGTAGCTAAACGAGTATTTGTTGCGATTGTTTTGTAGGAAGATACTGTAGAAGTGAAGCTCAGTCGAGCCCCTGTCATAAAAAAAAAACATGATAGAGCAGAGATAAACTAGCAAAGTCTCTTCTGCGAGAAAGAAGAACAAGGGAAGATAAAATATCCTCGCTCTTTAAATTCCAGAGACAGTTTTGCATCCTGGCAAGACAGGAAAGCGTACTCAGCAGTTCCCCCCAGATTTGTAAACAGGATAGACTGCGCTATTTTCTCAACCTTGTATTTTACCTCGCGATACATACAGCGCCTCGGCCTCGCCTTCCCAAATGGTCACCCATCTGATACTGGTCAGGCTCAACGTTGCTTAACTTCGGTGATCTGGCGAGAACCGGTGTATTGTGCCATATTTCTACACATCAATATACTGATTGGTCTATACTGAGATGCCGAAGACGGATCTTTTGTATTTTTTTTTAAATGTTATTCTGGTGGTTTTCTAAGATATCAGGAAGCGTATATTCTTAGCGTAACGTTTAAACAGCTTTGTAAATATAGGATGTAGCTCCAGTTGCAGATTTTTGGGTACTATGATTGGAATATTTTTATGATTCGAATATTTTTATGATTCGAATATTTTTATGATTCGAATATTTTTATGATTGGAATATTTTTATGATTCGAATATTTTTATGATTCGAATATTTTTATGATTCGAATATTTTTATGATTGGAATATTTTTATGATTCGAATATTTTTATGATTCGAATATTTTTATGATTCGAATATTTTTATGATTGGAATATTTTTATGATTCGAATATTTTTATGATTCGAATATTTTTATGATTCGAATATTTTTATGATTCGAATATTTTTATGATTCGAATATTTTTATGATTCGAATATTTTTATGATTCGAATATTTTCAGGACGATTTACGTTGCTGGAATGAAGGTTCTTTATAAGTCTGGCAACATCACGGAGTAGTGTATGGATATCTTTTAGAATATTTTAAATCATGGGGAGAAATTCGAGGGGAAGATGTCGCTGATCTCACAGGGTGGGATTTGATACAAAGTTCTTTAGCAAAGAGTTTGAAGTGATCATCTCAGGTTCATTGATAATGGTTGGGATGGAGAGTACGAATCGGTTTACAATGCTGTTTGGTATATGACAAAACTCGTGGGAAGCAATCCTCTTCTTCGCTACTTTAGACTTGACGGACTGGGCCGAAGATTCTTTCTCGTGATCTATAACGTTTTTGCTGTGATTTGTAGCAATCCTCTCTTAGCTCGATAGACGGAAAACAGCAATTGTTTCCCCCTTTGTCAGAAACATCGCTCATAGAATGTAAGACAAAATAAAAGAATTATTTAAGCGAACGGCTCAACAAAAACTTATTTTCATTAGACTTGAAAGGATTGCTCAAGAAGAACTTATTTACATTAAACTCGAAAATGACCATGTTATAGTCAACAAAGAATACGCATCGTGTCATTGTGTTCCAAAGACACAGTTCTAGAAAAGAAGCTTTTTTCATTAAATTTTTCTTTATTTTAGGCACAGACAGAGAGTGAGGGAAATTATTGACAGTTGTACCTAAAAGAGTATTTGTTGCAATTGTTTTGCAAGGAAATACTATAGGATTGAAGCTCAGTCGAGCACCTGCCAAAAAAACACGAAAGCGCAGAGATAGACTTGCAATATCTTTTCTGCGAGAAAGAACTAGAGAGGCTATCGTTTCTCTCCCTTTTCTTCAAATTCATTTTTGTATGATCATTTTTCTCCTAATCTCTCTCTCTCTCTCTCTCTCTCTCTCTCTTTCTCTCTCAATCCCTCTCTCCCATTTTTCCTATCATAGCCGTTCTTCTTTAAATTTATTTTTTAATTAACGGGGGAGGGGGCTTTGCCCGGAAGTAAAATACGCTTAAATATGATATTTTAATTTTAATTTTAGTTTTATTTTGTATATATTATTATAGAGTCGTGATTTCAGAAGTAAAAAATAAAAGCATTCAGATGATATCAGCCAGAATCAAAACCGAAACTGCAGCATTCAAAGCTGGCGATCTTACGACTGTTCCAACGTAACACACATTCACACCGATTTAAATTTTAAATTTAAGATAAATGTACAAAATATTTAATGATTTTTGTCAATTTTGACCCGTTTTTGACTCCTTAAAAACGATTTTAATCGGCTAAATACACATAAAAAACGGCCGTAAAAAATCCAATCATGTAAAGCCCCAAGCGCCGCTTCCTGACTGTTAGGTTCGGTGTAGATAGAGTTTGAAAGTATGGAGATAGACAAACAGACAGATCGGCAGACAGACAGACATATAGCTGTTTATATATTAGATTAGAAATTCTCTCTGCGCTAAGAACATTTTACTTCTTCAAATTCATTTTTCAACAACCCTCTTTCTCTTTCAACATCTCCATTCTTTTTCTCGCACTTCTTTCTTTCTCTTAAGCACTTTCATTTCTAAAATCATTTTTCTATGAAAAATGATTCCTTCTTCTTTTTTAAACTCACCTTCACTCCAAACAAGGCACGTAAGCGGCTACTAATTGGGACAAACATTTATCGAAGTAAGGTTTGATTATAAGTTATTAATATTTTATTTAATTAGTACAGTTGTTCCTTTTTTGTGTGTGTGTTTTTTTTTATTTCTGCTATTTTCATTTTGGCTGTTATATTCATAAATTTTCGGCCGATGTAACTTACGATCTTCTTCAGATACATACTGTTACTTATTTTTTGTCTTCTTTTTAAAATTTTTTTATCGAACTTTGGAACCTATAAAAAACGTTGAAACAAGCCCATATATATGCACATATATATATATATATATATATATATATATATATATATATGTGTATATATATGTGTGTGTGTGTGTGTGTGTATATATATATTAGTTTAAGAGAATTTAAGAAAGATTAAGATGTTGATTTACTTTGCATTTAAACTTCTGCATATCAGTACAGTTTGGGAAGCAGGTAGCTACAAGGGAATTCCAAAGTCTAGCCGTTCTAGAGAAGAAGCTATTTAAGTAGAAAACTTTCTGACATTTAGGTACCTCAACAGTGAAGGGATATGATTTTGCTGCTAAGCGGGTTTATCGAGGATATGTACGTCGAGGGGCACAATTGCAATTAGGTAATCAAAGCACATCTGTCTCTCCCTCCCCTACTCTCTCTCTCACACACACACTTTACCTGTCTATCTGTATGTCTTTCTATCTATCTATGTCTTTACTTCTCTCTTTCTCTTTATATTACTCTCATTCTATCCCTCCTCCTTGTCTTTTCCATTCATCTCGAACACTCGCTTTCTAACTATGGTATATCGAAAACTTAAACAGAGTTCAACACCAGCTTCTAAACTTAGTAGGTGATGTACTCTTCATTTCTAGGTCTTTTTCATAGAATTGACATTACGGGTCTTTGCCCTATCGTTATTTTCATGCTGATCTGATTTCATGCTCAACTGATAGTCAATCTACCGTTAATCCCATACTGTACCGAAGCAACACTAACCCTAGGCGGCTTCCTCTGAAGAAGGAAATTTCATGAGAGTATGAAACTGACAAACGCTCCCTAATCAGTTAGGTGTTTGTAGCTTTTGCAAATCTGTGTTGACGTCTTCTTACATACAGCGCCTGGTATTCCAAAATGGTCACCCATCTGGTACAGACCAGTTTCACTGTTGCTTAAATATATGTACAAAAATATGAACAGAACAATAAATAAACCTTTGGTTGCTGGAAATTTTTCTTTTTTTATCTTTTTTACGCACACTCACACACACACACACACACACACACACACACACACATATATATATATATATATATAAGAGCTAATATATATATATATATATATATATAAGAGCTAATAAATATATATATATATAAGAGCTAATAAATATATATATATATATATATATATATATATAAGAGCTAATAAATATATACTTTGAAAAAGAGCTAAAAACATATTTAATCTGGAAAAGAAACACTTGATAAGTGAATAGTCCTTAATCCGCGGAGTTTCAGGAAAAACTTTCCTTCTCATCAGAGGGTAGGATTTAGCAAAATGCGGGGTCGGATTTTGCATACAAAAGTATTTGATGAAACTACAAGTAAGTGAAAGATCTTACTTGATAACAAAAAGTGAAGCAGAGGGAATACGGTGAAGAAAAAGGTAATTACACGTGAATGGATAGCCTGGTGAACGGTAAATAATCCAATGACGGTAAAATCCAAAAATATAACCCCAAGAAAGTTAATTGAGTTTCCATTCGCACAAGTAATTGTACTTTTTTATTTTATTTTACATATATATATATGTGTGTGTGTGTGTGTGTGTGTGAGTGTGTGTGTGTGTGTGTGTGTGAGAGAGAGAGAGAGAGAGAAAGGGACATGTAGGTGTTTTATCTTTTGTGCGTATTGAATTAACTCGTTATCTAATTTACTTCAATCGATTTGACAATACTACAGGTGAGAAAAATACCCGGATCAATAAGATATTTTAAGTTAATTGCCAAGAACGTAGGTATTAACCAAATGTAAGCGGTGTGTCAATTTCCCAGATTTCACGCTAACATAAAATTTAAAACTAAATGCAGAAAAATAAAAAAAATAGAGAAAGTTCAAATCGTCAGTAATTAAAAAAAAAAGAAGAAAAACATAACAACGCAGCATAATAGGAGAAAAAGAAAAAAAAATTAAGGCAGAAACTGGGAGAAAATTTATTGAATGGTAAACAGTTTCATTATGTATTTTAGGAGATATTATTTCAAATTGGAAGAGAGTATTTTATGATATATATATATATATATATATATATATATATATATATATATATATATATATAAGTGAAAGTGTCTGTCTGTATTCTATGATAGATATATATGTATATATATATATATATATATATATATATATATATATATATATATAAGTGAAAGTGTCTCTATGTCTGTCTGTGTATATGTGTGTCTGTGTGTGTACATTTCCCTACGCAATAACTCTGTCTATTTTAAGTCTACAGACTCGAAATTTGAAAACAAGGTACTGAGATTTGGAAAAATCGATGTGATCGGTTTTCGGCCAGAAATCTGGCTATTAAGGCATCAAAGTTCAACGACTTGACCTTTGAGAACTCTACCAAACTCCTCCGACAATTTTGGGTCTAAACACTTGAGATTTTAGATATAGGTTCATTGAACCTAACTTAATAACTTGATTTGAGCCCAAAACAATCAATTTTAAGGGGTCATAATAGGGGTCAAAGTTTTAAAAAATTGACCACTTGTTTTTATTTTTGCTCAACATACATCTCCAAATACCCGGGCACCTATGCTAGTATATATATATATATATATATATATATATATATATATATATATATATATATATATATATATATATATATATATATTCCAGCACGTCTGATTAAACATGACCGTCATCCTTTTTTTCCGATTTTTCTGGATATCTTTTTCATTTACCGAGTGGTCGGTTTTATTTCAGCTAGCATATTGTATAAAATCGCGCCCAAAAGTTATTGTTAAGCCATATTCTTCTCAAGCGCTTTCTATCGGTGCATCCAATTATCATCAGGAGAGATGTTATTATCGTTTTCGTTTTTGGTTTGTTTGTTTTTTTTCTATATTTTTATTGTCATCGAAATCGTTGAACTTGACCATTTTTTAATCAAATTGATTGATTGCCTGCCTAGTTAAGGACACATCGCAATGCACCGGGAGAAAGCTTCACATGCCTCTCGCAGTTACTAAGTTCACCATATATTGTAGCCTACATTGCACTGTAGAGAATATAGTGTTTATTTTATAAAATTAAGGTTTAAAATGAAAAAGTCAAGTATCATACTTCAATAATGCTGTAAATAGAAATATTCATTTCAAACGCGCCCCTGTCATATTAAAAATCTACTGTCTATTGTATATGCCTAGCCTTAGTGGTTTGCGGTTGTAATGGCTTGAATTTTAAGTTTGAAATGTGCTTTAATCATAAAAAGTCATTTCGACCGCCCACCTGGCTCATCAAAGAACCTACTGTTGATTTTATATGTTGAGCTAATTCGAATTCACTTGTGACATACGGCAGTGTAAGGTGTAACTACGGTCAAAATTGCCTGTTCCTTATTTCATTGGATTATTTCATATTGATTATCGATACTTATCAAATATATTCAATCCAGGTCGTCGCCGAGTTTCACTGCTTGTATGGCTAACATATTTTTTCTCGTCCTGACATTGAAATTAAAAGCCTACTTTTTTTTCCTTTTTAAAAATCATCAAAACGATATTTTTAATATACTTGGTAATGGATATTTCATGCACAATTCTTTACGTTCTTTTTATTTTCGCATTTATAAACAAAAAGCTTAAGTATTTAGTCTTTAAAAAACCTTCTCTCTGCATATGCTTTCATAATGGCCACTAAAAAAGTTTAACAAATTTCATTAACCTTTTTTTGCTGCTTAGTTTGTAAGATTCAGATATGCATTATGTCTGATCTATCTTTTTGTTGTCGCTTTCTTTCATAACTTTCTAGTAAATGAACATGTTGGTTATTTTTGTTTTTGCTCATTGTACGCGCACCACCCATGATTTACATTTAGTCTTTCGTACATTTTCCCTCACAGCTTCTGTTCTGGCTTGCAAGTATTGAATAGAACCATTATGCGGTCCGCGTTCGTCATTCTTTCGGTTAAGTGACGCGCAGTAAAAAAAAGAAACTTTGTTGACCGCTGAGAAAGGCGATAAATTCAAGTGGATATTTTTTTCTATAAATGCTGACAGAGCAGCTTTATAACTGATATTCTATGATTGGTAGATCCAAGATCTGACTTCACCATTCTGACATAATAAGTCAATATCGCTTAAACTAAAGCGAATTTATTTGTGGTTTAACAAGAGTGCGACCGAAAATAAAGGATATATATATATATATATATATATATATATATTATTTTTAACATGTAATTATCCACTGACACGTGTTTCGTCGTCTACGACTCATCAGAATGGCTGAATCTAGCGAGATTCGAAATCGCGCTAGATTCAGCCACTTTGATGAGTCGTAGACGACGAAACACGTGTCAGTGGATAATTACATTTTAAAAATAATATATATACCGCTCCCCATGTGGGGGTATCAAATTGGTTAAAAGGGAAAATTATTCCAAACTCGCATTTAGGTAAAAATGCATTTTCGTAAATAATTGAATTAATTCAAAACATATCGCTAAAACCAAAACAAAAACATCTATATATATATATATATATATATATATATATATATATATATATATATATGGTGAACCCCAACGTACGAGCTACCCGAGGTACGAGAAATTCGAGATACGAGATGGCTTCAGAGCAAAAATCCTCCCCTACATACGAGCGAAAATCCAAGTTACGAGTTTCTAGATGCGACGGCTAGATGATCGAGTGCGTTGTGTTCAACTACGTCTCTTTAATGGTGCCAATTTAATTCTAGATACTAGCTTCAATCGGGAACGAATTTATCTCGTATATCGGGGGTCTACTGTATATATATATATATATATATATATATATATATATACATATATATATATATATATATATATATATATAGTTAGTTAGTTAGTTAGTTATAAAATATATATGGCGATTAAGCTACACTGAATACTCCGCATTTCATCCACTCTAGGATTCTTCAGGCTTATGCGCATAAGCCTGAAGAATCCTAGAGTGGATGAAACGTGGAATATTCAGTGTAGCTTAGTCGCCATATATATTTAATAACTAACTAACTAGCTCTACCTACGTATTGAGCACTTTTGAAGTAAATACTTAAAGTTTACGCATAGATTTATACTTTCGTATATTTATTTTATGTGAGTAAATGAAGTAGTTATATGTGTGCGTGTGTGTGTGTGTTGGGAGTTTCTTTAAAACCTTTTAAACTATTAAAAAAAGTAAAAATAAAATTAAATTAAAAACTTGTCCTTCGTTAGAACATGATTTTGTCAGTAAGTCACGTAAATTTCCGTAACGGTGAATAGTTTTACTTACATGAACAAACAATCATAATAATGTTCTTAAAGGGATCATCAGTTGTTTATTATGAAACACTGTTTCGGGATTTAAAAATAAAGCAGTGTATTAAATCATACTGATTAAATGCCACGTCTCATATATATATATATATATATATATATATATATATATATATATATATATATATATATATATATACATATACATATATATATATATAATTATTATAGTAAAAAAAATAATTATGACAGCCCCTTTCAGAAATTCGTTTCTTATCGTTTAGCACTTTCAGTTGAATTAAAATCGGTCAATTTAGTTCTTATGCAGACATCATCGTATAACAATTAGATCACTGTCTGAATAACGCAAATGGACATTTAAAATTAAAATGACTAATTATCCCCCTTTAATTATACAAATAACATTATCCTCCAATTTCTTTCGAATTCTAAACCTTGGCGTCCTTTAATCAAAAGTACGCTAACCGAAATAAATTATTACACAAGCGTTCTTTTTGAAAATTTATCATTTCATAAGCTGAAAAGCTATAGCAAGCATCTATATGAGTACTTTAACCATAGTTCCTGATTTCAAAAGGCGAAAAATTAAAAGGTAAATATTTATACGTATGTTTTTATGTACATATATGTATATTTATGTATATGTATATATATGTATGTACTTTTTTATATATATGCATGTATATATTTGTGTATGTATGTATGTATAATATTGTACTTAAACCAAATTTATATTTATAATTTTACTCTATTTTATTTCTATCTCTAACCCATATTAATTTTCTTATCAAGTTTAAATCCATACCTTTATTTTAATTTTTTCCAGATACATCTGCCTTACTTTAATGCTAGGTTTATTTATGGTGTCTTTTACATTTAATAAAAACCCTTCCCAATATTTGCTGATGAGGAAACCTTGTTTATTAAAAAACTATATGCAATAATTATTGTCCGTAACTTGATGTCTAACACAATAAAAACACTGTTTTCCGAAACAATCGTACAAATAATTGATTTTGTTGTTGTTCCTTCTTATGAAACGGATTTTTAATTTAATTATAATTTGATTTTTAAATTATCAATCACATTACTAAATGTATATATATATATATATATATATATATATATATATATATATATATATATATATATATATATATATATATATATAAACATTGGGGATAAAGATTAATAGTTGTAAATTATGAATCAGTTTCAAAAGGAGAAACAAAATCAAACTTTTGTTTTGTTTCTCCTTTTGAAACTGATTCATAATTTTCAACTATTAATCTTTATCTCAATATATATATATAAGTAAATTTTTGGTAATTATTTAATTGAAGGTGAATTTCTCCCGGGTTTACTTTTCCTGTTAGCAAATTAGAAGGTAACACTTCTAGGGTTAAACTAAACAGATTTACATGGAACTTAGGCTAAAATGTTGTTTCTTTGTTTCTTATGTTTTGTGTACGAAGTAATTTTCTCTGAAATTCGTTCTATTTTATTCACTGTTTTAAATTTGACGTTTGCCATAAATGCTTCGGCATGAACTTTTTTGTTTTTGTTTTTGATTTTTTTTTTTTTTAATGAATTTCCTTCGCTTTGTCCGGCCGTCCAGTCAATTCCAAACCCATCCTATTCCTGTTTTTCTTGGGAGCAAAAATGAAGGCTATGTGATGTTAAAAAAAAAAAAGGAAATGAGTCTCCGTGATGAATGCAACATGGGTGTGAATTGGGTTTCAGAAAAAAGAAACAAGATAAAACTCGCTGCATTTTGTTGCTAGAGAAAAAAAAAAGATTATTGTGTGTTTCTTTAGGCCAACCACAGTCAAAGCAATGCAATTGATTAGTCGTTCTAGCCTTGAAGAAACTAGTCTAAGTTCTGGTGTAATAACTTCTATATTTGTTTTTTTACACAGGAATCACCACATTATCAAGGCCAAGAGGCCATTGGAGGATAAGGATTAAAGAGTGTACAGTAGAAATTGGACAATATAGTAACCGTTAGTAATGGAAATTCGGTAAATTTGTTAACTTATATGGAACGGCTCATCAAGAACTTGTTTCCGTTAGACTTGCAGACAACCAACCATGTTGTAGTCAGCCGGAAAGCAGGAAAACGGAAGACAACTCCACAGGCGTGCAGTTCTAAGAAAGAAGCTTTGTTCATGGAATCTACGTTTAGGTTTAGGCACAGATAAGAGTGGGGGGATTATTGATAGTGTTTTCAGCTAGACGAGTGTTTCTTGTGAAAGTTTGTCGAGGGAGGGACCATAGACTATAGCTCAGTCGAACACTTTCCATGAAAATAACGATACATCAGAGACAAACTCGCAACATCTCTTCTGTGAGATAGAGGTTGCAGGGAAGAGAAAAGGACATCTCCTACGAGGCTACGAAGTGTATTTTGAACTCTATCAAGGCAGGACAAGTCCTTTCTAGCAGCTCCTGTCTATATCTTTCAGATGAATGTGTTTCTCGCATTTAATAACTGCATCAATCAGATATGAATTCAATTATACTGAATATAATACCGATGTTAGTATCACACCTACTAACGTGTGTCGAACTTTAAATTAATATAAATTTCAGAAACATAATCTTATTACAAAAATATATGGTTTATTCCAAAGACTAAAATTTTGGACATTTACAATCTACATATAAAAGTGATCTCCTCGGTCGATACGCGAAACTGAATTTAACAAACTACTCTATCAACTTTTGGGCTATAGACTTACAACTTGATATAAAGAGAATTTGTGGAACAAATTTGATTTAGTTTTTTAGCCGATAAAAATAGCTGCTAACGGGTCAACATTGAAATAAAAATGAAACTTTACATGCGAAAGTAAACTAAGCGTGTTACTTCTACATATGCACAAATACACATTTAAAGTCGGTTATTTTTTTTTAATTTTCTTGTCCGTCTGTCGATAGCTAATACAATAACGACTAATACTGAAGCGGTAAATGTTTTGGTTTCGATTCTATCCAATGGCGCTTAAGTCATTTTTTTTTTTTAATATTGAAATAATTATTATAGATTTAGGAAAATATGATAATCAATATATTTCCTCTATAATATTAAATATGAAATCTGCATTAATTAAAATATCATATTTAAGCGTGTTTTACGATCGAACCACGCCATGCCACCACACTTATATATTGGGTACAATATAATAATCAATATAGAATTGGTTCCATAATAATAAATGCGAAATCTGCATAAATTAAAATATCATATTTAAGCGTATTTTGCGATCGGGCAATACCTGGCGGCTTGCTAGTTTAAATAATATTTCAGTCATGTGACCACGGTTATGGTTTGTTCACAAAAAGAGCAAAACATTCCTTTTGCATTTAAATCGAACTTAAATTCTAACAACTGTTTTGGTTGAAGAAGACAAAAAATTATTTTCATGTTAAAATAGCACTAAATATTTTGCAAATAGTGTTTTGTATGCTATTTCTTCAAATCAAACATATTGAGAAAGTCTTGAAATGAAGATGAAAGGTTGATGAATATGTTGTAATCCAGATTTGTAATTTGCCCAACTGTATGTATTAAATTAGGCTGTATTTCGACAATCACGCGTTGAATGCTGCCTTTAAAGTAGTCTATTGTGTCTGGTTTATCGGCGTAGACATGGGACTTTACATATAAAAAAAATCTATTATATAAACGGTTATCTGTCTGTCGGTCTGTCTGTCTCCATATTTTCTAACTCTATCTCCTCCGAGACTAAAAATCGCGGATTGAATTTGAATTTTTACGGGCCGTTCTCATATAGGACTTTAGCCGGTTAAAAGTGTTTTTAAGTGGTCAAAAAGGGTAAAATTGAAAAAACTCGTTAATCATTTTGTACATTCGTTTCAGTTTATTTTTCATTATTAATATTTAACCGTTTCATGTGCGTGTAACGTTGGTACAGTGGTAACGTCACCAGTTATAAATACTACAGTTTTGCTTTCGGTTTCGATTCTAGCTGATGGCATCCAAATATTTTTTTTTTTTTAACTTTTGAAATCATGACTCTATAATAATATATACGAAATCTGGACAAATTAAAATATCGGGCGAAGCCGGGCGATCCGCCCCCCCCTTCACGCTAGTAATTTAATAAATTTTACGAACCTTGTGGCCATTTGGCATGCCAATTATTCGTGCCTGAATTTTTCACAATTAGCAAACGTTTTATCAAATTTCCACAAGTTACAACTTTGCTCGGGTATCAATCTCTTTTCGATGAATTGCGAAACCAAGCTGAACTCAAAATAATCGATAGTTGCCAAACCTGCACTTAAAGAAAATAGAGTTGTCAATTTAAAGTTCGTCGGCACACCCTATTATACCAAAAGTTACAGTATATACTGGATCTGCCATGAAAAAAATATATATGTTCGGAATTGTCACGGGTTTATCTTTTGTTGTGGTTATTCATTAAAAACAAAATAACTCCACCAATCACGTGAGACTTCATTCGCACGCATTAATGAAACAAGGACGCTGGGGCTGTGTTAGCGACATCAGCTATATTTATACATCGGGAGTGTGTGGTAATACAACTTTTCAAATGACCTTGTGACGTTATCGAAGTTTTTCGATTATCGATACTAATCGAAGACATTCCGATGAAAAGGAAAACTAAGAACACTGCCAGCTACATAGTGTACTTCCGCATGAAAATTAACTCACACACATACACAGAGTTCCTTTAAGGTTGATGCAAAAATAATGTCGTTTTTGACGTATATATCTGATTAAAAAAAACATTATTTTTGCACCAAACTAATATATATATATATATATATATATATATATATATATATATATAGTAATTTATAAAATAAATATGGCGATTAAGCTACACTGAATATTCGGCGTTTCATCCACTCTAGGACTCCTCAGGCTTATGCGCATAAGCCGAAGAGTCATAGAGTGGATGAAACACAGACTATTCAGTGTAGCTTAATTGCCATATATATTTCATAAATTACTAACTAGCTCTACCTACGTATTAGGCACTTTTGAAGTAAATACTTAAAGTTTACGCATAAATCTATGCTTTCGTATGTGAGTAAATTAAGTAGTTATATATATATATATATATATATATATATATATATATATATATATATATATATATATATATATAATTATTTCCACAGCTCAAAGAACGCCGCAGCCCACAAGAGCAACGCCAGCCAACGAACCGGAAGTCTAAAACCCGAGTTTCGTCCTCATTTGGGCTCATCAGTCAGACAATAGTGTATTGTATGCTATTTCTTCAAATCAAACATTTTCATAAAGCATTGAAATGAGATGAAAGGTTAATGCATATGTCGTACAAAAATATATTTTATGTATCTGGCAGTTAAATAGCTAAATCCCGGGTGCGGATTTGTCTGAATGATGAACCCAAATGAGGGCGAAACTCGAGTCTTAAATTTCCGGTCGTTGGCTGACGTGGCTCTTGTGGGCTGCGGCGTTCTTTGGGCTGTGCAAATAATTATATATAATCTCTCACATTCTGAATATATATATATATATATATATATATATATATATATATATATATATATATATAGAGAGAGAGAGAGAGAGAGAGAGAGAGAGAGAGAGAGACTAATAGCGAGATCTGATGTTACCCGGGATTGCATGATGATCACCGAATTTTTAACACTCCCATATTTTTATTGTCATCAAAAAACGCCTATTTGTCAATCAAATCGATTGATTGCCTTTTCTCGTTGTGGTGCACTTGAGAGAAGCTTCAAATGCCTCTCACAGTGACTTAGTTAAAAATACATTGTAGTTTCCATTGCACTGTAGAGAAATTACTATTATATGTAAAAAAATATTTTTTACATATAATGGCTTTCATTAAAATTAAATCTGTAAAAGTCAAGTATCATGTTTCAATTGTGCTCTAAACAGAAACATTCATTTTTAACGCGCGCCTTTCATATCAAACAACCTGCTGTTTTTTTATGTGCCTGGCCTTACTACTTGTGGGGTGATAATCGGTTCATTTTAGTTTAAAAAGGAAAAGTCAAGTATCATGGTCTACTTGTGCTTTACAGAGAAACATTAATTTCGAACGCGCCCTGTGATATCAAAGAACTTACTGTTTATTTTATGTCGGGCCTTTCAGCTTGTATAGTTATAAAATTTCTAAAATGCATTTGTGGTGTTAGGCTGTATAAGTTGTTAACGTAAGTCAAAATCGCATGTTCCTTCTATTGGATTGTTTCGATTGTCGATTATCGATACTTATCGAAGATACTCCGATGATAAAACATATCTGAAAAAAACTGCCAGATACATAAAATATATTTGTGTCAAGTTTCATAAAAATCGGCCGAGCCGTTTTCGAGTCCATAGGGAACGAACTTGTACACACGCAGATACACAAAGTTTCTTTTATATAATAGTCGATACTAGTATATTAGTATTTCCTTCAACAATACGCGATTAGATATAGTAGTAGTAGTAGTAGTAGTAGTAGTAGTGAAATATATATTTATGGCAAGTAAGTTACAAAGAAGTGTTTATGTTTCATTCTCGAAGAATATCTTCAGGCTAAATGCGCGAATTAATTTTTTTTATAATTGTTTCATATTTAAGTAGTATTGTTACATAGAAAAGTGGATTGGCACCAAAACAATTATATTACATAGTCAGGTATAAGATGATGATTATATATATATATATATATATATATATATATATATATATATATATATATATATATATATATATATATATATATATATATATATATATATCAGATTATAAACGTATAAATTGTATGTATTGTTGTTTAGCCAGGGGATATGATGTCGGCGTATAAACTGAGTCATGTTTTATCTGACAGTTATAACCCGGGTGTATATCACAGTTCATATTTACGTAAGGTATCATATTTTTATAAGAAGAATAATATATGCTTCATACCTTTCTTTCTTCAAGAGTTCTTCTATTTCCACTGCTAAGCTCCATGATGAAACATGAAATGACCAACACCAGAACCAACTAAAACCGCCGTTCTTTCTTCTTTTGTGAAACCAAAGAACAGCACTTTATATTTTTTAAATATAAATTTATTTCAGTTGTCTCAAATCGTCCCAGCCGTTTTCCAGTCGATGAGGAATGAACTTTCACACACACACACACACACACACACACACACACACACACACACAGACGCACACACACACAAAGTTTCGCGTATTGTTGAGGGAAATACTGATATACTAGTATCTACTATTATATAAAATATAATAGTCGATACTAGTATATCAGTATTTCCATCAACAATACGCGATTAGATGTAGTAGTAGTAGTAGTAGTAGTAATAGTAGTAGTAGTAGTAGTAGTAGTAGTAGTAGTAGTAGTAGTAGTAGTGATATGTATTTATAGCAAAGAAACGTTTGTTTTTCAGTCTCGATGATATCTTCAGGCTAAATGCGCGAATTTATCGTTTAAAATTGTTTTTATATTTAAGTAGTGTTTAGCTAACTAACGAATCATACTCGTTGGTATTATTATTATTATTATTATTATTATTATTATTATTATTATTATTATTATTATTTCAACTATGGCTATTGCATCAATCGTATACTGTTCAATCGAATCTTTTCGACGTTTCGTACATTTCTGTAAACGGCTCACACATTATTGCATCATATTTTCCAAAATTTACAAAGTTATTTTTAAACTGTTTTTTTGCAATAAACTGGTGGATCTTTTTCGACTTTCTTCAGAAAACATCATTTTTTTTTTAAATGAACTAAAGACAAGACAAAAATCAGGAGTAATAAGTGCAGATTTATTCAACACTCATGAAAAATCTGGTCAACAGGTGCTCGTTCATGGCGAGTCTAATTATGCGTATCGGTAATTACAGTTTCTTGATGTTTGTTATGTATATGAAAGTTGTTCTAATTAATGGATTTTCACAAATTTTTTTAGAAAAGACAATAAAGCTCTGGTCTGTTTTCCTTCTCTAGTGGTTATTTCATTGGTGCATATTCATAAAATTAACGTAAAGCCACTTGATGTGTGAAGCTGAAGTATTACTTCAAGTCCGATTTTTAATGTGAGGAGTGAAGGGGAAATGAGGACCAACTCCCCGGGGAGTAGGGGAGCTGGATAGTGACAATTGGTATGGACGGTTTCCCCTACATTGACCAAGGTCTTATATGTGGGGTGGCCCCCACATAGGGTCTTTCTTTCACTATCTGCAGGAAAAAAATACTACACTTTTATCTTGACAAAGAAAAGCTTAAAAAGCTAAGAACAGCATTTATTAACAACAGACCTTTGATTTTAACCAAAAAGGCCAAGCACAAAAGTGTTACGGACAGACCGACAGACCGACCGACCAACGGAGTGACTTATAGAGTCACTTGCACGCGACTAAAAATCAAACTAGAACGAAAGCGAGAGAGAAAGAGGGGCAGAAAGAGAAAGAGAAAGAGAAACAGAGAAAGAGAGAGAGAAAGAGAGAGAGAAAGAGTAAACACGTATAAAATTCATTGTGGTTATTCTCTATTCATAAGTCTACGCGGTGGAACGATAAATGTGTCGCCGTAAAGTAAACAGCACTACAGCTTTATATTAAAACCTTTACTAAAAAAATCAATTCAAGTAACTTGATTATGTAGTATCTATTCAATGTAAGCACCTTAGGCCTCAATCACCGCCTCGATAGAGGTCCGAAACTGAAAGGATGCTTTTTTTTTCAAAAGAGCCGGCGGGAGCTCAGCGACAACTTAGCGGATGGCGGCGATTAAGCTGGCTTTGGCGTTGTGAGAAGTCATGTTGGTGATGTTCCCGACGTATGACGAAACGAAGTCGTCCAACAGGTTCAACTCGGGAAGGGGGAGCAGATAAAGAAGGATACAAAGGTGTACTCCTTTTGAAATCAAGTGTTGGTCTCTTTGGACTTGTGGGCCGGCACTGAGTCCTGTTGCCACACCCAGGATCTGTCAGCGACCACTTGATTGCACCAGGGAGTCAACACACTCTCCAGCAAATCCAGGTACACTTTGTTGTTGACTTTCAAGCCGACTTCGAAGATGTAAGGTTGCATGATGTCGTCTTAATTTGAAACCACACCAAAGGCCATAAAGGTGGCCGGAAACTTTGTTTTCCTCATCCTAGGCACGTGCCTGTTACCTGTGGCAATCCAGTGATGCATTTTGAGGGTGCTGGCAATAGTACTGTTGTCATAGCTTTGATCGGTAGAGGGTATGAGTTGTGTATCGGCGCATCTCCGATCTCGCTCGTTGAACATTGTGTCATTTTGAGACATAATAGAAAGCTCCTATCGCTCTTGAGATTTGTATGCAACTGATTAACTAGTAGATGATCTGCAACAAAGAAAAAAGAAAATGAGTTCTCATCAAATGGAAATGGAATCATGTAGTCTTTTTAGGGTGATAATTTTATCGTTACACCCTGTACTCTCAAACATTGTATGGAATATTGTTATCATAGTTGTGCTGGGGACTCTTGGTCCTACTTCACGGTTCTTTATGAAGAGCAGAAACATATCTGTAATTTAAATGGCGTAACTCTTTTTACTTGTCTCCCCCTTCTTTCTAACATACGTGATGGGAGGTATAGAGGACGAAGTCAACAATCTTGTAACGTGTGAAGTTACCCTCTATTGTTAAGCCGAAATATAAAGAGAAGCTTCAATCTGTCCATCGACGAAATGTTGCATCCCTCTGCCTGTTTTACAAGTACTTTAAAGGTGAATGCTCTGACGAACTACAAGCACTTGCACCTTCTCGCTGTGTCTACCCCGACAAACCCGACAAGCTACTAAATCCCACCCCTTTACAGTAGAGACCCCTAGGTGTAAGAAAGCCTTTTAATCCAATAGTTTCTTCCCCAGAACTACAAGACTTTGGAACTCCCTTCCGGGATTCTGCTTCCCCAACTCTACAGATATGCAGAAGTTCAAATGTAATGTGAACAAACATCTTGCTACTCATCTCCCTTCATAATGCCCTGCAACTTATGTCCCCGATAGTAGCTACCTACTTCAAAGTGGCACTGTGCCTTGTTTGGTGTGAAAATTGATTTTAAAAAATAGATTGATTAGATGTTCTCCTTAGAAAAGAAATTAGTACACGAAATATACCGATATTATACGTATAACCAATGTTCATTTATTTACAGAATGGATACAAGTTCATATCGAAGGTGTATAAGTAAACATTACCTGCATGTTTTCCTCAAGAGTTATTCGTCCGAGTTTAGTTGTCAGTTGTGCGATTGCGAAACGGCAGCGTATTTCGATGCGCAGTCCGAGCAAGAAAAAGTAAGAGAAAAGGAGCGAATCCGAAGATGAGATGTTATGACCCCTTGTGGAAAAGAATAATATTACCAGAATTAAAGGGTGATAATTGTGACTACTTTAAAGTGACAAGTTTGTGTTCGTGTGTTTGCGTGTTCGCTTGCCTGTGGAACTCGGTTCCCATAGAGGTGCTCGGAAAAAAATTCTGCTCAGGCACATACGGTTTAATATGAGATATACTAAGATGGCAAAAGAAACAGAAAGAAAGAAAACGAAAAAGAAAGAGTGAAAAATAGAAACGTGAAAAGAACAAATAATGACGAAAAGGGAATACATAAAGAATGGAAATGCACAAGGAGAAAGAAAGACAAACAACAATGGAGATGAACCGGAAAGGAAACAAATTCATAGATAAAAAAAGTAAGAGTGATGCATGGAGTATGTTACGTATTCGATGTGGCTGGTTGTTCAATATGCGTTTGTCAAGTCTATATAAATGTTAACATCAACCTTTGTCACGGGTACAATATATACACACTGACAGCGAAATAAAAAACACAACACAGTTGATCTATAAAAAATATATTGTATAAAAATATATTGCTTTTATTTCACACTGACAAATCCGCTTTTTACTAGTGTGTTTTACGCTTCTGAAAGGCGCGTGATGTGGTGTGGAGTTAGGTGGCTTTCTACCGGTGATGAAATGGCCACATTGTCTTGCTCTCTCTCTCTCTCTCTCTCTCTGACCGATTGACTGACTTTCTCTTTGTGACAATTTTATTTATAAAAATATTCTTTTCCTATTGGTCAAGGCCTATAAATACTGACATCTAGTTTTGTCGCTGGTACAATATATACACACTGACAGCGAAGAAAAACCACAACGCAGTTGATTTAAAATATATATTGGTTATATTGAACACCGACAAATCAGATTTTAATTATAAATCATTACTGGTGTTTTGACGTAGTGTGGTGCGGAGTTAGGCGGTTGTCGGGCTGTGAAGAAATTGTCACACAGCCTGACTTTCTCTGACCGATGAACTGACTTTCTCCATTATTTATAAAAACATTCTCTTCCTATTGGAATGCTTGATATTTCTTTTGTATATTGTTCAACTTATGACCGATATCTTCTCACATATTTCTGGATAAAATTATGCTTTCCATTAGACAATGATGGAAAGTCCCGCATTCTTCACATTGAATCCATTTGTGTGTGCGCAACCTATCGACTGTTCCCCCCCCCCACGAAATTCTCCGTCAAATCTAACAAACTAATAGTCTGTCCCTCAGACAGAATCCAATAAGGTAACGCGAGGTAACTATTGCATAAAAGATAAAGGTGCTTTTAGTCGTTACCTGAATAATATCCCGCATCAGTAAAATGACAAATGGCTTTTAAGAACACTACATTATTTCGTTTAGTTTCATTATTTTAAATCATAAAAATACGAATATAAATATTTTTCCAAAGTTAAATAAAAAAAAAATATCTTTCGCTGTAATATTTTTGGTTTTATGAAACGAATGAAATCTATTTCGAAATTAATTTCCCATCTTTATGTTCTAATATGTTTCAGTGATTTTTATGGAAACAAATGGAAGTGCCCCCCTAGTGTATACTTACCGTCTCCCCTCAAGGTCAGTATTTACTGTAATAAAATATATCCTCCCCTTAAAAATAATAGGTGGTGTGAAGAAGGACAACAAAAAAATGGCTTCAGTCTAAAAAAGATTCGTCTTTCATTTACCAAGAATATAAAAGATTTAGGCACTTCTACACTATTGGGACGCTGACTTTTCAATACAACTTTCGAGCTTGGTGCCACAGTTCTTGAAGTGGGGGAGAAATAAATACTAAATTCTACACAAAAAGGCCAATCCTTAGCGACCGCAGAAAGAATCGCCAGAAAATTTCTGTAGTGACTTTGGATTATTTGAAAACACGTAAAACTTATTGAAACTTTTTTTAAATGTTATAACTGTTATTGATTTCTCAGCCGTTGACACAGAAAACGGAAGGTTCTATGGATGGATAGATAGATAGATAGATAGATAGATAGATAGATAGATAGATAGATAGATAGATAGATAGATAGATAGGGATAGTGGGAAATAGAGGGAGAGAGAAAGAGCCAAAATAGAGAGAGGGAAGTTAAGAAAGAGAGGGCAAATACCGGACGCACCTTTAACTTGGCTTTTAACAAGTGCAGGATTCAGAAAATATCGGTTAAGTGAGAGATAAAAACAAAAGAAAGAAAAAAAACGGAGAGAACGAGAGTAAATATATATATATATATATATATATATATATATATATATATATATATATATATATATATATATACTAGCAGAAGTACTCGTCGTTGACTGGGTTCAAAAACAGCCTACAGAAAATGGACTCTGATTTATGAAAGTATGATAGGTTATGAAAAGGAAGGGTTGTAAATAGATAGCTTCGAATTTGGGGGTATCAAAACCAAAGCAAAAAATGATGACAGTAAAAATAAAATAGATAAACCCCATAATTTATTATACCATATCTGTTCACACTGAAACACTTATCACAATATTCTGTGGATCTATATTAAAAAACTTTGTTAAACTTTGTGACATATTTCTATTCAATGGAGGTCAGGCGCAAACGAACGCCCCATATTATTATACCAAATTTCTTCAAACTGAAACATAATTATCAAAGTATACTTACGCAGATAGATATGAAAAGTCTTTATTAAAGTGTGTGCCTATTTCCATTCTATGGGGGCCAGGCGCGAACACAGACCCCACAATTTTATTATAACATCCCTATTTAAATTAAAACATACTTATCAAAGTATTATTATGTACATCTATATAAAAAACGCTTGCAAACGTTTTTTTTTTAATTTTTTATTTCCATACTTGTGGGCCAGGCGCGTACGCAGACCCAACAATTTTAATGAATCATCATTATGCCAGACCAAACATACTCATTCCTGTGTCTCGATACATCTTTTATCATTATATGCGATCAGTTTTTTTATAATAGTCAACCATATAGGAGCCTATTCGTGACCAGACACACACACACACAGACGTTCAGCTTTATATATATATATATATATATATATATGTGTGTGTGTGTGTGTGTGTGTGTGTGTGTGTGTGTGTGTGTGTGTGTGTGTAAGAAGAATTACATAAAGCTTACCAAAATAATCCAAAATGGCAAAACTAAAGTATATTATAAATATTAAAGAGTTTTTAAAGTAATCTGAACTAAATGTAAAAGCTCGATAAAACCAAATAGGAAACAGAGCTTATAATAAGAATAAGTAGTTAATAAAACATGTTAAAAGCACTTTGAAAAAGAGGTAAAAACATATTTAATTTAGAAAAGGGAAGCACAAAATAAGTGGATAGTCCTTAATCCGCGGAGTTTCGAAGAAATACTTTCCTTCTCATCAGAGGGTAGGATTTATCAAAATGCGGGATCGGATTTTGCTTGCAAAGGTATTTGATAAAACTATAAGTAAGTCATAGATCTTACTTGGTAACAAATAGTGAAGCAGAGGGAATATGGTGAAGAAAAAAAAAAATATATATATATATATATATATATATATATATATATATATATATATATATATATATATTAGTGAGGGGACGATTCTAATATTATCCCGATTCCGATACAATTATCGGTTCAGTGCGAAATTCCCAATTGCAATACAATTACCGATTCCGATTCTTTATAGATCTCTAATTATATAACTATAAGATAGTTACTTCCCCCGATTTTCGTAAAAAACACGTGTTAAATATGCAGATATTTTCCTAAACGTTAAAATACACTTGTGGAGGATGGACTATGGATTTTAGCTTTTCTAGTATTTTAAAATCAATACATATTTATTGTTTTAGCATAATTACCAGCAATTGAAGATGTTGGTTTCAACAAGTTGTCCCGTTTTGGCATCGGAAAAAGTCATAAATTGTTCCGATTCCGATTTCAATACACCCATATTTCTGATTTTTCCGATTCCCGATTCCGATTCCGGATATTCGTCCCAACACTAATATATATATATATATATATATATATATATATATATATATATATATATATATATATATATATATATATTAGTGTTGGGACGAATATCCGGAATCGGAATCGGGAATCGGAAAAATCAGAAATATGACCAAAGTGTAATTTCATTCGGACAAAACACTAAGAAACGGGGCCTAATTAGAGTTGGGGCCCGTTGGGGTGTATATATATTCAAAAACGTCTGAATTGAGTTATTTTTTCCGACTTTTCTGGATTCTTTTTCATTGCACACGACGACTACAATTACTAGAAGCAATACTTATAAAAAAACTACAACTCCTTTTCAACCGGATCTCATTTAAAACCGGGACAAATATACTAACAGCATTTAATAACTAACATGAAACCAAATAAATAAACCATAAAATAAGAAAATCGAAATAAAAAAATAATCCGCTCCTAACCATCCTGCACCAACTTTTATAACCGATAAATAAATAAATAACTATAAATACACCAAGATTCAAAGGAAAAGAAAAGGAAAAAGATAACAGCAATCGCTTCAGATGATAATCGGGTGCACCGATAGAAAACGCTTAAGGAGAATATGGCTGAACAACAACATTTGGGCGCCATTTTATACAACATGCCGGCTAAAATTTAAAAAAAGACCGCTCAGCGAATGGAAAAGATATCCAGAAACATCGTTAAGAAGAAAAACTCTGTCGTGAAGACGTGCTGGAACTGACTGCCAAAATATACAAAGACGTACATATATATATATATATATATATATATATATATATATATATATATATATATATATATATATATATACTTCATTTACTCACACATAAAATTAATATACAAGAGTATAAATTTATGCGTAAATATTAAGTATTTACTTCAAAAGTGCTCAATACGTAGGTAGAGCTATATATATATATATATATATATATATATATATATATATATATATATATATATATATATATATATGATATTGGTATAATTAGATAGCATTTTTTCATTCGCGCAGATATTATTTAATAAAACGGAGATACTTTTTATTATCCCTTTTTATATTTTTTTCGGTTTTCCGTATAATCTTTTTTGATATCAAAATCGAAAATATTAATGAAAGATGAAAGTTCCATAGATATTACGAGCGCTTTCGATTCGACTGCGAATCATCTTCACGTGGAATTCATCAAGTTGATGAGGTGAAAGTGAATAGGAGCGAAAATGGAAAGTAGAAAAGTGAAAACTAAAACAATAATTTTTATTGAGTGATGAGAGGTTAAAAGCACAGGATGGACGATCAAATTATAGCCCTAGAAAAGACGACATGATTCCATTTCCCGTTGATGAAAACCAGTTTTCTTTTGTGTTGCAGACCATCTACTTGTTGGCCAGTTGTGTACAAGACCCAAGAGCGATACGAGCCTTTCATCATGTCTGAAAGTGGCACAATGTGCAACGAACGAGATTGGAGATGCGCCGCTGTACAACTCATGCTCTCCATTGATATAAGTTATGATAACAGAATTGTTGCTAGCACCCTTGGTCTTTTGTGTCGTTTCGAGTGAGGGCCACATCATGCCACCTCACATCTTTGAAATCAGCTTGAAAGTAAACACCGAAGTGTACCTGTTTATTGTTTTTTTTATTCACTTTCACCCTAACAAGGCATATTGCCATCGTGACCTAAGAGACTACTAATTGGGTTCATACCTAAAAAGATTAAGATGTTGGTTTATGTTGAATTTGAAATGCAATTAAGAAAGCAGGTAAGAGGAAAGGAAATTCCAAAGTTTAGATGGCTTAGGAACGAAGCAATTCGAGTAGAACGCTTTCTGGCATTCAGGGACCTTAACAGTAAAGGGGTGTGATTTTGTTGTTAAGCAGGTTTGTCGGGGATATGTACGTCGAGGGAGCACAAGTGCAATGTGTTCATCGGAGCACATTCCATTAAAAT
>NC_136507.1:33679242-33731742 GCF_053919585.1 Euprymna scolopes | reverse complement strand
ATAAAAAAATGCAAAAATAAAAATAAAGAATGCAGTTTAAATTCCCGGATAGAAAAAATATATTAACTTTAACCTATCGCAGACTAAGCACCTACATAATCCGACTTTTAAAATGTTTATAATGACCAAAGAGAATTCATTTATATAAGGATGAAGAAAAAAAAGCCTTTAGTAAAATCGCTGAATAAAAATAGACTTAGCATTTGCATAAGCCGATTTCGCAAAAGTCTTCAATTATAAAATTGAATTTAACTACATAAGGATGAAAAGAGAAAACCTTAACTAAAATTTTGGAAATAGAAAACGGGAATCATCAGCTGCTTACCATGAAGCTGTTTAGGAAATTTAAAAACAGGACAGCTGTTTAATACATGGTTCTCCAGTTGACAATACTACTTCCCCAATAAAAAAATGTAAAATAATACCGTTACTATTTTTGCTAATATATGAAAAAATATTTTTTTCAATGAATTAAATAATAAAATAGAAAAAGAAAAACTATTAATTAGTAAGTATAGGATTACAAGATCAATTATGCGACATGTCAACTATATATATATATATATATATATATATATATATATATATATATATATATATATATAGAGAGAGAGAGAGAGAGAGAGAGAGAGAGAGAGAGAGAGAGATGTTTTTTATTTGTTTTTGTTAGTGATACTTTTTTTAATGTATTCAAGTATTTATACGAAAGTGCATTTTTACCTAAATGCTTGTTGGGAATAATTTTCCCATTGACCAATCTGGTACTCCCTTAATGGGGAGCGGCATATATATTATTTATACTTTTTAAAATATAATTATCCATTGACACGTCTTTCAATAGGAAAATTATTCACAACAAGCATTTAGGCAAAAATGCACTTTCATATAAATACTTGAATACATTCAAGAAAAGTATCGCTAACAAAAACAAATAAAAAACATCTAGATAAAAACGCGATCCAAAACTAAGAAATACTTAGTAAAATTATTTATTACAAGAAATGGAAGTCGATTAAATTTAAACGACAGTCACTCCTATGTAAGCGAGATACGCAAAATAAATAACACACACGCTATCCTGTTTTTATGTAGACCAGCAGGACCTGTGTAAATTCTACGGAAAGAGAAATATATATTAATAGACAAATATGTTTTGATTAAATGATATTTTTTTATGGATAGTCCCCAAAAATTGTCTATGAAAATAGTGTTCATTGTGTTTTAAATATAGAACTGACCCAAATGAGATAAATTTAGAAGTGCTAATAAATACTCAGAAAGTAATATTGTGCTACATAGTTCAATACAAATAATAAAACCATATTGTAAGAGATGATCTTTAATTTACTTCTTCAGTCGAGCACCTCTTGGCAGGCAATGTTTTTTTTTCTCGCTTTATTTTCTTTGAATGTTCCTGTTTTTTAGATAACGTTTCGACGATTTTTTTCTTTCGTGAAGTAGTGTTGCACGTCGAAATACCTCTTTCTCATCTCATTACAAGAATGATCGTATATTGCTATAATGATATTCGGAAATGAGGCTTAAATCAAAAGAAGTTCATATTCATATTCTTGCTCAGGGTTGCCAGATTGGCTTTTTAAGACTAAACCCGATAAAGTTGGCCTTTTTTTTTAACAGTTTAGCTTTAAAATTTTTATTTGGCCTTTTTTTTTTAAAGCGTAACATACGGATTAACTAAGGAAGAAACAAGCAAATATGATATAGATACGAAGACGACGATGATGACCGAAGATATAAAAAAGCACGCTCAAATATGATATTCGATTAACGCAGATTTCGCATTTATTATGATATTATATTGGACCCAATATATAGTTTTGATTAACAAAGTTTTTAAAAAATGACTCGTGCAAAAAAACAAAAACGTTTGGCTTTACTCTTTCCTTTGGCGTTAATGCTTGAGCTATGAATACATATTTGCTGCAAGGCTAAAAATTAAAACTTGAACCAATAGCTATTACGTTACGCATGCGAATTCGTAATGCCCTCGTTCTAACTTCATCTGCCAAATGCCATTTTTTTAATTTTCCCACATTTTCACCGATTTTTTCCGGCTAAAACCCAAATATAAAGTTTCGCATGAGTTCGAATACCCTATATATTAAGTTTCATGTCTGTGGACCAAAAACTGACAGAGGAATTGGTAGGTAAAATTTTAAACAAATATATATACGCATACATAAATATATAAATAAAAAAGTTTGTGTGTTACTATAAGCTTTTTACGCAAATATTATGCAAGTATAAATCATGTAGAATATCTGCATGAATATAATTACATGTAAGAGTTAACTTAAGATGATCATCCCATACGAAAACCAAAAATACTAATAATGCAATTCCACGGCCTATATATAACAAAGTTGGATTTTCTTTTTAAATAAATAGAAAAAAAGCGTGCTTTTTTCTGTGGTTCTTGGTCTTCGGGCTGAGATCAAAGTGTTTTTTTTTAGTTAGCCTTGTTCCTACATTTTTTGTGCATTTTCCCATTTGTATTTATTTATATTTTTTTTGTGAATAAAAAAAAGTAATATCTCAAAGTGTAGTATCTGTTCTGATGCTACACTGAAGTTAATTTGTCCTTGGTCACATGGACAGGAAACCCTCTATACCGAGACACTTATTATTTTTGGTTACTGCCATGGTGCCTCTTTTTGCCCTTCTTTTTTGGGAGCTGGTTTTCCCCCACATTAAAAAACGACCTTGTGTCACATTTTGCTTTTGTGAGGAAGCAAATAAATACTAATAAATAGAAAAGAATGTTTTTAATGTGAATAACAAAAACGAAAAAATTGTAGAAATATAAATAGTAAACCTTCGTCGCTTAGGAGTCAGAGATGAATGAAGAATCCTTAGACTAGTTGTCTCGACTATTGACAGATTGGTTTGTGGCTCAAGAGACGAAATCAGGAGCGGTAGACTCTGTGACAAAGATCAAAAACATATGTTGTTCCCTGGTTCTTGACAATGTTCATCCTTAACATCATCACCATTGTTTATTACGGCATCCTTATCATCATCACCATTGTTTATTACAGCATCCTTATCATCATCACCATTGTTTATTACAGCATCCTTATCATCATCACCATTGTTTATTACATCATCCTTATCATCATCACCATTGTTTATTACAGCATCCTTATCATCATCACCATTGTTTATTACAGCATCCTTATCATCATCACCATTGTTTATTACGGCATCCTTATCATCATCACCATTGTTTATTACGGCATCCTTATCATCATCACCATTGTTTATTACGGCATCCTTATCATCATCACCATTGTTTATTACAGCATCCTTATCATCATCACCATTGTTTATTACATCATCCTTATCATCATCACCATTGTTTATTACAGCATCCTTAACATCATCACCATTGTTTATTACAGCATCCTTATCATCATCACCATTGTTTATTTACAGCATCCTTATCATCATCACCATTGTTTATTACAGCATCCTTATCATCATCACCATTGTTTATTACAGCATCCTTATCATCATCACCATTGTTTATTACAGCATCCTTAACATCATCACCATTGTTTATTACAGCATCCTTATCATCATCACCATTGTTTATTACAGCATCCTTAACATCATCACCATTGTTTATTACAGCATCCTTAACATCATCACCATTGTTTATTACAGCATCCTTATCATCATCACCATTGTTTATTACAGCATCCTTATCATCATCACCATTGTTTATTACAGCATCCTTATCATCATCACCATTGTTTATTACAGCATCCTTATCATCATCACCATTGTTTATTACAGCATCCTTAACATCATCACCATTGTTTATTACAGCATCCTTATCATCATCACCATTGTTTATTACAGCATCCTTATCATCATCACCATTGTTTATTACAGCATCCTTATCATCATCACCATTGTTTATTACAGCATCCTTATCATCATCACCATTGTTTATTACAGCATCCTTATCATCATCACCATTGTTTATTACAGCATCCTTATCATCATCACCATTGTTTATTACAGCATCCTTATCATCATCACCATTGTTTATTACAGCATCCTTATCATCATCACCATTGTTTATTACAGCATCCTTAACATCATCACCATTGTTTATTACAGCATCCTTAACATCATCACCATTGTTTATTACAGCATCCTTATCATCATCACCATTGTTTATTACAGCATCCTTATCATCATCACCATTGTTTATGACAGCATCCTTATCATCATCACCATTGTTTATTACAGCATCCTTATCATCATCACCATTGTTTATTACAGCATCCTTATCATCATCACCATTGTTTATTACAGCATCCTTATCATCATCACCATTGTTTATTACAGCATCCTTATCATCATCACCATTGTTTATTACAGCATCCTTAACATCATCACCATTGTTTATTACAGCATCCTTATCATCATCACCATTGTTTATTACAGCATCCTTATCATCATCACCATTGTTTATGACAGCATCCTTATCATCATCACCATTGTTTATTACAGCATCCTTATCATCATCACCATTGTTTATTACAGCATCCTTATCATCATCACCATTGTTTATTACAGCATCCTTATCATCATCACCATTGTTTATTACAGCATCCTTATCATCATCACCATTGTTTATGACAGCATCCTTATCATCATCACCATTGTTTATTACAGCATCCTTAACATCATCACCATTGTTTATTACAGCATCCTTATCATCATCACCATTGTTTATTACAGCATCCTTAACATCATCACCATTGTTTATTACAGCATCCTTAACATCATCACCATTGTTTATTACAGCATCCTTATCATCATCACCATTGTTTATTACAGCATCCTTATCATCATCACCATTGTTTATTACAGCATCCTTATCATCATCACCATTGTTTATTACAGCATCCTTATCATCATCACCATTGTTTATTACAGCATCCTTAACATCATCACCATTGTTTATTACAGCATCCTTATCATCATCACCATTGTTTATTACAGCATCCTTATCATCATCACCATTGTTTATTACAGCATCCTTATCATCATCACCATTGTTTATTACAGCATCCTTAACATCATCATCATTGTTTATTACAGCATCCTTAACATCATCACCATTGTTTATTACAGCATCCTTATCATCATCACCATTGTTTATTACAGCATCCTTATCATCATCACCAGCAAGACCGAGCATTACGATATAATCATATTGACACACTCGTTCTCATGAGATCACTGAAGTTAAGTTAAGCTTACCCTGGCCAGTACCAAACAGGTGAACACTTAGAAATAACATGAACTGTAAATGAGAGATAGTGATACGTACTCGCATATCACATGAAAAGAAAAGCGTCGTTAAAATCATCTCGTCTGAAATACATGTCACTTGGAACCGCGTGTAAATTTCATATTCACTGGAAAATTCCTTTAAACTATTTTGGGTGTGGAATGCACATGCTCTTTTTTATTACGTCATTTGTTATACAAATGCCTTTCATATAATTAGATGCTAGTAGACACAAGAAAACAAAAGGTTCTAGAAACAGACATTTATTCATAGGAGACGCACGTTATGGACTGAAAAGGGATAAAGAGAAATAGAAAGGACGGTCACGTGCGCTGGCTCTTATACATGCAATTAGAATATTTGCATAAAAAGTAAGTACGCATGAGTAAAAACAGGTTGACCCACTTCATGAGTAAAACAGGTTGACCCACTGCTCAAATTAAAACAGACACAGACTTTTTCAACGACCCTGGTGTCTATCTCTGTCCCGTGGGGAGGCATAGTAAATAGGTACAATTAAAAACAAAGTGCAATATATATATATATATATATATATATATATATATATATATATATATGTATATACAGCTACTGTCAAGATTTGTAAATGTCCAAATGTCCAATGAATTAAAAGAATAAATTATAAGATGGTCAACTTCATGAATTTTGGGGTATAGTATTTTTTTCATTTATTCACTATATATATATGTATAAGTATATATATATACATACATACACACACACACACACACACACACACACATATATATATATATATATATATATATATATATATATATATATATATTATATATATTAGTTGTCTGGCAAGGCCACAAGGAAGACAACCGAAGCAGCAACTCTGAAGCTGGCCTGACAGAACACTCTGTATACAAATGTAGGTAAATTTGAGCATAGTTTATTAATTTGAAATCATAGGTTATATTTTATCAATTGACATAAATTTAAACCAGATAATATTATTATAATCTTTAAAAAGCCTGCACGTTTTTATGCAGTTTTGTCCCATATAACCAAAGATATGAGTATTATTATATTCAATTTGGCTACCAGCATATATATATATATATATATATATATATATATATATATATATATGATTATTTTTTTACTATAAAAATTAATTACCTAGAGACGCTAGTGTTTCATCCTTTCGGGAATCCTCGGTGCAGGGTGTCACGATTAATCCTAGTCGAACGATTCGAACCCCACAACACGAGACATCTCTGGCTCGATTAGCGAAGACCTAATCAATTCGGCTACCATTAACCGTCAGAAATAACGTTGAATTAAAACCTTTTAATTTTAAATGTTCATTTACGTCAGTCAGACAGTGATCTAATCGTTATACGATGATCTATGCATAAGGGCTAAATTGACCGACTTTAATACAACTGAAAGTGCTCAACGATAAGAAATGAATTTCTTAAAGGGGCTGTCATAATTATTTTTTTACTATAATAATGAATTACCTACATACGTATATATATATATATATATATATATATATATATATATATATATATATATATATATATATATATATTTGGGGATCAACTGAAGAATCTCGTGCAGATTTCCGAGTTCGGCTGAATTTGACAAGATACACCTGAAGATCGGATAGTCATCCGCCGAAACGTTATGAACATGACACTCAAGATGAGAATGCTAATCCGAAGAAAACACAAATACCTAATCCTGATCTAAAAAATTCAGAAACACAAATTAATATAGAAATGGAAGCGATTCGACGTTTATAAATGCACTTGACATTTTGAATTCTTACGACGTCGGTTCGTTGGGAAAAAAGAACAAGAATATTCTTTGCACTCTTCTCCAATAAGCATCATTGTCAAGACATATCTGAAAATGTCGGATGTTACATCGGCCGAAACGTTGTTGAAATAACACGAAAGATGCGAACAATTCAAATAATGCAAAAGATAAATGAGTTCTTCATGATACACTCGAAGAAGGCTGGAAGTTACATCAGCCGAAATTTTGTGCGAATAACAATTAAATGATAATAGTCGTCCGAGTAAGCGTAATAATATGCAATATCAATCCTTCTTCTGTGGCTTCTCCTCTGTCATCCATATATGGAATTGCATTGTAAAAGACTGGATATTTGGTTTCCCAATCCTTTGTCAGAAATGCTTGCAGAGATGCATGACGATCGTCCCGATTCATTTATGCGCACCTAATTAATAAGTTGAGTTGAATCGTAGTTAAACATGGCCACTGTTTAAAGTGTCGATCACGACTTCCACAGGATTGTCCAAGCTAAGCCACACAAGGCGTTGCAAAAAAGTTTTAAATGCCTAAGCCAATTGTTGACGAACGGCTACATTTGTCCCAATCCCTGTAATCTGGCCATCCATTATTTGCATTTTAAAGCCCACACATGAAGACACCTAAAATACACCCACATTGCTCTCTGTCTGTCTGTCTGTCTGTCTATTTGTCTGTCTGTCTGTCTCTCTCTCACCCTCTCTCTCTCTCTCTCTCTCTGTATCCACATATTTGTGCGTGTATTTAAATATATATTACTTTTTCTATAGTATATATATATATATATATATATATATATATAATTGCAGATTTGGCAAATATCGGTTATTTAAAGCTCAGCTTGGTTCGACAAGTCAGCATAAAGGGACTGACACCCGAACAGCATTTGCAAATTGCAAATGATACGAGAGAACTATTTGATGAACAAATAATTACACGAAATAGACCTGTCAACTAACCACCTCGTTCGTACGGTTTTATGTAAAGTCCCATGTCTACGCTGATAAACCAGACGCTATAGACCACTTAAAAGACAACATTCGACGCGTTATTTCCGAAATAAAGCCTAAATAAATTCATAAAGATTACGAAAATAAAACCCCAACACCTGAGCCGCCCGAGATCGAATTAAAATTATGATTGCAAAAATTAACCTTTTTTATAAAATACTTTTTTCATAGTGAAAATATTTTCTATGATTTACTTTAATTTAAACTTTGTCGCCTCTAAAAACAACACCTCTCTCACACTCTCAGTCTCACTCACTCTCTCTCTCCCTCTCTCACTCCATCTCTCTCACTCTCTCTCTCTCTCTCTCTCTCTCTCTATATATATATATATATATATATATATATATATATATATATATATATATATATATATATATATATATATAAGAGCAAATATTTAATAAAAGATATTAAAAAAACACTTTGAAAAAGAGTTAAAAACATATTTACTCTGAAAAGGAACCACTTAATAAGTGAATATTCCTTAATCCGCGGAGTTTTGAAGAAATACTTTCCTTCTCATCAGAGGGTAGGAATTAGCAAAATTCGGGATCGGATTTTGCATACAAGAGTATTTGATGAGACTGCAAGTAAGTCAAAGATCTTACTTGATAACAAAAAGTGAAGCAGAGGGAATAACTGTATACACTTGAATGATGAATTTGACCAAAATGTTTAATTTGACATAGTGTTTGAGGATAGACACCTCTGATCCATAAACACATTAACCTTGTGGCTTATGTTAGCCATCTTCCTTGATTCAAGGGCCTAATTTTTAAGTTAACTACTCCACAAGAAATGCCAACAGCATACTCAAAAAGTAGCCTCTGGTGTTCACACTTAAATTATTTGTTTCTTCTGCTGTCAGATAATGATGATCGGCGGGACACTAATTTTTTAGAATTCTACTTGAGGTGAATCTTGATAATTATTGATACAAAGTTTCCCCAAAGGACCAGTAAATGTTGTTAGACTTTTTGTTGTTCCATCAATTAATTTTAAAATTGCTGTAAATGGCAGTTCTGCTAGTGGAACCTGAAAATTGGAAAATTTGCATGTTTAATAATAGAGCCAGATTACATAATAAATACCAATATATTATTTTATTTTCCACAAAAAAGGAACATGATTGCAGGTGAATCTATAGAATTAATTTTACCTCCTTGTTAGAAGAACAAGTTGAGATTATGTCCCTTGTTTGACAATTTTCTGTCTTGCACTTTACTGCAAAGTCATCACATCTGTCTCGACAGGAAGTTTACAGCTACAAGAATATATATCAAATAGTCTGTCTAGCTGTTCCTTCATTCTTTTCACTTTGATTGCTGCAAGAGATTTCCTGTCAATCTGTTTGGCTCTCTTATAGCAAAATATATTGACCTTCTGTCCTATATTATGTAAACTTAACAAGGGCAATTCCGAATACTAATTATTTCCTTGGCAATTAACTTAGAAATCTCACTATTTTTTAAGTGGGGATAATTGTTTTTGAGGAAATAACTAAACTGGATGGCTTGTCGTGAAGTTTGGGGTTCTGTTTCATCCAAAGGACAAGGTGGACCAACAAATCTTGTGAACCAGGGGTTAAACCTCAGCATCGTGCTTTTACTGACATTCTGATTTGTAAAAGTAAAATAAATAAATGGATTATAATTGAAGGAAACTGTATTATGCTATCTGCCAGTTTCATACGTAAAAAAATAAGCGCTAGTTTTAAGAAATAATGAAAAACTTTGTAGAGTTTAATTAGATGTATTGAATAGGGAGGACCAAACCAAATCAGAGGCATAGTAGTGTTTAGTTTAGACATTTTTTAGCAGATTTTAGCTCCGCCTTCGATAACATGAATTTATCCATAAAGAGATTCATTCTTGATGTAGCTGTGCCATTTTAAACGAGTGTTTAGTGTTTAGAGTTTGAAAAACCAGTGCCTGTGCATCTATGTTACTATGCTATTTTTAATAGTATTTAAGTTAAACAGAAATTTCATAAAAATTAAATTTATTAAATTTTTAGGTGAAAGTACAGAATAGTTACAATGCAACCTCCTTCCCATATTAAGAATGGCTTTCTAAATAACAAAGTTATTTTAGCACAATAACATAGATGCACAAATAACGAAAAACCTTTAAAGGAGTTTCCTTATATACTCGTATTAATCTTTGTAGGTTATCTGATTTTAAAACTATAATTTTAGAAGAAAAACACTGCTTAAAAACAATTACTCCCTAAAAATAAAAGAAATTAAAATTTGACACTAATTTTCCGCAAAGTATTTTTATTAAGTAGAAAAACTTGAAAATTTACGTTTATCCATAAAGAGATTCATAAAAAATGTGTAGAATAAAATTGTATGGACTATTTTTTTTTGCTTTAATGTAAAACTGGAGTATTACCATATTTTAATAAAAATTTCAAATAGAATTTGATGTGAAATATTAGGTTGGTGCAAAAATAATTTTGACGTTCGTTTAAACGTCCCAAAAATGCCATTATTTTTGCACCAACCTAATAGAAAAACAAATTAAAAAAGAAAGAACGAATATGTTTAAATTCTCTGCAGAAACTTGAAATATAATAATATATATTTTAAACAAGTCTTTTTCGTTTTTTTTTTCGAAATAATTACGTCTAAATCGTAATGTTTTCAAATTAAATAATAAACAAACGTTAATTTTCAATATCAATAACGAGTGTGTTTTGCGACGGTGAAATCTAAAATATGTCCACCCCAAAAAAGTTCCTGAAATGAAAAAGCGAATTTTTGTCGTTATTCTTGAAAAAAACATAATTTTGTCTTTACACTTAATATTTATTTTATTAATTCATTATCCTAACTTATTTTATATAAATATGTAGTTTAAAATATATTCTAAATAAGGATTCCATTTTCTTAACAGTACGGATTGTTTGGATGACGGGACGTTCTTGACAATTCACCGAAAAACATTTAATCGCTTCAATTTTTCAACTTTTAAAGTCATTTCCTCAAGCAAAGATAAGGATTTTGTAGAAAAATATTTCGTGTAGGTCTTTTCTATGTCAAACCCCAACAATCATCACCATTGCCTCACCGGGGTTCCAAAATCGACCTGCCCTAATGGACAACAGGCTGGCCAAAGTCAACGGTGCTTTGGTAAACTGTGGAGTAACAGTGACCTGAAGAAATCTACAAAGGCCAGTGTGTACAGAGCTTTTTTGGACGGGCTCAGATTCCTGGCTCAAGTATCGTCATCACCTGCGGCTCCTCGAATGTTTCCATCAGTGCTGCATCCGTATCATCTTTCACGGGAGTAACTTTATCACCAACTTTGAAGTGTTTGAACAGGCCAAAATCAACAGTGTTAAAGCCATTCTGCTGAAATCACAACTACGTTGGGTTGGCCACGTCTCCAGGATGTAAAGCCCCGCCTTCTTAAACTCACCTTGTATGGCGAATTTTCCACTAGCCATCGCCACAAAGGAGCACCAAAGAAATGGTCCAAAGACTGTTTGAAGAAATCTCTTGATGCCTGCCACAGCAGACCGAAGTGCTTGGCGGCACACCATCCATCGGGCTTGTCTGGAGGTCAGAGGACGTAAGATAAAGGGACGCCACCAATCTTCAGCCTCTAACTCAGAGCAGACCCTAACATGTAACTGTTGCGAGCGATCCTGTTGATCCTGCATTAGATTCGTCAGTCACGAGCGTGTCTGCAGAAAACGTGGACAACCCCCTGCCTAGATTTTGGTTCGTGAAGCCATGCCATGATGATAAATATTATTGAGTCGCTCAAATAAGTCGGATTTAAATTGGAGTTATCAGCCTTAATCTAACAAGATCGAATTAGGTCTATAGACAGCAATTAAGCCACATTTTGTGAATTCTATTTTCGTCTTAAGATCTGCAAACTACTAATAATTATTTGCGAGTAATAAGACTTTTTTTTAATGTGAAGGTCTACGCCTCACCCCCACCCCAGGAACATTCTGGATTCAAACAAAAATAAAACTTGCCTCGGTCTAGAAGCATTTACCTGCTCTAATCTTAGTATAGCATGGTATCAGTCTAGTGTAGAAAATGTAGCACCCCGAAAAAGTTGATATTCTAACACTAACCCTAACCCTAATCCCGCAAAAGTTGATATTCTAGATACGTAAAAAATGTTCCATTGATCGGGCCGCCATTATTCTTTAAGAAATCGCTAGTAGTATCTCATTACTCCCAGGATTAAACAAAACAATAATATATTTTATCAGGAGACCTGTAATTTGCGGCTTTAACACTCTATTGCAATACAGTTTACTATTTCAGTAGCTTCTTTCCAAGAAGTGTAGGCTTGTAGAAATCGCTACATGCTAACTGTTTTCCCCCGGTTTTGTTCTCCAGAATTGTCTGATCCATTTTTATATTTTGTTACAGCTCGTTTCGTTTGACTCGTTGGTCAAGTGGGCTCCACCAATTCGCGTTTTTAATAAACCGTTCTAATACACGTTCCTATTTTAGTACTTTCTTTCTATGCAAATACATTGAGAACATTGTGAAGGTCGCTGAAAAGAAGGTGGGCTCTCTCTATCATGCTAGAAGGCTACTTACACGTGAGAATATCATGTACGTCTACAAGGCCACCATTCGCCCATGCATGGAGTATTGTTGTTGAGCTGATACATCTACCACTAGCCTTCCCATTTTTGATAGGGTTAAAAAAAATCTTAATTTTAATAGGTCCCCTTTTTGTCAACTAAGCTCCAGCCCCCGTCCCATCGTCACAATGTTGCGTCTCTGTGCCTGTTTTACGAGTATTTTAATTGGATGTGCTCTGATGAATTCATTGCACTTGCGCTCCCTCGACGTATGTATCTCCAACAAACCCGCTCAGCAACAAAATCACACCCCTTCATTGTTGATACCTTATAATTCCATAAAAATTCTAATCTAATAGTTTCTTTCCACGAACAGCCAGACTTTGGAATTTCCTTTCCTGCTACCTGTTCCCCTTACTATACTGATATACAGAAGTTTAAAAGTAATGTAAAACAAACATCTTGTAAGTCTTTCTTAGACATGATCCCAAATAGGAGTCCCTTACATCCAAATGGCGATCTGACTTGTTGAAGGTGAACGTGAGTAAAAAAAAAAAAAAAAAAAAGTGAACTAAAATAATACGGATGCACATATGAGACATAATTACTTTCAATCTTTTCTTACCTTTAAATCCTGTTAGTGTGTCTCTTCTCCACTTTCCCGCTTCTTATTATCCGACAAACGCTTGCAATAACTTCGAGTTTTTCTTTCACCGATTTTACAGATACGTTTCGATCAAACGTCGAATGGTCCACGTATGGAAAATTGCATGCTGTAAATGTTTTTTTTTATGAAAAGATAAACAAGGAGACAATGAAGAAAACACATTTAAAAATGAAGAATACATAAAGTGGCGCCAGCTGTTGTCAAATTAATAAACAAAAGAAAATGGTCTTGGCGTGTTATGACGGAATCTCAATTGATCTTAATGACAGGAGAGCAAAAAAGAAAAAAACAAAACAAAAAAAAAACAAGTAAAAGAGAAACAATAAAATACTTTCTAAAAAATTTAGAAAATGTGCATGTGTTAACCAAGCTGTAGTTCGTTATATATATATATATATATATATATATATATATATATATATATATATATATATATATGATTACTTAATTTAACCACATAACTTAATATACAAAAGTATAAGTTTATGCGTAAACTAAGTATTTACTTCAATAGTGCTCAATGCGTAGATAAAATATATATGGCAATTAAGCTACACAGAATATTCTACGTTTCATCCACGCTAGCGTGGATGAAACGCGGAATATTCTATAGCTTAATTGCTATATATATTTTATAACAGCGTGGATGAAACGAGGAATAATCTGTAATACCATATATATTGTATAACTTACTGTATTTATATATATATATATATATATATATATATATATATATATATATATATTATACATGTGAAGGATTTCATAATACTGCAGACAACCCTTTTAAATGAATCATCATTATGCCAGATCAAACATACCCATTCCTGTGTCTCGACACATCTTCTATCATTATATGTGATCGGTTTTCTATAATAGTAAACCATATAGGAGCCTATTCGTGACCAGACACACACACAGACGTTCAGCTTTATATTATAGCCTAGTAAAAGTACCCGTCGTTGACTGGGTTCAAAAACAGCCTACAGAAAATGGACTGATTTATGAAAGTATAGTAGGTTATGAAAAGGAAGGGTTGTAATAAGATAGCTTCGAATTTGGGGTATCAAAACCAAAGCAAAATATGATGAAAGTAGAAATAAAATAGATAAACCCCATAATTTATTATACCATACCTATTCACACTGAAACACTTATCACAATATTCTGTGGATCTATATTAAAAAACCTTGTTAAACTTTGTAATATAGTGATATTCTATGGAGGTCATGCGCGAACGAACACCCCATAATTTTATTATACCATATTTCTTCAAACTGAAACATGATTATCAAAGTATACTTACGCAGATAGATATGGAAAGTCTTTATTAAAGTTTGTGCCTATTTCCATTCTATGGAGGCCAGGCGCGAACGCAGACCCCACAATTTTATTATACCATCCCTAGTTAAGTTAAAACATACTTATCAAAGTATTATTATGTACATCTATATCCAAAACACTTGTAAATGTTTTTTTTTTAATTTTTAAATTTTTTTATTTCCATACTTTGTGGACCAGGCACGTACGCAGACCCTACAATTTTAATGAATCATCATTATGCCAGATCAAACATACCCATTCCTGTGTCCCGATACATCTTCTATCATTATATGTGATCAGTTTTCTATAATAGTCAACCATATAGAAGCCTATTCGTGACCAGACACACACACAGACGTTCAGCTTAATATATATATATATATATATATATATATATATATATATATATATATATATATATATGATTACTTAATTTAATCACATAACTTAATATACAAAAGTATAAGTTTATGCGTAAACTTTAATTATTTACGTTAACAGTGTTCAAAACGTAGGTAGATAGGTATTAAGTTATAAAATATATATAGCAATTAAGTTACAGAATATTCCGCGTTTTATCGACGCTAGCGTGGATTAAACGCGGAATATTCTGTGTAGCTTAATTGGCATATATATTTTATAATTTACTATCTATCTATATATATATATATATATATATATATGAAGTATTTCATAATACTGCAGACAACGCTTTCTCCTCTCTAATATATTCAACCTATACAAAATCCCCTAATATGCGTATTGCTAAATATCACATCCTTATCGTGTTACTTTGTAACTTCTTTTCTCTTCTGATGAGAAGCATTAGGCTCTGAAATGACTGGCATAAAGAACTTTCATAACTCCTACACATTGTCTTATTATTCCTTGTTTGAAATTGATCAATAAATCTATATATATTACTATATATTTTCTATTATCAATATCTTTTACTCTTCCACAGCCAAACTACGTCGCAGCCTACAAGAGCCACGACAGCCAACAAACCAGAAGTTCAAGACTCGATTTTCTCATTTGGGTTCATCAGTTAAACATGTGCGAACCCGGGATTCGAAACCCGAGACTCTTGCAAGAGAGGCAAGTACTCTGCCAATTGAGCAAACGCCCCGCAGACAAGAAATTCTATTAAATAACACAGATAAAGCAAACCGCGGCGAAATCTGACTGTGGAATGGACCTATTGCGATCATTCAAACAGCTAATAACTCCAAGCTGATATCTCACAAGTAGGAATTTTCAACTCGCCAAGACGATGCCATCCAGCAAGGTTACCTAGCGAGCAATTAGTAATACATTGAATGGCCCTCGTTTATATATTATCGCGGTTAACGGTGGCCCTTACTAATTGAGTCAGAGATGGCTTCGTTGCCGAGTTCGAATTTCTCGACCGGTGTTAATCGTGACACCCTGCACTGATGATTCCCGAAAGGATGAAACACTAGTGTGTACATATTGATAATTATTAAAGTAAATAATTATATGTACAGTCCTGGTCAAAATCATAAAACAACTTAAGAAAGTAAGCGTTTACGTATATTATTGCCAAAAGGGAAAATATGATCGAAAAAAATGAAATCTGCTTCATTCGAAACCTTAACCCTGATCTAATAATTATTTTTTGAAAAGCAAACATTTTCACCTGGTCAAAATGATAAGACCGCTGATAATTTATCTAACAAAAGGTATTTATAAATTACTAAAAAGGGTCTCAGTATTTAGTATAGCCTCCATTATTACGAATTACTTAAAAAATTCTCTTCGGCATGCTTGCGACTAAGTTTTTTATCAGTTGCGAAGGAATTTTATCCCATGTACTGAAAACTAAATCAGAAAGTTCCTTTATCGAATCATACTGGGTTCCATCCTTGAACACTTCTTTTGCCATCCATCCCCAAATATTTTCAATGGGATTGAGGTCCGGAGAACATGTTGGATGATCTAACAATTCTATATTATTTGAAGAAAAGTATTCTCGTGCTTGTCGAGAAGTGTGTTTCGCAGCGTTGTCTTGCTGAAAAATCCAATTTCTTCCACACAAATGTGGACCTTCAGTCCTGATAGAAGCATTTTCAAGCATTGAAATGTACTTCAATGATGCTTGCCGGCCTTTCACTACTTGCAACTTTAGGGTCTCAGCTGACAAGAAAGCACCCCAGATCATTAAAGACCCTCCTCCACTATGCCGAGTTGAAAATAGTCTCATTGGGCAGAGTTTTATCATGCCAATAGTGTTGAAATCCATCTGGACCAACGAGATTAAATTTTTTCTCATCGGAGAAAATTATATTTCCCCACTTCTCTTCACCCCAAGTCTGGTATTTGGCGGCATATTTAAGTCGGTTAGTTTTGTGCTATTCAAGAAGACGTGGTTTCTGCAGTCGCTTTAAATGATTGAAACCCTTCATTTTCAGATGCCTTCTGATGGTTTTAGGACTACATTCTGCTGCTGTTTGGCTTTTCAATCGACTTAAGCTCATACTGGAGTTTTTTAAAAACTTCTTCTGATACGGCGATCCAGTGATGGGGTTATTTTGTTTGGTCGACCTGGACTCTTTTTGTGCCCATATTGATCTGGATTTCTTAAAAAAATGTGATGACCGTTTTGCTACGTTTGCAATGGATCTATGGGAGAGTCCACCCCTATTAAACTCAAAGGTCCTTCCTCTCTCAAACTCTGATAATGATTTCCCTTTTGCCATTTATAATTTAGTGAGATGTTTTTTATCCACTAACAAGTTGCTTTTAGTAACATAGAAAGCTTTTCGTATTCATTTTTTCAAAACTAGCCGATTTAATTTAAGTGGTCTTATCATTCTGACAAGTTGAAAATGTTTGTTTTTTTTAAATAAGTATTAGATCTGGGTTTAGGTTTCGAATGAAGCAGATTTCATTTTTTTCCATCATATTTTCCCTTTTGGCAATGGTTTCAACCATTTGTTTGATTAAAAAATTCGATAATATGTGTAAACGCTTACTCTCTTAAGTGGTCTTATGATTTTGACCAGGACTGTATATATATATATATATATATATATATATATATATATATATATATATATTATAAATAGAAATTCAAACTCTACAACGAAGCCATCTCTTACTCAATTAGCAAGGACCAATCGGCGACCGTTAACCGCCAGAAATATTGTTAAAATTTAAACATTTATTTAAATGTTTTTAACGTCTATAAGATGGATCTAATCATTATATGATGATCTGTGCATAATATTTTCGTAACGTCAGCGCCACCAAATCTAAAATGAGAACATTGTATTGTGTATTTCCTTATGCGTTATAGTTGTATCGTTATAATTTGGATAAATTCAAATGTAATATCATTCAAAAATATTCTAAAATAGTCACTCTTCCGGCAGCAAAATACATTTGTTATACATATGTAAATAATCATTATTGATGTTGCGAAAATATTATATGCATGCTAGATTATGAAAACTGATAAGCATGAATCTTAATTAATTAAATCAATTATTTTTTACTTTAATTTTATTGGTGTATGAACATTATCGTAATCAAAATTACATATTACAGTTTTCGTTGGATGCAATGAAGTTTCATATATTTGACTAATCCAGGTCTGAGGTAAAAAGCGGCTTATATTGGTTAACTGACTCTTCATCACCGTCCAGTTGGGGGAAAAATCGGTGTCGGACACTTTAGCACAGTTCAGTACTGCTGAATCGTCAGTCTTCTGCTATAAGTCAGTTTTTATCTCAGACCTGAGGTGGTCAGATCGACGAACTCCGGTACAGCCAAAAACCACTGTAATGTATAGTATTTAAATGAAATAATTTATATTAGACTAGCGGGGACGGGACCGGCTTTGCCCGGTTGTAAAATACGCTTAAATATAATATTTTAATTCGTCCAGATTTTGTATATATTATTACTAGGGCTATGACAACAGCATATTGTTTTACTTTTTTTGATTCTCAGGTATTCATTGATATCTTATATGTTTTTATATCTGGGCAGGAGCTGCCAAAAACAGCCTATCCTGCCTTGACAGAGTACAAAATAGACTCCGTGGTTTAGTGGGGGATGCCCTTTTCTCTACCCTGCAACCTCTCTCCCACAGAAGAGACGTTGCGAGCCTATCCTTGTTTTATCGTTATTTTCATGGCAGGTGCTCGTCTGAACTCCAATCTCTGGTCCCCCCTCGCCAATCTTTCACGAAAAACACCCGTCTAGCTGAATCCACTGTGAAAAATTTCCCCCACTCTATATCTGTGCCTAAATCAAAACGCGGATTCCATGAACAAAGCTTCTTTCTTAGAACTGCACGCCTGTGGAACTCTGTTCCGTCTGCCTGCTTTCCTCCGGACTACAACTTGGATGTCTTCAAGTCCAATGTTAACAAATTCCTAATGAACCGCCCCCCCCCTAATTAAACACTTCATCAAATCTCCACACTAACGTAATGTACTTGCAATAACCCTTAGCCCTGAGTGGCTTCCGGGCCTTGATAAGTGGTGATCACTGTGTAAAAAAAAAGGTATATATTCATTGATATCTTATATGTTTTTATGTAGAGTGATGTGATCCTCGGTTGAATTAGTGTGTCTCACTGTGTCGGATATATAGTCGTGAGTAAGAACAATGCAAAGAATATGCTGTTGTCATAGTTCTAATTATTATAGAGTCGTAATTTCTAAAATAAAAAAAAAGTATTTGGGTGCCATCAGCTAGGATCGAAACCAAAAGCAAAACTGTAGCATTCAAAACTTCCCTGACATGCAGAAGTTAGAATGCATAAGGAACAGATATCTCGCTGCTCATCTCCATACAGTTCCCTATTAAAGCAATATCCTAAATAGTAACCCTTCGTGTCTCAAGTATTTATATGCCATGTTTTGGTTGAAAAGGTAGTAAAAAGATTTATTTTTTTTAAAATAAGTTATAAAATAAGTACAGAAAAATACTTACTCGTTTCCGAGACGCGAAATATCCATTAGAAATTGATATCAGCTTGACAAATATTCGAAAGCAAATAAATCACGAAAGCAAAATGGCTCATGTCAAATTATGAAAAAAAAAGTTTAAATCAGCTAAAATGAAAGGTAAAGTGTTTAATAAATGCAATTTACAGTGTTGACCTAATAAATCAATGGCGTCTGCATGGAACAATGGCTTGCAGAGCATCAACACATTATTCGCCTCTTTCTTACATGAAAACGATGGGCATTAATCAGGACAGCTGGAAACTCGTTATTATTTTATATATATATATATATATATATATATATATATATATATATATATATATATATAATTTTAATGCGATTTCTCATACAGATTTTAGTTTAGGTTTTTTACATTTTTTATTTTACTTCTTTTCCGCGTGAATTTAATTTCTTTTGCAGATTCAAGAAAAAAAAATCTCTGGTCGTTTTTTTTTTTTTTCGATTAACAAAGGCAGCCGACTAAAAATCATGCTCCAAAATTAAGCAACAACCAGTTATCAAGTTTTTCGTTGCTGAAGTTGTGATTAATAGGAGAATTTCAACTGTATATGGTGCCACATGTTTCAACCGAAAAATGTCTACAAGTCGGCTAAATTGTTTAAAGAAGAACGGAGCAGTGTTGAGGATGAAGAAAGGAAATGGAGGCCTAAAGAAGTGAGGTCTTCTGGAGTGATCGAATCCATCACTGACATCATTCAATCTAACAGAAGAAGAACAGTGGATGTCATTGCAAGAATTTTGAATGAATCTGTTGAGAGAGCACACAAAATTATCCATGATAACCTTGGTTACTCGAAGGTCAGCTGTCAGTTATTGCCAAAGGTGCTTACTGAGAAGCACAAACGGAGGAATTTCGAGACGCCCCAACAGAGTATATCCTTCTCTAAGAAGGATGCTACTAAGGTTTCTGAATAAGGCGCTTGACTGACCTGTTGCCATCGTGATGTTCGTGCTAAATAATAAACTCGGGCTATACAGTAGGAAGTGCCACGACAAGTGGAGCGTTCAACATTTCAATGGTGAACAATATGGACGTGCCTCGACTTGCGCCTTTCTTCACACAAAGACTTGATCCCTGTCGCCCCTGTCCCTCTGTTTTAAAAAATGTATGAGGAAGAGACTGTTAAAGAGATTGAAAGGGCGATATAGAAAAGGAGGAGAGTGTAACGGAAGAGCGACAAAGAGAGAAAAGGCTGACTAGAAATAGAATATCTTAGTGCCCCGGTTTTGGTGGTTGTTAGCACCCTCCTCCTGCATGGCCGTGAATTGGCCGTAGCCGGAAGGACACACAGAAATGTATCCCATACCTTCCTTCTTATTTTTCTCTCTTGTTCGTCCGATCAGCTATGGGGGTAAGACGCATATTTTTGTGTCTGCCATGAATGTCTGCATTACAGAATGAAGCGGCCCTGAGGACAAGGAAAGTTCCAACCCGAATGCCACCAGAGTAAAGTCATCTTGAAAGAATGAAGGAGCCACACAGCCACATCCAACATCTCAGATATGGTTTTCCTCTAGATACTCAGATCCTAATGACTGGTCCATCGTCACATCATCATGGGGCCGTTTCTAAGACATTTAGTATAACACGTGGGGCGGTCACACACCAGTGACCGGCTGATAGTCACAGGTGTTTAGTCCTATGAGTTCAAACAACAGTCCATGGAGTGGAAGCATGTAGGCTGTCCAGCGAAGAAGTTCGTTCCAATGGTCCACGAAGAAAGTGATGCGCACGGGTTTTTCTTGGGGGGGGGGGTATGCAAGGTCCAATTACCATTTCATTCCTTGAGAAAGGAAATACTGGGAACTGCTGATGCAGGTCAAGAAAGGCATAAAGAACAAAGGCAGGGGTCATTAGTTAGAAAGTGTCATCTTTAATCATGACAACGCAATGCCTCACAAAGAAACCCAAATGGTGCAGACCAACAAGCTGAGATAAAAACTACTCCTTCATTCCACCTTGCAGACCATATCTTGCCCGTTCAGATTTTCACCAGCATTAAGATTTTTTTAATTCAATTTATAGCAGTATAAAATCAATTCCTCATGCTGCAATATTTTCAATTATAATTTTTTTACTATAATATCTTGTTTTTTTTTTTCTTTTCCAGTTTTAATAACTAGTCCTTTACTTTTCCATGTTTAAGCTTAATCATATTACTTTTTATACTCGCATTTTTCTATTATATATATACACTCACGCACACACACACACACACACACACACACATATATATATATATATATATATATATATATATATATATATATATATATTAGTCCTCGCGCGAAAGAGCAAGACACAAAATGTTTTAAATAATAATAATAGAATAACAATAACAAAGACTTTCGAGACAATCCTTTTGAAATTTTCATCTCTATTTTTCTCGTTATGTACTGAATATTTGTTAATGAAACCTGTATGAAATATGTTCTTTATTAAATTTTAACAATTTTTTATTCTGAAAGAAGTTTTAAAAAATTTAATCTAAAAAAGTCATTTTAAAGTTTTTGTTAAAAAAAACTTAGATTTGCTCATTATTCAGACCTGTATTACAAAGAGGGGGTTGCAAAAAGTGAGTTGTGGTGTGGGGAGAAATACAAACTGAAACAGAGAGAATATTCAGACCTGTAATAATACAAAGAGGGGGTTGCAAAAATGAGTTGTGGTGTGAGGAGAAATACAAACTGAAACTGGAGAGAATATTCAGACCTGTAATAATACAAAGAGGGGGTTGCAAAAATGAGTTGTGGTGTGAGGACAAATACAAACTGAAATTGAGAGAAGGAGAGTTTTAAAATATAATCTTAAAAAGATAAGATACAAGTTAGAAAAACATTTCATCTAAGGCAGGTACAAGATGAAATTTGAAATTTATTTATCTTCAAAGATCACCTTTATAAATTGTACAAAGTAAAAACATTTTGTTTAACAATTTTCATGCCTTGGATGAAGTGCTTTTCCAACTTGTATATACTGTGTCGATCGCTTTATTGTAGAATAGTAAAATGTCAATATTTCACTAAACATACGAGGCGCGTGCAATAAGTAATGCCCCTGACCCACTTTCCATAGCAGTAGAGCAACGAAACTTGGCACAGTTATTAGTCTTCTTCTACATATTTTTAATTGCTCCTTTTAACAGTGATAATGCGTTTTCTGTTTTCCAATATCGCTTCAAAATAAATTTGCGCTCTTCCAAAGTTAGCTTGCGTGGCATGCTTGATTAAATGAACCTGTAAAAAAAAATAAATATTAACTATTAATACAAATATAATACAATAAAAAATAAGGCTGTATAGTAACTTTACGGACACCCTGTATATATATATATATATATATATATATATATATATATATATATATATATATATATATATATATATATATATATATAATGTATACACATCCAGTAATGCATTTCTCCCATCGTTTGATGCAGCTCTGGAGACCGTTTTTGTAGAACACCCCAGGTTGGTCCTCCAACCACGACGTGACTTCAGAAATCAAGGCTGCATCATCTGGGAAGAGGTGAAAGTCAGAGGGTGCAAGGTCAGGAGAGTAGAGAGGATGGGAGAGGATTTCATAATCACACGCCCGTGGTTCTGATCTGGCGACATGCGTGTTGTGGACCGGGGCGTTTCCCTGCAGGAGGACTACCATTGCCCCGCCTCTTGATTTTGATAGCTTCCCTTAAGTTCCTTAAAAGTGAAGCATAATAGGCTCCTATAATTGTGGTACCCTTTGCCAGGAAATCTGTCATCACTATTCCGCCCTGGTCCCAGAAGACTGTGAGCATGACCTTGCACCGGAGGTGGTGAGTCCAAGTGCTTCCACTGCATTGACTGGGCTTTGGTCTCTGGATCATATTGATGGACCCAGGTTTCATCCTGTGTAATCAGTCTTTTGAAAATCTTTGACTCATCCTCTTGGCACATCTCCAAATTCATCCTCGAGCACTCGACGTGTTCTCGCTTCTGGAATGGTGTGATAGTTTCCACAGACTCTGTACTAATCTTGACATCTTGGGCTATTTGGCTAATAGTAATGTGCCGATCTTCCAAAATGGCAGCCTCAATTTGACGGACAGATGCCTCATCAATGGCAGAAGGGGGGCGACCAGGCCTGGGAGCTTTTTTTACAGACTTCCGGCCATGTTTGAATTCACGATGCCAGCGTTTTACAAGGTCATATGATGGAGCATTATCACCATAAGTCTGTTTCATTTCATCAAAAGTCTCCTGTGGTGTGCGTGCTTTCAAATACAAAAACCGGATTACTGCTCGACATTCAACAGGCTCCATTTCACACCTGACTCAGTTCAAACACCTATAAAACAGAAACCACAATTAGTTCAGATCTGTAATTTGCCACATAACCCGTAGAGATATAAATCATTGCACATGCAAAATTTCAGCTAGATCAGAGAACTGGAAGTGAATCAGGGGCATTACTTATTGCACGCCCCATCGTATGTCACAAAAAATTAAAATAATTCATTATTGTAATGGATATTTTTTTGAAAAGTAATAAATGAGAAAACTTAATATTTTTAACTTGGAGAATTATTATTCCACGCCATATATATATATATATATATATATATGTATATATATATATATATATATACTAGAAATCTTCAAGTTTGAAATGAAATTGACGGAAGTCAATATAAATGTATATTAAAGTAGGTATAAAATACAGTAGTGAAAAAACTTAAAAAAAATAACAATATTAAAATTATTTAGAAGAATAGGAGGGGAAGAAAGAGAATATTTTTAATTGCTCCTTTTAACAGTGATAATTTAATAGATATATATGTATATATATATATATATATGATATAAATAATATGTATGTATATATATATACAGATATAGATATAAATATATATATACATACATATATATATATAACTACTTCATTTACTCACATGAAATTAATATACGAAAGTATAAATTTATGCGTAAACTTTAAGTATTTACTTCAAAGTGCTCAATCCGTAGGTAGAGCTAGTTAGTAAGTTATAAAATATATATGGCGATTAAGCTCAATAAGAGTCCTAGAGTAGATGAAACGCGGAATATACAGTGTAGCTTAATCGCCATATATATTTAATAACTTACTATATATATATATATATATATATATATATATATATATATATATATATATGTGTGTGTGTGTAGTAGAGATTTAGAAGGCTATCACAATGCGAGGAATGAAATATAGTCGTTGTTGGTAAAAGAAGACCAGAACTAGTGGCGATTTACAAATCAATAAGTACATACATATATACAGGGTGTCCGTAAAGTTACTATACAGTCTTACAAGTTACTATACAGACACCCTGTAATATATTAACAGTACAGTAAGATATTGTATTAAAATATTTATTTGTAACAAAAGAAATAAAAAGAAATAACATCTTTATGTTTATAAAAATCTCAGAAAATACACGTGTTACATCCGAAAAGACTGTAGCAATCAAGGCAAACAATTTCTATGACAAATATTAAAATTGGAGGCCTCAGCAACTGTAGCCAAATTTAGTCCAGTGCACACACTTGGCCGACCAGAACGCGGAGCATCGGTAACTGAGCCACTATCATCAAATTTGTCTCGAAGTTTATAAATAGCCAAACGTGTTGGAGGATCTGTATTAAAATAATGATTCCAATCACGAATTACATCCTATGCGTTTTCTGTTTTCCAATATCGCTTCAAAATAAATTTGCGCTCTTCCAAAGTTAGCTTGCGTGGCATGCTTGATTAAATGAACCTGTAAAAAAAAATAAATATTAACTATTAATACAAATATAATACAATAAAAAATAAGGCTGTATAGTAACTTTACGGACACCCTGTATATATATATATATATATATATATATATATATATATATATATATATATATATATATATAATGTATATTAGCTTAAAATATCAAAATCCTTATATATAAATTTTATCACTTAAAATCAGATAGAAATCTTACACTGTTTTTAATCCATACGGAAATAATTGATATGAATAGATTTTTCTCAATGAAACAAGGTGAAGAAATACACGGTTCTTCTATATGATTCACTAGCTGGGAGTGAGGCGATCGACTTTGCCCGACTTTTATTTTATTGTGATTTCAAAAGTAAAAAAAATGTATTTCGATACAACTAGCTCGAATTGAAACCGATGGTGACGAGTCTACTGCACCAACTTGACACGCATATGAACTGATTAAAAATTAAAAAATAAACTGCAGCATTCAAAGCTGGTGACGTTACCACTGTACCTACGTGACACGCACATGAACTGATTAAAAATTAAAATTAAACTAAGATGAATGTACAAAATGTATAACGATTTCATTTTTCAATTTTGACCTATTTTTTACCCTTTTAAAAACTATTTTAACCAGCTGAAAAGCCCTAAAAGCACGGTTCATAAAAAAAACATCATTTTCATCCCTGCGACTTTTAGTTTTAGAAGAGACAGAGTTTGAAAATGTGGAGACAGACACACATACCGTCTTTTATATATTAGTTTTCACGCTTATTGTTTTCTCTTTTACATTACCTTCTTCACAAATATAACACAAAGCTTTCTCCAACTCCCTCTCCCTCACTCTCCCTCCCTCCCCCCTCTCTCTCTTTCTTACTGTGCTATAAATATACATACATATATATATACATATATATATATATATATACATACATATATATATATATAGTAATTTATAAAATATATATGGCGATTAAGCTACACTGAATATTCGGCGTTTCATCCACTCTAGGACTCCTCAGGCTTATGCGCGAATTCTGGGTTGTTTATCGTTTTTATATGCTCCTCTTCTATTGAGCTTAATCGCCATATATATTTTATAAATTACTAACTAGCTCTACTTACGTATTGAGCACTTTTGAAGTAAATACTTAAAATTTACGTATAAATCTATACTTTCGTTTCACATTTTATGTGAGTAAATTAAGTAGTTATATATATCTATCTATCTATATATATATATATATATATATATATATATATATATTAAGGATGCAAAATAATATATATATATATATATATATATATATATATATATATATATATATATATATATATATATAAAGCACGGTTCATAAAAAACTTTTTGATCCCTACTACTTTTAGTTTTAGAAGAGACAGAGTTTTAAAATATGGAGACAGACACACATACCGCCTTTTATATATTAGTTTTCACGCTTTTTTTTTCTCTTTTACAATACCTTCTTCACAAATATGACACAAAGCTTTCTCCAACTCCCTCTCCCTCACTCTCGCTCCCTCCCCCTCTCTCTCTTTCTTACTGTCATATATATATATATATATATATATATATATATATATATATATATATATATATATATATATATATAATACTTTTCATCCTTAATATGTTTCTTTTAGATTCTCTTCTTTCGCGTTCTCTTTCCCGTCATTTCACTTCGTTTCTATGGAAAAATTTATATTCTTAATATCCTGAAATTCTTTAAATTTAAAGACAAAGAGCTTAATATATATTTACAAATATAAACCAGATGTTTAGAAATGCTTGGTCTTAATTTCTCATAAAAAATGTCGACTCGTAAAATTACAAATTATTGCGTATATCGAAAATGCAACATAATGCCTTTTAGCAATCTCTTTTTTTTTTTACTCTTCAAAACATTGAATTAAAATCAACAAACGTATCTAAAATCTAATATATAAAACTCATTAGTTATGTGTGTCTATCCGTCTAACTCCATTTTATTCAAACTGCAACTCTCCCGAGACGGCGGGGTAAATGATTGCCTTTTTATGGACCGTTATTTATATATATATATATATATATATATATATATATATATATATAGTCACCAACATACATCACTGTTTCTCTGTTTCACAGTTCATCAGTGCGGCTAGGCAAGCAACTTCCTCAAGCCAGGATCGAAACACGATCGGCCAATCGCCCAAACAACAGTAGGAGCTTCTAACCGTGGTGTTATACGGCTGCTGCTATGCAGGCAGTGAATTAACAATGTTTTGACCTTGTCCAAAGTACCTAAGCTCAATTTGTTTACACAAAGAGCTTCGCTTCATAAGCTAATGGTAATTTATATATCACTTCCAATATATATATATATATATATATATATATATATATATATATATAAAGAAAAATAGCTGTTAAGAGGTCAAATTTTACGAAAATTGGAACTTTGCTATCGTAAGTCGACCGAAAGTGCTCTTGTACGCATGCGCAAATATATACATTTATACGTAAAAGACGGTTCATTTTTAATTATGTTTACCTGTCTGACGATAGCTCATGCAGTAACGACAAAGACTGGAGCGCTAAATTTTTTAATTTCGAATCAAGCTGGTGACACTTTTTTAACTTTTAAAATTACTACTGTACACTGGGTACAATATACTCGTAATATATAATAATCTGTAAAGAATTGACTCTGCATATAATATGTAAGCCTATTTTAAGAGCGAGAAACGGGTGACATAACTAAGGAGTTGTGGGGGCGCCAAATTATCTTATGAACGATATAGAACTGGTGTGACCCAAGTTCCAAAGCGTTGGCGATTGGAGATTCGTCTCCGTTTATGTGGAATTAAAATAAAATTTGAATCGGAAATTTCCACGTTAAAATTTAGTAGAAGAAGAATTTTTCATTTAAAATTGAAGTGGAGCCACGTATAAGAAAGTTACGTAGCAGATAGGAAGTCGCTCCGAAACATTACGAATACTGGCGTATGCAAATGAATGCGAATTGACGTCACCAGTTGAGAAAAGTGAAGACTTTAAAAAGTAGATCAAGTTAGAGACAGGGATAACGTTCGAGATTACGTAAGAGGCGTGACTGACGTTCGATAAGACGATCACGTGGTGACGTCACGGCCGTAACAATGACGAAATAAATGTCGTTGTTACAAAAAATAAACGAGTTGAATTTCTTTTTTTATTCTTTGTCGATTTTGCGAGTGAGGTAACAACGTGTTGGTTCCCGAACTACATTGCAGTTAGTCAGACGTAGGGAATAAGCTGAGCATATTTTTTATTGGATGACAGTTATGATTTCAAATGGCTTTTTCCTCATCCACAAGGAAAGCATTTTGGGATATTATATGTGTCAAGCAAAAATAGATTGTTACGTCTTAAATAATTTTATATTGCTCTTTATTATTTAATCTGTTATTGGTTCTTGCTAATCTTACTCAGATCAGTCTAAATATGAAGGTGATCCAGAATTTGATCGGGGTTCGGTTATAGATTGGAGTAAGAAATGACTTGTTTCCTTTAATCCTGTTAAGATTCAGCTATTGTCTTTTAATTGCTATCACGTCCGTTTATTCGTGGGAGTTTTTTTTGTAGATGATCTGTTCTCGATAAGAAATCAACTCTAAAACTTTTTTCTCCATCAAATCTATCTTGGAGTCGATATATTAAATCCTTTTTGTGCTTCTCGTAAAATTATTTCCCTCCATCGTTTTAAACATTTCCTCACACACGAGGCTATTCTCTATCTCTACAAATCTATAATCAGATCATGTATGGATTATTGTTGTCATATGTTATTGTTGACAGAGTACAAAATAGACTTCGTGGTTTAGTGGGGGATGCCCGTTTCTCTTCCCTGCAACCTCTCTCCCACAGAACAGACGTTGCGAGCCTGTCTTTGTTTTATCGTTATTTCCATGGAAGGTGCTCGTCTGAGCTCCAATCCCTCACCCCCCCTCGCCAATCTTTCACGAGAAACACCCATCTGGCTGAAACTACTGTCAATAATTTTCCCCACTCTTTATCTGTGGCTAAATCCAAACGTAGATTCCATGAGCAAAGCTTCTTTCTTAGAACTGCACGCCAGTGGAACTCTGCCGCTTGCCTGTTTCCCACCTGACTACAACTTGGACGTCTTCAAGTCCAACATAAACAAACTCCTGACAAACCGCCCCCTTAAGTAAGACACTCTATAAAAAATCCCAATACTAATTATTACTACAATACTATCTCATTGATTACTGTACATGCAATAACCTTTATCCCTGAGTTGCCTTCGGGCCTTGATATGTGGTGACCACCATGTAAAAAAAAAAAATTCGGGCTAATTTTTGTCCCATTTGAAGGTTCTTGATTAATTGCAGAAACGCATATGTAATTTGATTGGCCCCCATCCTTTCTTCTTCACTGTAACCTCTCGCTAGATGTCGCTAGTATCAGTCTTTTCTACAAATACTATAATGCCATGTGTTCTTCTCTTCCCTTCTTCCTTTGTTCCAGTTCGTTTGATTCGTCGGTCTAGTGGTCTCCGACAATTCGCTGTTTTAATACCTCATTGTAAAACAGTTTCCTGTTCGGGTAGCTTTTTTCCAAGGACTGCAAACGTGTGGAACATTTTTCCACGGTGTTTCTTCTACTTACAGACTTCATCTTTTCGAGACTGAGGTCAATAGGCATCTTCTTGCTATTATTCATCTTTCGAGGGAATGGTTTTAATGATTTTTAACTGATAAAGAGCGACTATCAAGGGAGATAATTCGGGACAGTACGTGAGTAGGGTTAGAGAATATGAACAATGCAAAATCATAAATATTTAATCTTAATAAATAACTGGCTCGTAGGGCGAACTAGATTGTATATTACCTACAGCAGCTTATAACCCAGTGACCTTTTGCTAAAAAAAATAATAGACGTGTATCACTTGTGTACGCCATGAATTTTGCATTTTTGTCTACATTTCCCAATACCTTAGTAATATTGTGTTAAAATTACAGAAAGATATCATCAAAAATAAAAAATCTATTTAAGTTCGAAACCTTCAGTGACTTTGTGGACACCATGTACTTAAATCAGCGTTAGCATATGATGTCACAGTTGCATATAAGTTGTATGGTTTGAGACGTGGCTTGTTTTTAGTTAAGTGTGACAATAAAATAAGACTGGATATATATATATATATATATATATATATATATATATATATATATATATATACTTAATTTACTCACATAAAATTAATATACGAAAGTATAGATTTATGCGTAAACTTTAAGTGTTTACTTCAAAAGTGCTCAATACGTAGGTAGAGCTAGTTAGTAATTTATAAAATATATATGGCGATTAAGCTACACTGAATATTCGGCGTTTCATCCACCCTAGGACTCTTCAGGCTGATGCGCGAATTCTGTGGTTGTTTATCGTTTTTATACGCTTCTCTTCTATTGAGACACACACACGATAAACGATAAACAACAACAGAATTCGCGCATAAGCCTGAGGAGTCCTAGAGTGGATGAAACGCCGAATATTCAGTGTAGCTTAATCGCCATATATATTTTATAAATTGCTATATATATATATATATATATATATATATATATATATATATATATATATATACACTCCTATAAATTCGTTTTTCTTTTGTGTGTATTGATATTCAGATTAAACCCCCTCTTTTCTATTTATTCAAAAAAAAATACAATTTTCTTATATATGGGTCATAAAATTGCATTCACTAGCAAAAGATCAAGCTAATTTGCATATTCTTTTAAACATTCATTTTAATTAATTCTCTATTAGTTTTTTCGGTTGTCTTATGGGATGATCATCTTTTGTTTACTATTACGTGTAATTATATTCATGCAGATATTCTACATGATTTATACTTGCATAATATTTGCGTAAAATGTTTACAGTAAACATAAAATTGTTTCCATATATAATTATGTATACGTAGATATTTTTGTTTAATCTGTCTATCTATTTATCTATATATATATGTATATATATATATATAAAACTGAAAGTGTCTGTGTGTGTGTGTCTGTGTATCTGTGTATCTGTGTGTCTGTGTATCTGTGTACATTTCCCTACGCAATAACTCTGTCAATTTTTAGTCTATAGACTCGAATGTTGATATACAGAGTACTGAGATTTGGGAAAATAGATGTGATCTGTTTTTGGCCTGAAATTTGGCGATTAAGGGGTCAAAGTTAAACGATTTGACCTTTGAGAACTCTACCAAACTTCTCCGACAATTTTAGGTCTACGCACTTGAAATTTTAGATGTAGGTTCCTTGGATATGGATCTAACTTAATAACTTGATTTGAGCCCAAAACAATAAATTTTAAGAGGTCAAAGTAGGGGTCAAAGTTTAAAAAAAACGACCTCTGCGGTCTCTTCCAAATTACTAAGACAATTTCTGGTCTAAATATTTGAAATTTTACATAAAGGGTATTCAGAGATAGGGTAAGCTTTTTCATTAGTGTGGGTCGAAAACTTTTACTTACCAATATATAAATGTATGTATGTATGTATGTATGTATGTATGTTTGCATGTCTGTCTAAAACTTTTGACAGAGTGGACGGATTTTACCAAGATTTGTATCGTTTTAAATTCCGACCTTTCAGACGTCAAATATCGAAAAATTGGTTAAAAACATTAATATCTTAACCTTCAACTGGGAACTTTTCTACAGGGGGGAGTCGCCTTTTTCGCCGATATTTTTGAAAGTCATTGTCTCCTTTCGATTGTCTAGCCTTAATTTTTAAAAAAATGTCACTTCTGGTTTGGCGGTGGTCGTAACAGCATTAGACGTCCGGTTTTCCCCCGTTCTTTTCCTCCTTCGCGGTACTTCCTTCCTGCTATCACTTATTTTATTTTTTATTTTTTTTGCTCAACATACACATCCAAACACCAGGGCAACGCCGGGCTGAAATGCTAGTATATATATATATATATATATATATATATATATATATATATATATAGAGAGAGAGAGAGAGAGAGAGAGAGAGAGAGGGAGAGAGAGAGAACCATATATATATATATATGTTTGTGTGGGTGTGTACGTGTGGGTGGGTGTGTATGTGTATTGCGTATGCACGAAAGTTATCACAGGGCGACCTTTCAAACATGACCTCTGATTCGGATTATAATACCAATTCCCAACTTCACGCATATGGTTGCTCACATTTGTATATCTTATTGAAAACGGAGTTGACATTTACTTTTTTATATCACAGTGTGAAGGTGCAAATGTCTGGCACAAATATTGATGATAAATAGAACATTTGGATTCCGTTGTTTTCTTTCATAGTTTATCAAAACATTTTCCGCTTGTTTGATGCCAGATCCATCTTCTTTTTTTTTTTTTTTTTAGATAAGTCTTCTAGAAGATTCAGATTCCCAGATTTGTATTTCCTTGCATTCTATTTGTATTAGTTCGTGTTCATCTCACTCCTACGACGGGATGATGTGACACAAGGGATGAAAAGTGAGATTTAAAGAGCTAACGTACTAGACGAAGAATGTTCGGGTCTGGAAAAAAATGTCCATACAGTCGTGTCGGCATTCTTCTGTGAGAGCGCCTCAGGCGACTAACAATAAGCTAATTCTTTGTTTTGTTTATGGAATCTACGTTTAGGTTTAAGCACAGATAAAAAGTGGGGGAAATTATTGATAGTGTTTTCAGCTAGACGAGTGTTTCTTGTGAAAGTCAGGCCAGGGAGACAATAGCCTGGAGCTCAGACAAGCACTTGCCATGAAAATAACGATAAATCAGAGACTTCTGATAATACTTTCTAGCAGCAGATGTGGCAAGAATACTCCATCTTTGGACATACCTGGCTCTAATATAGGTAAAAATTGCATCAGTGGGTAGATATCTACTGGATCGATAGAAGGATCCCACCATTTTTCCAGCGACCTTGGCAATGGATTTGATGTACGTGTTCCATTTAAGATCAGGAGTAAAGGTCAATCCCAGAAGCTTGTCAAAACATGGAGCCATTCATTTCAATTGTTATTTTTACTGTTATTTTACCCCGAACAAGGCATAGTGTCACTTAAATGACGAGTTTACTATATGTGACAAATCTACAATGATTTGAGCAGAAAGATGTATGTACCTGTATGTGCAAGATATATGTACATTTGAACTTTTGCATCTCAATACAGTCATGGAAGCAAGGGACGGAGAATGAATTCCAAATTCGAGAGAAAAAACTATTAGAGTTGAATACTTTCCGGCATCTAGGGATCTATACAGTGTGGGGTCAGATTTTGCTGCTGAACAGGTTACTCGAAGATACTTACGGCGAAGGTCCATAAGTGCTGCGAGTTAGTCAGAGCACATTCTATTAAAGTACTTGTAAAATTCGGTGATGGGACAGAGGCTTAAGTTTGGATGATAATGCGGGATCTATAAGGTCTGAGACCTTTTCTGAGCCCTGTCTAGTGGCTAATTCGCCAGATGTGGCAACAATACTCCATTTATGGGCGAATGGTGGCTTTGTGGAGACATAGAATATTCCCATGTATATGACGGTTGAGAGAGAGTCCACCTTTTTCACAGCAATACCTGCGATGTATTTGTTCTAATGTTGCTTGTGAATAGTAAGCTGAGGAGTTTGAACGAAGAGCTTTCATGTATCGTATTATTTGTTGTGACAATAAGTGATTGGTAAAGTCTTTTGTAATTCTTAAAATGAAGAAGCTTAGTCTTGGCAGAATTAAATGATACCATCCAATTTTCTCTCGATTTCACTTGAGACTGAAGGTCTCCCTCTAAAGTTTCAACAACTGACTTGGATATGTGCCCATTTGTTTTCCTTACGTGCCTGTTATAGAGCGTGGTATCATCAGCAAATATGCCCATCTCGGAAACAATTTTATCAGGGAGGTCATTTAGGAATATCAAGAATTTACGGCATATCAAACCTTTTCAGGTTATTTATTACCGTATAGGACGTAGATTATGATTCCATGTATAATAACGCGGCCGTACAATCTAATTATGTTAAGTTCGAATTTGATTTTGTAGCAACCATTTTCTCTATTATGAATGTTGGCAGCCTTCGCGTGATTTCTCCTAATTTTTTCATGCACAACTCTAGTCGTCGACACGTATTTAACACTAGTATGTGATTACACGGCACCATACACAGCTGACTTTCAATACGCGGCACCAGACACAGCTTGTTGTCAATACAGCGCACAAGACATACCTCGCTGTCAATATACAACACTAGACGAATGGCTTTCAATACATGGCACAGAACACAGCTGACTGTCAATACACGGCACAAGATAAAACTGGCTGTTAGGACACGGCACCAGACACAGTTGGCTTTCAATACACGCCACACACACAAGAATGCCTATTAGCTTACACATATCAAGCAACCCACGACATAGATTCGACAGTGGAATGAACCTACCTCATACCAAACAAGGAACGTGGTAATCCAACCAAGTATAATCCAAGCCCACGTCTCACAAGTATAAATTTTATACCCGTAAGGACGATGCCATCACGACACGCTAACCTAGTTAGCAATCAGTAATAGTATTTTCAGACTGGGAACATTCCACTCTCGGGTCTATGCCGTGGGTTGCTTGATCTGTGTAAGATAATGGGTATTCTTGGGTGTGTGACGTGTTTTCTCAGTTGGTAGAGTGCTCGCCTAGCATGCAAGAGGCTCGGGTTTCAAATCCCGAGTCGGATGTATCTAACTGATGAACCCAAATAAAGACGAAACCCGAGTCTTGGACTACCTGTTTGTTGGCTTTCTTGGCTCTTGTGAGCTGCGACGTTGTCTGGCTGTGGAACTAATTATATATTCTCTCATATTCTGAATATATATATATATATATATACATTCGTTCAAGTGATGACCTGCCTAGTACAGAAACTGACGTCTATGAATCTCCATCTTTTTGTCACTTTCATATGAATATTTGTATGTTTATTTTAAAACAAAGTGGTGAATTTACGAATTTATATCTCTTTTGGTTATAGTTGAAATTCTTGAAAGATATACGCAGTAAACCGCTTTTATATTAATATGTAAAGTTATATATGGTTTAAACTACTTGGTTTTACCCACAAGGCTGTTACTGAAAGGTGCAATATACTATGGCTGCTGTTTTGCTATTTTGTATATGAAGTTTAGCCAATGCAACTGTATTTGTAGAACTTCCTGATGCTACATTAGTTGATAGTGTTACAGCATGACCTCATCATGGTCTGCAAAAATATTTTTTGTCTCTTTTTCCCCCTTATACATTCGTTCAAGTGATGACCTGCCTAGAAAAGAAATTGACGTCTTTGAATCTCCATCTTTTTGTCACTTTCAGACAAGACAGAAGATTTTTATTATTCTAGGATTTGTACACATATGGCAACAAAAAATGAAAACCGGTCTTTATCTGACGGCGATAGAATGATGTCATCTTTTCTAGTGCGACAATTTTATCGTTCTACCCTGTATATGAATGAGTTTTGGAACTTCTTCATTATTGGCATTATCTTCACTGTAGTCTTGAAGAAAATCTTGGTAATAATTTTTTTTAAATGATATATGAATTACTTTCATGAATCGTATGAAGTTCATTAGCTTAAGCATTCCTTTAGATATAATAGTTGGTTTTACTCAACAATATCTGGTCCTGGATATGACCTTAAACTATATCCGATAGTAAGGCCCCATCTTGCGGGCTTTAGGGAGTGTGGGGCCACCCTTTAATTGCCATTGCTCCCAGGTCCACTCTGACCCGGAGTGCTAGTACCTGTTAGGGTCCCAACTATGGGTTAAATAGAACCCGACTTTAAAAACAAATACATTCTTTGGGGTCCCAACTATGGGTTAAATAAAAACTGGCTTTAAAAACAAATACATTCTTTGGGGTTCCAACTATGGGTTGAATAGAAACCGACTTAAAAAAAAATACAAATATACTCTATTAAAAATAATGTTCTTCAGAATCACTGGATTCGGCATTAAATAACCTGAAAGGGGTTGATATGCCGTAAAACAAAAACAACCAACTAACCAAATCAACAATATCTGTAGAATGTTCCGAAATAAATATATCTTATTATTAACTAAGAACATATAAATAAAAACTAAAAATATATACAAAGGGCACTTAATAACAAAGATAAATACATTTAATAGAAAATGTTTCCATTATATTATCAACACAATAATAAAAGAATAAGGACCACTTGGGACATAGAGCGAGTGCGCGGATATAAATCCTAGAGAAGTGGCGCCACCTGTTGGCGGGGTGAGGAATATTAAAAAAAAAGAGAAATAAATAAACATATTTATTATTTTATTATTACTACGAGCAGTGGAAGATTTTGTTTTAAACAAAATAAAAGAAAAAAATACAATTGAAAGAATCGTTTTTGGAATCGGGAAATAGATACAATTTTTTTCGATTAAGATATCGATTCCGATATCCCCAAAGTTTCCGAATTTTTCGATTTCTCGATTCCGATTTCGAATTATCGTCCCAACACTAATATATACATAAATACATAAATGCATTACACACACACACACATACACACACATACACACACACACACACACACACACACACACATATATATATATATATATATATATATATATAATTATTCATAATTACTATTATACACATGCCCGTTACAGCCATTTTAAAATTTAAGTCGTTATTAAATTAGAATTTGTGATATACTTTATTTCTTTTATTTTTCTTCCTTTGAGGATTTTAACGTTGGCTGTGGGGCAGCCAATCCAACTGCCCATATTGCCATGCTTTTTTATTGAAACCAACCGAGTGCTCTTTTTAGTATCCTATCCCCGATGTTCCCTTAAATGTAATTGTCTGGATCTCTTTTGCACTTGGTTCACCAGGAATATTAGTTAGGTCAGATTTCAGCTTCTTCTTCATAAGCTCTGTGGCAACTATAATAACTGATATGATTGGTATTTATCTAAGATTCCAGTTTCTTTTTACATCGTACATGAGACCTTGATATTTGGTCTGTTTCTCTCTTTCAGTTCTGTTCAAACCTCCATTAGGGACACTCACTTCAACCAAGGTTGCTACTCTCCTTGACTTTTTCCATATAACTGTGTGTGTTTGTCGCTAGAAGTGTAATGGAAAGACAAAACAAGATTCAATAGCGTCTGCTTATGTACTGAAACATATACAACATACACAACATATACCACATTTACAACATACACAACATATACTACATTTACAACATTTACAACATATACAACATATACAATATTTACAACATATACAACATTTACAACATTTACAATATTTACAACATACACAACATATACAATATTTACAACATTTACAACATATACAACATTTACAACATATACAACATTTACAACATATACAATATTTACAACATTTACAACATATACAACATTTACAACATTTACAACATACACAACATATACAATATTTACAACATTTACAACATATACACATTTACAACATATACACATTTACAACATATACAATATTTACAACATTTACAACATTTACAACATACACAACATATACAATATTTACATTTACAACATATACAACATTTACAACATATACAATATTTACAACATTTACAACATATACAACATATACAATATATACAACATATACAACATATACAATATTTACAACATACACAACATATACGACATTTACAACATATACAACATTTACAACATATACAACATATACGACATTTACAACATATACAACATATGCAATATTTACAACATACACAGCATATACAACATATACAATATTTACAACATATGCAACATATACAAAATTTACAACATATGCAACATATACTACATTTACAACATATACATTTAAAACATATACAACATGCACAACATATACAACATTTACAACATATACAACATTTACAACATATACAACATATACAACATATACAAATATATACAACATATGCAATATTTACAACATTTACAACATATACAACATATACAATATTTACAACATATACAACATATACAATATTTACAACATACACAACATATACGACATTTACAACATATACAACATTTACAACATATACAACATATACGACATTTACAACATATACAAAATATACAATATTTACAACATACACAACATATACAACATATACAATATTTACAACATATGTAACATATACAATATTTACAACATATGCAACATATACAATATTTACAACATATACAACATTTACAATGTATACAACATTTACAACATTTACAACACTTACAACATATACAACATTTACAACATACACAACACACAGAACATATACAACGCATAAAGTTAAAGTTTTTCTTTTGTTGCTTTGTGTATCTATTTCCATTTTTACCACCACGAATATATTTATTCATATATCTTACACTTTCTCATAGGCATTTTTATATGCCACCGTTTGGACGTTCGTACTTAAGTCAGCATCACCATAGAATGTCATAGTTGCATAAGACTATGGGTTGTTTTTGATTAAGTGTGACGATATAGTAATTAAACAAGGCGTGTTGTGTGTGTGTATATATATACGTGTGTGTGTGTGTGTTGCGTAATAATTGCTGTTTTAATCATTAGGAAAAACACATTTTAATATGAAATGAAATAGTATATAAACACAAATATATATACATATATATATATAAATGTGTATATGTGTGCGTGTTTGTGTGTGTACATGTGGCATGTGTTTATATGTGCATATATGTGTATATGTGTGTTTGTTACTTTATGTATTGGTGTAATACGATCTGAGGAATATGTAAAACACGACATTCTTTCACACATGTAATCTTTCAAGGCTTAGCATATATTTCGTTACAGAAATGCATTAGTATGCATTTTAATATTTATTCAAGCGAGATATAAATAAATAGTTTTATTTTTCAAATATACGTACATAGATATATATGAGTGTGTGTATGTGTCTACACATCCGGCAGTACAGTACACCCTATATATGTACGAGGGGTGTGCAATAAGTAATGTCCCTGACCCACTTCCCAAAGCAGTAGAGCAACGAAACTTGGATCAGTTATTAGTCTTTCTCTACATAGGAACCATCCAGAGTTATACATTTCTCCCATCGTTTTATGCAGCTCTGGGGACCGTTTTTGTAGAACACCCCAGGTTGGTCCTCCAACTATGACGTGACCTCATAAATAAAGACAACGTCTTCTGGGAAACGCTTTCCTTTCAAAAACAACTTCATGGCTGGGAAGAAGTGAAAGTCAGAGGGTGCAAGGTCAGGAGAGTAGGGAGGATGGGGAGATTTTCATAACCACACGCCCGTGCTTCTGATCTAGCGACATGCGAGTTGTGGACCGGAGCGTTGTCCTGAAGGAGGAGAGTACATTTGCTGATCTTGCCCCGACTCTTGATTTTGATAGCTTTCCTTAATTTCCTCAAAAGTGAAGCATAATAATCTCCTGTAATTGTGGTACCCTTGGCCAGAAAATCTGTCATCACTACACCGTCCTGGTCCTAGAAAACTGTGAGCATGACCTTGCCAGCGCAGGGCAGTACCCTTGCCTCCTTTGGAAGTGGTGAGTCCAAGTGCTTCCACTGCATTGATTGGGCTTTGGTCTCTGGGTCATAGTGATGGAACCAGGTTTCATCCTGTGTAATCAGTCTTTTGAAAAACTTTGACTCATTTTCTTGGCACATCTCCAAATTCATCCTCGAGAACTCGACGTGTTCTCGCTTCTGGAATGGTGTGAGCAACCTGAGAATCCATCTGACAGACACCTTATGCATATGCAAATGGTCATGAATTATAGTTTCCACAGACCCTGTACTAATCTTTACATCTTGGGCTATTTGGCGAATAGTAATGCGCCGATCTTCCAAAATGGAAGCCTCAACTTGACGGACAGATGCCTCATCAATGGAAGAAGTGGGACAACCTGGTCTGGGAGCTGTTTCCACAGACTTCCGGCCATGTTTGAATTCACGATGCCAGCGTTTTACAAGCTCATCTGATGGGGCATTATCACCATAAGTTTCTTTCATTTCATCAAATGTCTCCTGTTGTGTGCGTCCTTTCAAATACAAAAAACCGGATCACTGCTCGATATTCGAAAGGCTCCATTTCACACCTGACTCAGTTTAAACACCTGTAAAACAGAAACCACTATTAGTTTAGAGCTGTAATTTGCCACATAACCAGTAGAGATATAAATCATTGCACATGCAAAATTTCAGCTAGATCAGACAACTGAAAGTGGGTCAGGGGCATTACTTATTGCACCCCCCTCGTGTATATATATATATATATATATATATATATATATATATATATATATATATATATATATATGTACGTACATAGGGTGGAACGATAAAGTTGTCGCCCTAAAGAAAACAGCACTACAGCTTTATTTAAAAACTTTTTTTTTACATGGTGTTAACCACTTATTAAGGCCCAATGGCCACTCAGGGATAAGGGTTATTGTGTGTACAGTAATCAAAGGGATAGTGTAGCAATAGTATTGGACAATTGGTAAGGTGTCATTACTTAGGGGGGAGCGGTTCATCAGGAATTTGTTTGTGTTGGACTTGAAGACATCCAGGTTGAAGTCGGGAGGGAAGGCAAGCGGAACAGAGTTCCACAGGCGTGCAGTTCTAAGAAAGAAGCTTTGTTCATGGTATCTTCGTTTTGATTTAGGCACAGATAGGGAGTGGGGAAAATTATTGACGGTGGTTTCAGCTAGTCAGGTGTTTTTTTAGAAAGATTGGCGAGAGGGGACCAGAGAATGGATCTCAGACGAGCACTTGCCATGGACGTAACGATAGAACAATGACAGGCTCGCTACGTCTCTTCTGTGGGAAAGAGGTTGCAGGGTAGAGAAAAGGGCATCCCCCACCAAGCCACTGAGTCTATTTTGTACTCCGTCAAGGCAGGATAGGCTGTTTTTTGCAGCCCCCTCCCAGATGTGGCAGCAGTACTCCATCTTTGGACGTACTTGGCTCTTATATAGATAGAGAATTGCATCATTAGTGAGATATCTTTTGGAGCGGTAGAAGGGTCCCACCATTTTCCCAGCGACCTTGGCCACAGACTTGATGTATGTGTTCCATTTAAGATCAGGTGTAAAGGTCAAACCCAGAAGCTTATCAAATCCTGGGGCCTCCCTTAGACGAGAGCCATCCATTTCAATCAGAGCATTTATGATGTAGAGATAGGAGCTTGGTCTTAGATGCATTAAAGGTAACCAGCCACCTCTTTCCCCACTGTACCACGCGCTCAAGATCAGAGGAGAGAGAATCAGAGAGGACATCATCATTTACGGCCTTTGATATGTTGCCATAGATAGTCGTGTCATCAGCATAGATGTCAACGAAAGATTTTAGTATGTGTTTTGGGAGATCATTGATGTAGATCAGGAAGAGAGTTGGGCTCAGTATGGACCCCTGAGGGACTCCAGCATTAATACTGTGGGCCTCTGATTTCTTCCCATCAACCACTACTTTAATGGGCCTATCAGATAAAAATGATTTAATGATAGAGAAAACAATTCCAGTTATAATGTAGCTGGAAATCTTGTGTAGTAGGCCTTTATGCCAAACCTTATCGAAGGTCTTTGATATGTCGAGAGCAATTGCCCTAGAAATGAAGCCTTTTTCGAGAGATTCGCTAATCCTATGAGATATAACCGTTAGCACATCTGCTGTAGATCAAGCAGAGCGGAAACCATATTGCGTGTCGCTAAGAAGGTTACTTCTGCTGAGGTGGTTGACTACTTCTCTATTTATTGTGGATTCCAGCAACTTACTCATGACACACAGGAGACTTATTGGTCTGTACTGAGAGGGGGATGACTTATCACCTGAATTCTTAAATACAGGGCATACTGATGAAGTTTTCCAGGGTGTTGGGAAGCACTTCTCTTTAAGGCAACGCTTAAACAGTTTGGAAAGTATGGGGGCAAGTTCTTGGTGTAATTTTTTTACACCATAATTGGAATACCGTCGGGACCAGTTGCTTTACTGGAGTCAAGGTTCTTTATTAGCTTGGCGACCTCACGCACAGATATTTGTATGTTGCATAGCGTGTTGTCTGTTATAGGAGGGAATATGGGGAGTTGATGGCCTTCGTCACACAGGGTAGAATTTGCCGCTAAGTTTTTGGCAAATAGTTTGGCCTTGTCGGATGCTGTCGAGATGACCTCTGGTCCATTGATAATGGTTGGGATAGAGCGCACGTTTCTGTTCAAGATCCTATTTGCTATTTGCCACAACTGGTGAAAACCAAGCCGCTGCTCAGCTACTTCGAACTTAATGGATTGCGCATATAGTTCTCTTGCATTTTTTATTACTCTTTTACAATCGTTGCTAGCGGTTCTGAAAGCAGCTTTAGTTTCAGTGCATCTATTACGTTGGTAGCTATGGAAAAAGTGATTTCTGTGTGCGATGGCAGCAGCACATTCGGGGGAGAACCATGGTTGGCTGTTAGGTTTTTGTTGGAATTTTTTGGATGGTATGAATTTGCCTATGCCTACAAGTAACCATTCGGTCAGATCTGATACTATAGAGGACACATCCTTTTTAAACATGGAATGGTGAGGGAGATCAGATATGAATGTACGGAAGTTATCCCAGTCCGCCATAGAGTATCGGTATACAGTACGGTGGAGAGGTACGTCTGTAGATTTATTATATTTCATTTTTATCTTAACTGATACGACAGTGGTCGGAGGATCCCAGAGGAGATAGAACGGAACACGAGCATAGCTCGGGGGAAGTGGATAGAAAAAGGTCTCGGAGGCTTGCGAACTGACCGGTACTATCGGGCACATGGGTGGGCTCGCGGACAATCTGTGTGAGGTCATAGGCAATGGCAAAATCATGACAGAACCTCCCCTCCTCATCAGTCTTATTTGAATGGGTCAGCCATTCCACATTATGGACATTGAAGTCACCGCAAATGTGAATGTTAGCCGAGGGATGAGCAGACAGGATGTGGTCATTTTTTCTGATATACTCTTAAAGACAGTAACTCCAGTGTTGTGGGGGCGATAGAGGGCAAATATAAATGCGGTGGTGTATGCAAGTGCAACCCGGAAGCACATATAAGGTAGATTAGGGTCTTCTCTGGAGATATCCCTGCCACATGGGAAGCCATCTTTAATGTAGGCACATATTCCATGCCCGTGGCGATCTTGGGGGTCAGATTTAGATGTTAGGTTAGAGTATCCTTTATCCTTTAAGTATGAACTCATCTAGGGAGGTGGTCGGCCCTATTCCAGTTTCGCTTAGAAAGAATATGTCAGGTTTCGTCTCCTGTAATTGGGTTTCAACCTTTGGAAGGTTAGAACGTAGACCCCTGATGTTGGAGAAGGAGATATGGTACTAGGGGTCTACGTAGGAGGATGGGGTTCTAGGTTTATTCGTGTTTTCTTTTTTGAGATATTTCATGTTGAGGGTTTTGGGGTTTGTGGAACAGGTCAGCATACTTTGTTAGAGCAGAACAGAGAGGGAAAGTAAGAGAGGAAAGACAGGATTTTTTTTGTAGCACGTGATAAGGTAAAGCCGTAACAATTACCCACTAGTATGACATCGCGAGGCCCCACCAGAGACTACTTCATGGTCCAGAATCCATTCACTAAATGGCAATACAGCAGCCCCAGTACTTTGCACCTACTGATAGGACAGCCTCCTTAGTTGTTATTCCAAGGTTCGGGTCCCTGACTATCAGGCGGTTAACGTCAGCCCACATGAAAACGTTTACCTCCAGCACCTTTACTAGTGACATGGCCGCAAGGGTAGACATAGAGACAGAAAACTTCCGACGTCTCAGACTACTGTTCACGAAGTACTACCAACCTGGGAAGCAGCTTTTTCTTCACCCTTTGTCAGAAACATCACTCATTAGAAATGAGGACTGAGGGACAAAAAAGGAGAAGCGAGAGTTACTGGAGCTGCCGATAACACATCCACTGCATTATCTACTCTCCATTAAAAAAACGGTAAGATGGACTTATTTATATCTACTTAGGAAAGTCCTTTGCAAATTCCCAGTTTAGAATAGAATTTGACGATAGTCTCCCCTCCCATATTAATCCGTGGAAGTTTTTTTTTTTTTTGTTTGTTTTTTTTTTTTTGCTTTTGGTTCCTTGTGATAGAACCTTCGATATTAAACTCATAATTACGTTTCAATAATGCAACTTCTGAGGTCAGCGTACGTTTTTAGATTAGGGGCCTCTTATTTAAAGGCTAGTTTAGGATATACCAGACGTATTTAACAAAAAAAGTTTAAAACACGAATAATAAGACATGATAGGTAATGTTAAGGAGTTTCAATTTTTAGTAAAACTGCAATAAGAGAACAAAGATAAATAAATAAATTATATATAATACACAAAAATTGGCAAAATTAAGACAGGATACATTTCAACAGTTATGGATACAGTGTTTATATAGTTAACATCAATTCATGTAACTACATTATGTAGGAGAGCTGACATCTATTCAATGTAGCTTCCTTCAGCCTCAATCACCGCCTCGATAAATTGTATTAAATTCATTAGTTTGAGCATTCTTTAAATATAATAGTTGGCTTTAATCAACAGAATCTCCTGAAATAAATATATCGTATTATTAAGAACATACAAATAAAAACTAAAAATATATACAAATGTCAATTTGTAAGAAAGGTAAATACATTTAATAGAAACCTTTCCTTTATATTAACAACACAATAATAGAACAAGGACCACTTGTAACATAGCCCGGATACGAGGATGCAAATGCTTAAGAAGTGACGTCATTAGCGGAGAGAAATGGACTATAAAAAAGGGAAAAACAAAGATCTCGTGAGATATGAGATAATGTTCGAGATCTGGTCCGAGACAAGAGAATGGTTTACGTCATATGGATGACATAAAAGACGTAACAATGAGAGAAATAAATGTTGCACAGAACCAAAATGACTAAAACGACGACGTGTGTTGGTAGTCGGACAACGGTAAATACTGACTGAAAACTAACTACGAAATACTATGAGACCCATTAAAAAAACTCATTACATAAAGATTCGCTATAAAAGCTAAAGACATTATTAAGCTATTAAAATATTAGATTTTTAATTAAAATACGAATATATGCAAGAGGAATTCTTATACTGGCAATTAATTTTTTCACGAGCATGAAAATTAGTAAAGACAATACTAATACAATTAATTCAGAAGTAAAAACAGTTTTGGCTAAACCAAAATACACTCAGATTAAATCAGGAGAATCACCAAGATTCACTCGCAACGACCAGAAAAACAATTTTTCTATGAGCCAGACATCTTATTAATATACTGATCAAAATCTGAGGTAGAATTTGTTTTTTTTTTAAATTAGAATATTCTCTATAAAATGAAAGTTAACTATCCATTATGAATATCTTAAAATTAAGTGCACAAATATTATGTAGAAAAGGAGATTAGAGGCATTTTATTCAATAATAAATATAGGATTAAAGGTAACACACCTGACTACTTTAACATCCTGGGGTAGAGCGAGTCTGCCCAAGTCACGGAGTTGACCGTCTTATTCTTTTTTAATATCTAATCAATTTTCATCATTTAAGAAAAGCTTATATAACAGTAACAATAAGATCAAATTAATTATATGAAAAATATGAAATACGTGTATGAACTATTCAAGTCATTTCTGCTCATGATAATATGAACAAAAATATAGTAAACCTCTAAGATTTGACAATTAAAACTTTTTAACTCTTACAAGACTCTAAACAAAACTCTAACTCATTATAATGAACTCAAATATTAAATGGAACATAAACACAAGCAAGGGCCGCCCTGATTTGCCCGGTGTGAAAATATGATTAAGTATGATATTTTAATTTGTCCAGATTTCGTATATATTATTATAGAGTCGTGCCATCAGCTAGAATTGAAACCGAAAGCAAAACTGTAGCATCCAAAGCTGGTGATGTTACCACTGTACTAACGTGAAACGTATATAAACTGATTAAAAATTAAAAATTACAAATAAACTTTTACAAATAAACTTTTTTTTTTAATTTTCTTAGTTTAAAAAAATTACCTGATCAATTAACATGATTTTTCGAACATGAAATTTTCGTTCCGTAATGAACAGGTACACCATAACTATTTTACCTGTAGTGTCATTATCATCATATTGCATGAACCCGAAAATGTTATTGTTGACGTTGTTTTCCTCAATATTTTTCTAGTCAGATATATTTTTCCTCAAAGATATCGAGATTTACGGGAGGGACAACGTGAAGGTTGCCAACATCCTGAGCGAAAGTAGATTTTGTGGGACCACATGGATTTGAACTTGAAACACCCAGTCCGTGTCGTTAACCACTTGAATCCCGTCACCTCCCGCTCATGCTAATAATAGTAATCTGAAAATCTATTTCTTTCTTAAATGTTTGTATACTTATTTATGTCTTTATTTTTTTTTACGACTTGTGACGTCATTATGACTTTTTTAAAAGAATGTCTTTTCGTATTTCCCAAACGGAAATAAGCAGCTGTTGGCAGTTACCAAATGTGAAAAGACGGAAGTGAATTCTCGGTGCGTTTTCAGGTCAGGCAAACATTCTCTGAAGAATTGGCAAAATGGAAAACACGTCGAATCATAAACGGACGATAAGGAAATGAGGGGTGGGGGTGATAGTATTTGCTTGGTCGCCAAAATAGATGCGAGATTATGGGGTGTCATTCTTCGGAATACGATACCAAGTATTTGATAACACTTTTGAACACTAAAAAAATACAGACTATCTGTGGCCTTTTTTATATGCACAATGGCAGGGAATATCCATTTCAGGCTTTCTTTTCGTCGAATTAAATACAGTATTTTACAAAATTGTCACTTTCGAGAATTCTGCTGCGGAGAATTTTAGAGATGCAAGTGATGAAGATGAATTTTAGTGATGGGGCTGATGAAGATGAATTTTAGTGATGGGACTGATGACGATGGAGAGAGTTTCCATCATGATATTTCAGTGGAACTCTATCATTTTGACAATTTTTTTAAATTTAATTTTAACCCCAAACAAGGCCCAGTGCTACTTTGATGTAGGGGGCTACTACCAGGGACATAAGTTGCAGGGATATTATGTAGGGAGTTGAGCAGCAAGATGTGTGTTTATCTTACACTTGAACTTCTGCATGTCAGTGCAGTTAGGGAAACAGAAATCTGGAATGGAATTCCACAGTCTAGCAGTTCTGGGAAGAAACTATTAGAGTAGAAGTTTTTCTTACATCTGGGGATCTCTACTGTGTAGATGTGGTACTTTGTTGCTTGTCACATTTGACGGGGGTTAGGGTTAGGGTTAGGGTTAGGTCGAAGGGATACAAAGGCATGTAGTTCGTCGGAGCATGCACTATTATGTCTTTATTTTCAAACAATCAGAGGGATGCGACATTTCGTCGATGAGATAGAGGTTGAAAGTTAGATGACAGTTCAGGACCTATCAGGTCGGCGACTCTCTTTTGAATCCTGCCCAGGAGTGAGAGACAAGTAGCAGATGACTCAGCCCAGATGTAACAACAATACTCCGTACATGGGCGAATGTTGATCCTGTAGACGTACAGGATCAACATTCAGACGTAAGTAGCTTTCTAGCACGGTAAAGAGGGTCCATCTTCTTTGCAGCAGCCTTGGCAATGCTCTCAATATATCTGTTCCAATTCATGTTCCTTGTAAACGTTAAGTTGAGGAATTTGAGAGAAGTACTTTAAGGAAATGTATCTTTAGCCATTGCTATTGGTGGTTGAGAAAGTTTCTTGTAATTATTGAAGGAAACAAGCTTAGTCTTGGCAGTATTGCTGCTGGAATATAACAAAGGACGATTACATAAGGGGGTTAAGACGGCCAATGTTGTTTAAACTGACAATTCCGTGTTTTTCATTCACAACCAATAATGATAAAAATATGATGTATAGTACGTGACAATGTCGCTTAATGTTGAGAAATAAAGATCAGATGTTGTATCAGGACACATTTCTTACATAGATACAGGCTTTATGTGGCATGAATTTTTTTTATCTGAATTGTGTTGCGCTGTGTTATTAGACATAGGAACATGAAATTTTATTACACAGTATAATCCGTTGTTGTAAAAGTTGTGGCAAAACTAACCAGTGTTACCTACTCCTGGACTATTCCACACTCAATAAATACCGGAAGACTAAGTTGTAAGGTGGAAGTCGACACCCCGTACTTGATGCGAGGTTATGGGGTGTCATTCTTCGGAATACGAGACCAAGTATTTGATAACACTTTTGAACACTAAAAAAATACAGACTGTCTGTGGCCTTTTTTTACAGACTGTCTGTGGGCTTTTTTTACAGACTGTCTGTGGCCTTTTTTATATGCACAATGGCAGGGAATATCCATTTCAGGCTTTCTTTTCGTCGAATGAAATACAGTATTTTACAAAATTGTCACTTTCGAGAATTCTGCTGCGGAGAATTTTAGAGATGTAAGTGATGAAGATGAATTTTAGTGATGGGGCTGATGAAGATGAATTTTAGTGATGGGAATGATGAAGATGGAGAGAGTTTCCATCATGATCGTTAAGTGACTGATCACTGAAGTGTGGTGTCTCAACAGATGCTGCACTCAAATTAATTGCCCTCGGTCAATGGAGGGGGCAGCCCTTCTATACTAAGGCATTTTATTTTTGCAAACTTCCAGAGTACCCCTACTGAGGGGAGCTGGTTTTTCCCGAAATTAAAAACGACCTTGTGTCACATTTTGTTTCGTGGGGAAACAAATAAATAGTAAGTCGATATCCGGTGGCCTACCCTAAGTCGTTTGTTGATTCGACGACCTACCCACCGTTTTGTTTGTTTTTGTGATATTTTAATTTATTCTGGAGTTCTGTTTTCCTTATGACCCTTTAACAAAGCTTTCTGGAACTATTTGTTAGGTGCCATTCTCAGCGTACGAACACAGATATTTTTGCTGAGTGATGGAGTCTGTCGCGTAAGGGTTAGGCAATAGATTTCCTATAGTCCCATTTTTACAGGATTCTCTCTCTCTCTCTCTCTCTCTCTCACTCTCTCTCTCTCTCTATCTCGCCTCTCTCTCTCCCTCTCTCTTATCTCAACTAATTAGCATTTAGAGAACACATATATTTTGGTGTCCCCCTTCCTACAGCGCAAAAAGAAATAGCTAAGGTAGCCTAGCTAGGATAAAAGAAATTATTTGTAATTTAATACTTTTTTTTATTAATGTATGATATTGTAAAATAAACTACAGTAGAATCCGGGAATACGGCGACCCTAGGATACGTTTTTTTTTTCTTCAATGTTTTATGTGTAATACGATGTCTTCCCGTCCCTTGTAACGGTATTTGCCCCGCCTTACGATCTTATTTATAATGTCATCTGATCATATACGTATGTATTATATACTATACTGTATTTTGTTACTAATTCTTAATGCCGTATCCCGGAGTTATACTGTAGTTTAATTTTTTTTTCTGCAAATTTTTGTTGCGTAGCATTTGTCATCACAGCCAGACACCACAGCCAGAAATCAACACCAAACAGACATCACAGCTAGAATGACGACAGGAGGCGATGGTCTGGGCTGGACAGCGGCCAAGGAGAAGATCTCCACACCATTGAGGTATGTTTTATTGTTTTTAAACTCCGTTTGTTCACACCGGTGGGGCTGATGCCGTTCACGTGACGAAGCAAGTAACGAATGTTTGTTCACACCGGTGTAGCTAGACACATCCCCACGAGAATCAAGTAACACTCCATCAGCAAGCGGATTGGTTATAGCTATAAAAGTAACATATAGCTTTCCTGTCATGATTAGAAAGAAAAACACAAATAAAAAAGTCAACTAAGCAAATATATAAAGTGTATTTGCTTATGTTTCTGATTTTTAGATAAGGATTGATAATTTGTATTATTTGTGTTTGGTTACTGTTCTCATCTTGATTGTTTCGGTCGATGTAAGCTCCATCCTTCTTCTTGGAGTAATGGATTACGTAATAAGTAAAATTCAGTTCTGCACGGCACCCTTTTGAGGGTTAGTGTTTCGTCCTCATAGTCGAAATACAATCGCTTATTACTTAAGACGTTTACTCGGTCAGATTAAAACTTCGATCTGGATGGGAGTGTGAGTTAAAACTGAATTTTACCAAGTACTGTATCCACTACGTTACGGGGCCGATTAATTCTCAAGAGAAAAAAGTAGTCCTAAAAATCTAAATAATACGAATTATTAATCCTCGTCGGCTAAGAATTCAGAACCATTGAAGATATTTAATCTTGTATGAAGAAGAATGAGATTGAATTTGTATTGAAAATTGCCCAAGATGAATTTTTTGTTTTTCAGTTCTAATGTTTAATTCCATGTGATTTTGTAGAATCCTAATAAGTCTAGTAAAATGCTGGTAAAAAGCTGGTAAAATGTTAGTAAATTGCCGGTAAAAGTCTATTAAAAATCTGGTAAAAGACTGGTAAAGGCTGCTAAAAAGCTCGTAAAAGTCTGTTAAAAATATAGTAAACAACTGGTAAAAAGTTGATAAAAGGCTGGTAAAGGTCTGTTAAGAGCCTGGTAAAAGACTGGAACAAAGCTGGTAAAAGGCTGGTAAATGTTAAACTCTTACCTTCCTGGAAGACTGTTTTGCGTTGACCAAAAAATATGCTAATAATTCTTTATATTAGGATCCTGCCCCAGTAATTAGTGAGTATGTAAACTAGAATGAATTTCGGCCAGAGTCACATTAAGTACATGTCAGGATGACCTGACGGTAAACGGGAATATACTAAGTGAAACTAGCGGGATTTGGGTAAGGGTTCGAAGATTAGCCCACTAGACATAAGACACTAGAAATGCAGGTGCCCAATTATATGATATAGAAAATAAGATACGTATGCAGAGAACAGAATTATTTAGGAAGTTGGACTCATTAAGTGAAAGAAACTATATATGTCTGAATTATGTAGAGAGAATCAGTGAATATTGCCTCATGACTCTGTCCATTGACCATTTGACTATAAGGCTAAGTACGAAAATTAAGTAGGAAATAATTTACGCTGTCTCTGCCCCAAGGAGCTAACTTTCTGATTACAATCTGTGAACCCTCAGCAAGTCTCCATTCATATGTTATGGGGAAAATACATAGCTTCAATTAGTCGAAGTCAGGAAGCAAGAAAGGCTACATGCGTCTAAAAATGTAGAGAGATGTTAAGTGAATGTTGCCTCGAGACTCTGTCCGTGCGTTCGCCATCTAAGTTAGAAAAAGCAAGTTAACAAATAATCAGAATAAGATAGTGGTCTCTCCCCTGTAAACAAGTTGTCTCAAAATAAAACCTTTGAAAACCAACACGTATCTATTGTGCTTCCATGCATGAGTAGATTCGTCATAAAGTTAAACAGAAACTGAACAACAACGAGAATATCATGATCCACACACGGCGATTAAAAGAATGAAGATCAGCGACCGCGCACGTATGTAAAATGACTTTGTTTGTTGACTGCTTCTTGATTAATCACAAGCGATAACGCATATATGCACACTGCGCGTTTGTTGAAAATGACATGGGCGAACATTTTGTTTGTTCTTTTATTGTTACAGTAAATCTAGGAACACGAATCCTTTATTTTTACTTATAACTTGTCGGAGTTCAATTGATATATACATAAATAGATTCAAACCCATATGACTCAAAATGGTAGCGCTTCAACGAACTTTTCAGCTCGAACTTATCAGCTCGAACTTATCAAGTTTTTTGCCAACCCAGAGAACATTCGTTATTATTGACAGGCCAGAAATCGCTTATCATCACCATTATCGAAGCATTTTAACCTAAGGGCAGATTAATCCTATCTTTCCCTCATTAAACCGTGATCAATATCTTTCTATTAGAATTCTTTC
>NC_136507.1:33649242-33671742 GCF_053919585.1 Euprymna scolopes | reverse complement strand
GAGTACTGTTGCCAGATCTGGACAGGAGCTGCTAGAAAGGACTTATCCTGTCTTGATAGAATTCAAAATAGACTTCGTAGCCTCGTAGGAGATGTCCTTTTCTCTTCCCTGCAACCTCTATCTCACAGAAGAGATGTTGCTAGTTTGTCTCTGCTTTATCGTTATTTTCCTGGCAAGTGCTCGGCTGAGCTCCATTCAATGGTCCCCCTCGCCAAACTTTCACAAGAAACACCCGTCTAGCAGAAAACACTGTCACTAATTTCCCCCATTCTTTTGCTGTGCCCAAACCTAAACATAGATTCCATGAGCAAAGCTTCTTTCTTAGAACTGCACGCCTGTGGAATTGTCTTCCGTTTTTCTGCTTTCCAGCTGACTACAATATGGTTGTCTTCAAGTCTAACGTAAACAAGTTTTTGATGAGCCGTTCCATATAAGTAAACAAATTTACCGAATCTACATTAATGATCTTCCAAATCACATCCTTACATCATTTGTAGACATTTATGCTGACGACACTACCATTTATGGTAGTACATCTAAGACAGTAAACGACCAAGTTCTCTCCAATTCTCTCTCCTCTGATCTTGAGCATGTAGTACAATGGGGAAAGGAGTGGCTGGTTACTTTTAATGCATCTAAAACCAAGCTCCTCTCTTTACATCATCAACATTCTGATCCACATCTGGCATCAATTGAAATGAATGGCTCTCGTCTTCAGGAGGCCTCAAGTTTTGACAAGCTTCTGGGATTGACCATTACTCCTGATCTTAAATGGAACACGTATATCAAATCTGTTGACAAGGCCGCTGGAAAAATGGTGGAATCTTTCTATCGATCCAGTAGATATCTCACTGCTGATGCAATTCTCTATCTATATAAGAGCCAGGTACGTCCAAGGATGGAATACTGTTGCCACATCTGGGCAGGAGCTGCTAGAAAGGACTTGGCCTGCCTTGATAGAGTTCAAAATAGACTTCGTAGCCTCGTAGGAGATGTCCTTTTCACTTCCTTGCAACCTCTATCTCACAGAAGAGATGTTGCTAGTTTGTCTCTGATGGATCGTTATTTTCATGGAAAGTTTTCGACTGAGCTTCAATCTATGGTCCCCCCTCGCCAAACTTTCACAAGAAACACTCGTCTAGCTGTAAACACTATCAATAATTCCCCCCACTCTTTATCTGTGCCTAAACCTAAACGTAGATTCCATGAGCAAAGCTTTGTTATTAGAACTGCACGCCTGTGGAATTGTCTTCCGTTTTCCTGCTTTCCGGCTGACTACAATATGGTGGTCTTCAAGTCTAACGTAAATAAGTTCTTGATGGCCGTTCCATATAAGTTATCAAATTTAACAAATTTTCATTACTAATGATTATTATATTGTCCAATTTCTACTGTACACTCTTTAACCCTTATCCTTGAGTTGCCTCTTTGACCTTGATAATGAGTTGATACCTATGAAAAAAAAAAAAAGAAAAAGTCCAATGTGAACAAGTTCTAATTGAATCGTCCCCCTAAGTAATCCAAGTTTCAAAATTCCCACTGTTTACTATGCTAAAATCACAATGACTAATGTATACCTATTAACCCTTATCCTTGAGTGGCCTCTGGGCCTTGATAAGTGGTGACTCCCTTGTAAAAAAAAAAAAAAAAAAAAAATCTCCATTACGAACGGTTACTATATTGTCCAATTTCTAACGTACACACTTTAATCCTTATCCTCGAATGGCCTCTTTGCCTTGATAAGTGGTAATGCCTATGTAAAAAGATATATATCTTTGCCTACATACAAATAAAAACGAGCTAACTTATTTACTGGAAGTATAGCTGATCTCGGTGTTTCTGCACTTTTGCCACCATCTTTTTTTAATCGGTTTTTTAGGTTAAATTCAAGCTTCACGATATCTCTTTTTTTTTCATTAAATTATGTGAAAGTACAGAATAGCTACAAAGAACCCTCCCCCTCCCCATGTTAAGAATGGTTTTCAAAATAATAACTTTATTATTTCAGCACGGTGCATAAGTACCCTGATCTCTAACTCTAATTTCATTATATGTTTAGGTCGAATTCATATTAAATTGTCAATCTATACTCCTATAAATTCGAGGGTTTCTTTTTTTGTGTGTGTGTGTATTGATATTCATATCAAAACCTTTTTTTGTGTGTATTGATATTCATATCAAAACCTTTTTTATATATTTATTTAAAAAGAAAATACTACTTTGTTATATATGGGTCGTGGAATTGCATTCATCTGTAAAATATCTAGCTAATTTGCATATTTTTTAAACATTCATTTTAATTAATCTCCTATTAGTTTTTTTTGTTTTTTTTGTTTTTCTTTTCAGTTTTCTTATGAGATGATCATCTTTAGTTTACTACTAATAGTTCAACCCGGCTTTGCTCGGGCCTTATATACTGTTCATAACTTTATGTGCATATGTATATATGTATTAAGAAGTTTGACTCATGTGCAGGTAACCTACATCTAAATTTCAAGTGTTTAGACCCAAATTTGGCGGAGGAGTTTGGTAGAGTCTGCAAAGGTCAACTCTTTCAACTTTGACCTCTTGATAGCCAAATTGTCGCTCAAAAAATGATTAAAAAGCTCGCTGCATGTCTGAATACCCTTTATGTAAACTTTCAAATGTTTAGACCCAAAATTGGCTGAATAGTTTGCTAGAGACCGTAACGGTCAAATATTTTGAACTTGGAGCCCTTGGCAGCCAAATTTTCGGCCAAAAGCCGATTAAAAAGCTTGCCGTATGTTTGAATACACTTTACGTAAAATTTCAAATGTTTAGACCAAAAATTGGCTGAGTAAATTCGTAAAGACCGCACTTTAATCCCAACTTCGATCCCTTAACATTTATTGTTTTGGGCTCAAATCAGATTTAAAAGTTTAATCCATATCCAAGTAACCTACATCAAAAGTTCAAGTGTTTAGACCAAAAATTTGCGGAGGAACTTGGTAAGGAAATGTACACACACATACACACACACATACACACACAGATTATTTCTCTCTTATAGACATATAGATTACGTTTAATTATATTCATGCAGATATTCTACAGGATTTATACTTGCATAATATTTGCATAAAAAATGTTATTGTAAAGAAAAATCGTTTTTCTATATATATTTATGTTTTAAAAATTCAGCCTACCAAACTATTTATGTTTAAAAAATTCAGCCTACCAAACTATTTATGTTTAAAAAATTCAGCCAACCAAACTACTCTCAGTTTTTGGTCTACAGACATGAAACTTAATATATAGGGGATTCAAATCCATGCGAAATCTTATATTTGGATTCTATCCGGGGAAAATCGGTGCAAAAATGTGAAAATTAAAAAAAAAAAATGGAATTTGCCACGTGAAGGTCGAACGACGGCATTACGAATATATATGCGTAACATAATACTTATTTTTTCATGTTTTAATTTTTAGCCTTGCAGCAAATATGTCTTCATGGCTCAGGCATTAAAGTCAAAGATAAAAGTAAATCGTAAGCTAAACGTTTTGGTTTCGATTCTCGGTGGTGGCGCATGAGTCATTTTTTTTTTTTTTTAACTTTTAAAATCATTACTGAGGCTGTGACAAAGATCCAACACAGTAAGACACAGTCAATCAACCGAAAACCAGATCAGTACACAAAAACATATAAGATATAAACGGATATATACTCCAGAGTAAAAACAATGAAAAAAATATGCTGTTGTCACAGCCCTAATCATTAATATATATTGAGTCTAATACAATATAATAACACTATAAATGACAATTGGTATGAAACCCATGTTTAACATTTTATGCGTAGGCTTTGTACGGCTTTGAGTACTAGCCGTCGATGATAGAAGCCGAACAAAAGGTTCAAGTAAATACTATTCCAATCTTAAGTGTGCTAGATCAAATTCAAGCGTTACAGATCGGTCGAAAGATATTGTCTCTTATCGATCTGCCTGGATATTTGAAACACAAGAAATGATAAATTGGTAGAGAACTGCGTCAGGAATAAAGTACCTATTTACTATGCCTCCCCACGGGGCAGAGTTAGACACCAGGGTCGTTTTTTAACGTGGAGAAAAGGTACAAAAATAAAAATTGTCTCAGTCGTGAAGGATCTCTCCTCCACCGAAAGAGAACAAGAAATAGAAGTGCAGCATCTGCTGGAACAGATGGTATTTATTTGCTCCCCCACCGAGCAAATTAGGCACAAGGCCGATTTTTAATGTGAGGAGTGAAGGGGAAATGGGGACCAGCTCCCCGGGGAGTAGGGGAGCTGGATAGTGACAATTGGTATAAAGGGTTGCCCCTACATTGACCATGGTCTTATATGCGGGATTGCCTCAACATATGGTCTTTGCTTGCAGTATCTGCCGGAACAGATGGTATTTATTTGCTCCCCCACCGAGCAAATTAGGCACAAGGCCGATTTTTAATGTGAGGAGTGAAGGGAGGGGGAAGGAAATAAGGGGACCATCTCCCGAGAGGTGGGAAATGAGAGCTGGTTAAAGGTCAGGCATGTGGGGTTGCCCCCACATCTGGTCTTTGCTAGTCATAGCTAGTCATAGCTTGCAGTATCTGCCGGAACAGATGGTATTTATTTGCTCCCCCACCGAGCAAATTAGGCACAAGGCCAATTTTTAATGTGAGGAGTGAAGGGAGGGGGAAGGGAAAAAGGGGACCAGCTCCCGAGAGGTGGGAAATGGGAGCTGGTTAATGGTCAGGCATGTGGGGTTGCCCCCACATCTGGTCTTTGCTAGTCATAGCTAGTCATAGCTTGCAGTATCTGCCGGAACAGATGGTATTTATTTGCTCCCCCACCGAGCAAATTAGGCACAAGGCCGATTGTTTATGTGAGGAGTGAAGGGAGGGGGAAGGAAAAAAGGGGACCATCTCCCGAGAGGTGGGAAATGGGAGCTGGTTAAAGGTCAGGCATGTGGGGTTGCCCCCACATCTGGTCTTTGCTAGTCATAGCTAGTCATAGCTTGCAGTATCTGCCGGAACAGATGGTATTTATTTGCTCCCCCACCAAGCAAATTAGGCACAAGGCCAATTTTTAATGTGAGGAGTGAAGGGAGGGGGAAGGAAAAAAGGGGACCAGCTCCCGAGAGGTGGGAAGTGGGAGCTGGTTAAAGGTCAAGCATGTGGGGTTGCCCCCACATCTGGTCTTTGCTAGTCATAGCTAGTCCTAGCTAGTCATAGCTTGCAGTATCTGCCGGAACAGATGGTATTTATTTGCTCCCCCACCGAGCAAATTAGGCACAAGGCCAATTTTTAATGTGAGGAGTGAAGGGAGGGGGAAGGGAAAAAGGGGACCAGCTCCCGAGAGGTGGGAAATGGGAGCTGGTTAAAGGTCAGGCATGTGGGGTTGCCCCCACATCTGGTCTTTGCTAGTCATAGCTAGTCATAGCTTGCAGTATCTGCCGGAACAGATACTACACTTTGCTCCTAGCAAAAGTGCCAGGTAAGTATTATATCTGCCGGAACAGATGGTATTTATTTGCTCCCCCACCGAGCAAATTAGGCACAAGGCAAATTTTTAATGTGAGGAGTGAAGGGAGGGGAAAGGGAAAAAGGGGACCAGCTCCCGAGAGGTGGGAAATGGGAGCTGGTTAATGGTCAGGCATGTGGGGTTGCCCCCACATCTGGTCTTTGCTAGTCATAGCTTGCAGCATCTGCCGGAACAGATGGTATTTATTTACTCCCTCACCGAGCAAATTAGGCACAAGGCCGATTTTTAATGTGAGGAGTGAAAGGAGGGGGAAGGGAAAAAGGGGACGAGCTCCCGAGAGGTGGGAAATGGGAGCTGGTTAAAAGTCAGGCATGTGGGGTTGCCCCCACATCTGGTCTTTGCTAGTCATAGCTAGTCATAGCTTGCAGTATCTGCCGGAACAGATGGTATTTATTTGCTCCCCCACCGAGCAAATTAGGCACAAGGCCAATTTTTAATGTGAGGAGTGAAGGGAGGGGGAAGGGAAAAAGGGGACCAGCTCCCGAGAGGTGGGAAATGGGAGCTGGTTAATGGTCAGGCATGTGGGGTTGCCCCCACATCTGGTCTTTGCTAGTCATAGCTAGTCATAGCTTGCAGTATCTGCCGGAACAGATGGTATTTATTTGCTCCCCCACCGAGCAAATTAGGCACAAGGCCGATTGTTTATGTGAGGAGTGAAGGGAGGGGGAAGGAAAAAAGGGGACCATCTCCCGAGAGGTGGGAAATGGGAGCTGGTTAAAGGTCAGGCATGTGGGGTTGCCCCCACATCTGGTCTTTGCTAGTCATAGCTAGTCATAGCTTGCAGTATCTGCCGGAACAGATGGTATTTATTTGCTCCCCCACCGAGCAAATTAGGCACAAGGCCAATTTTTAATGTGAGGAGTGAAGGGAGGGGGAAGGGAAAAAGGGGACTAGCTCCCGAGAGGTGGGAAATGGGAGCTGGTTAAAGGTCAGGCATGTGGGGTTGCCCCCACATCTGGTCTTTTCTAGTCATAGCTAGTCATAGCTTGCAGTATCTGCCGGAACAGATACTACACTTTGCTCCTAGCAAAAGTGCCAGGTAAGTATTATATCTGCCGGAACAGATGGTATTTATTTGCTCCCCCACCGAGCAAATTAGGCACAAGGCCAATTTTTAATGTGAGGAGTGAAGGGAGGGGAAAGGGAAAAAGGGGACCAGCTCCCGAGAGGTGGGAAATGGGAGCTGGTTAATGGTCAGGCATGTGGGGTTGCCCCCACATCTGGTCTTTGCTAGTCATAGCTTACAGCATCTGCCGGAACAGATGGTATTTATTTACTCCCTCACCGAGCAAATTAGGCACAAGGCCGATTTTTAATGTGAGGAGTGAAAGGAGGGGGAAGGGAAAAAGGGGACCAGCTCCCGAGAGGTGGGAAATGGGAGCTGGTTAAAAGTCAGGCATGTGGGGTTGCCCCCACATCTGGTCTTTGCTAGTCATAGCTAGTCATAGCTAGCAGTATCTGCCGGAACAGATGGAATTTATTTGCTCCCCCATTGAGCAAATTAGGCACAAGGCCAATTTTTAATGTGAGGAGTGAAGGGAGGGGGAAGGAAAAAAGGGTACCAGCTCCCAGGAGGTGGGAAATGGGAGCTGGTTAAAGGTCAGGCATGTGGGGTTGCCCCCACATCTGGTCTTTGCTAGTCATAGCTTGCAGTATCTGCCAGAACAGATGGTATTTATTTGCTCCCCCACTGAGCAAATTAGGCACAAGGCCGTTTTTAATGTGAGGTAAAAACCAGCTCCCCTAAAAGTAGGCAAAAAGGGGGCACTCTGGTTACCAAAAATAATAATTGTCCCAGTATAGAGGGTTTCCCCTCCATTGACTGGTACAAATTATCTTAAGTGCAGCATCTGCCGGAACAGATGGTATTTATTTGCCCCCCACCGAGCAAATTAGGCACAAGGCCGATTTTTAATGTGAGGAGTGAAGGGAGGGGGAAGGGAAAAAGGGGACCAGCTCCCGAGAGGTGGAAAATGGGAGCTGGTTAATGGTCAGGCATGTGGGGTTGCCCCCACATCTGGTCATTGCTAGTCATAGCTAGTCATAGCTAGTCATAGCTTGCAGCATCTGCCGGAACAGATGGTATTTATTTGCTCCCCCACCAAGCAAATTAGGCACAAGGCCGATTTTTACTGTGAGGAGTGAAGGGAGGGGGAAGGGAAAAAGGGGACCAGCTCCCGAGAGGTGGGAAATGGGAGCTGGTTAAAGGTCAGGCATGTGGGGTTGCCCCCACATCTGGTCTTTGCTAGTCATAGCTAGTCATAGCTAGCAGTATCTGCCGGACAGATGGTATTTATTTGCTCCCCCACCGAGCAAATTAGGCACAAGGCCAATTTTTAATGTGAGGAGTGAAGGGAGGGGGAAGGAAAAAAGGGGACCAGCTCCCAGGAGGTGGGAAATGGGAGCTGGTTAAAGGTCAGGCATGTGGGGTTGCCCCCACATCTGGTCTTTGCTAGTCATAGCTTGCAGTATCTGCCGGAACAGATGGTATTTATTTGCTCCCCCACTGAGCAAATAAGGCACAAGGCCGTTTTTAATGTGAGGTAAAAACCAGCTCCCCTAAAAGTAGGCAAAAAGGGGGCACTCTGGTTACCAAAAATAATAATTGTCCCAGTATAGAGGGTTTCCCCTCCATTGACTGGTACAAATTATCTTAAGTGCAGCATCTGCCGGAACAGATGGTATTTATTTGCTCCCCCACCGAGCAAATTAGGCACAAGGCCGATTTTTAATGTGAGGAGTGATAGGAGGGGGGAAGGGAAAAAGGGGACCAGCTCCCGAGAGGTGGGAAATGGGAGCTGGTTAATGGTCAGGCATGTGGGGTTGCCCCCACATCTGGTCTTTGCTAGTCATAGCTAGTCATAGCTAGTCATAGCTTGCAGCATCTGCCGGAACAGATGGTATTTATTTGCTCCCCCACCGAGCAAATTAGGCACAAGGCCAATTTTTAAAGTAAGGAGTGAAGGGAGGGGGAAGGGAAAAAGGGGACCAGCTCCCGAGAGGTGGGAAATGGGAGCTGGTTAAAGGTCAGGCATGTGGGGTTGCCCCCACATCTGGTCTTTGCTAGTCATAGCTTGCAGTATCTGCCGGAACAGATGGTATTTATTTGCTCCCCCACTGAGCAAATTAGGCACAAGGCCGTTTTTAATGTGAGGTAAAAACCAGCTCCCCTAAAAGTAGGCAAAAAGGGGGCACTCTGGTTACCAAAAATAATAATTGTCCCAGTATAGAGGGTTTCCCCTCCATTGACTGGTACAAATTATCTTAAGTGCAGCATCTGCCGGAACAGATGGTATTTATTTGCTCCCCCACCGAGCAAATTAGGCACAAGGCCGATTTTTAATGTGAGGAGTGAAGGGAGGGGGAAGGGAAAAAGGGGACCAGCTCCCGAGAGGTGGGAAATGGGAGCTGGTTAATGGTCAGGCATGTGGGGTTGCCCCCACATCTGGTCCTTGCTAGTCATAGCTAGTCATAGCTAGTCATAACTTGCAGCATCTGCCGGAACAGATGGTATTTATTTGCTCCCCCACCGAGCAAATTAGGCACAAGGCCAATTTTTAAAGTGAGGAGTGAAGGGAGGGGGAAGGGAAAAAGGGGACCAGCTCCCGAGAGGTGGGAAATGGGAGCTGGTTAAAGGTCAGGCATGTGGGGTTTCCCCCACATCTGGTCTTTGCTTGCAGTATCTGCCGGAACAGATGGTATTTATTTGCTCCCCCACCGAGCAAATTAGGCACAAGGCCGATTTTTAATGTGAGGAGTGAAGGGAGGGGTAAGGGAAAAAGGGGACCAGCTCCCGAGAGGTGGGAAATGGGAGCTGGTTAATGGTCAGGCATGTGGGGTTGCCCCCACATCTGGTCTTTGCTAGTCATAGCTAGTCATAGCGTGCAGCATCTGCCGGAACAGATGGTATTTATTTGCTCCCCCACCGAGCAAATTAGGCACAAGGCCGATTTTTAATGTGAGGAGTGAAGGGAGGGGAAGGGAAAAAGGGGACCAGCTCCCGAGAGGTGGGAAATGGGAGCTGGTTAATGGTCAGGCATGTGGGGTTGCCCCGACATCTGGTCTTTGCTAGTCATAGCTAGTCATAGCTTGCAGCATCTGCCGGAAAAGATACTACACTTTCATCTTGACCAAAAGGCCAAGTAGTAATTCCAAAAAGTATTATTTTAGAGCGATAAAAATATCCGAGCATTATCCAGCAACCTTAGCCACAGATTTTATGTAAGCTTTCAATTCAATGTATACGTAAATAAAATAAATAACAATTTAAAACTTAAGTGTATCCGATCGACTAATATACGGTGCCTCTTATAGATATGATTATTGTAGATATCAGAAAATGAAACCCAAAAGAAGGATTTGCTAATATTAGAATCTATTTCTCAATTGTTTCCTAGAAAGATGATGAAATCGTACAAAGCTTTTATTGTTTTTCAAACTTTTTTAAAGTGCCTTTCACCACACTTTTAAAAACAAGCATCGTTATTAGATAGCAAAATAATGTTTTTATCCGATGGAAGACAATTAGTTTTAATTTTGAATGTACGCGGACAAATAAAAAAAAAGAAATAGACACTGTTAGTATATCTACTTATATATATAAAATGCATTTTTTCTGTTTGTGTATATTTGTTCGTTCCTTATAAACTAAAAAATTGTGGGACATTTCTTTTTTTATTTAACACAAATGTATTTAATGCACTGGGAGTGTTCTTCGATATATATCGATAATCGATAACCAAAAAAAATACATTAAAGAAGGAACAGTCCAACTTTGACTGCAGATAACATTTTATACAGTCTAACATCACAAGTGCATTTTTTTACATAGAAGTCACCACTTATCAAGGCCAGGCGGTCACTCGAGGATAAGGGTTAATTGATATACATTAGTCAATGTGATTATAGCGTAGTAAACATAAGTAGTGGAAATTTTGTAAATTAGATTACTTAGGGGGACGGTTCATCAAGAACTTGTTTACATTGGACTTGAAGACAATCAGATTGTAGTCAGCTGGAAAGCAGGCGATCAGAAGAGAGTTCCACGGGCGTACAGTTCTAAGAAAGAAGCCTTGTTCATGGAATCTACGTTTAGGTTTAGGCACAGATAAAGAATGCGGGAAATTGTTGATTGTGGTTTGGGCCTTTGGGAAGTTTTATCAACGCGCAAGTAAAAGGGTCCGGCGTATAAAATCTTTGATATGACAGGTGCGTGTCCGAAATGAGTCATTCAGATTAGAGCACAATCGAACAACGATTCTTGACTTTTTCATTTTAAACTTTAATTGAAGCATACAAACAAATATTTTTTTTAAACTAACAGCAGATTCTCCTCAGTGCAATATAAACTGCAATGTATTATGGACTACGTCACTACGAGAAGGTATGTGAGCATCATTGCGATGCACCAAGCTGAGTACCCGATTAGAGCAGGCAATAAATCGATTTGATTGAAAGTGGCGATTTTATCGATTTCGATAATAAAAGCATTGCTATTGTGTAGCATTCGGTGGTTAGGGTTAGGGTTAGGGTTAGGGTTAGGGTTAGGGTGGTCCTCATTCAATCTCGGACAAAGTTGAGAATCCCTTGTAGTTATAAGGATAAGCGTTGCCATAAGTCTTGGTCAATCTATATGCTAATAATAATAATAATAATAATAATAATAATAATAGCAATGATAATAATGATGATAATAATGATAATAATGATAATAATAATGATAATAATAATAATAATGATAATAATAATGATAATAATGATAATGATGATAATAATAATGATAATAATAATAATGATAATAATAATAATAAAAATAATAATGATGATAATAATAATGATAATAATGATAATAATGATACTAATAATGATAATAATAATGATAATAATAATAGCAATGATAATAATGATGATAATAATGATAATAATGATGATAATAATAATGATAATAATGATAATAATGATAATAATAATGATAATAATAATGATAATAATAATAAAAATAATAATGATGATAATAATAATGATAATAATAATAATGATAATAATAATGATAATAATAATAATAACAATAATAATAATAATGATAATAATAATGATAATAATAATAATAATAAAAATGATATTAATAATAATGATAATAACAAAAACAACAAATAATAATAGTAATAATAATAACATTAATAATAATAACAAGAAAAAACAACAAATAATAATAATAATAATAATAATAATAATAATAATAACAATGACAATAATAATAATAATAATAATAATAATAATAATAATAATAATAATAATAATAATAATAATAATAATAACGTAATTTTTAATCCATTGATGTTGGCATTCTGTAGATGTTCGGTATAAATAGAGACGCTCTGGTATTATTGCAGCTCTTTTGTTAAAACTGCAAAAGTGTTTATCTAAGCTAGCAGGAACACCCGCCGTAGTCCGGTCGTAAACTAAGCTTAAATATATACTTTAATTCTTGCAGATTTCGTATATATTATTTAGCACTAATGTTCGATCGATTTTTATTTATTATAAAGTTGCGATTTCAAAAACAAAAGATATATCCATATGACTTGCGGGCATAAGTTTGAATCGAAACCGAAACCAAAACTTATGGATATATATATATATATATACATATATATATATATATATATATATATATGTGTGTGTGTGTGTGTGTGTGTGTGTGTGTGTGTGTGTGTGTGTGTGTGTGTGTGTGTGTGTATAACTTGAGTTTCTTTAATTATAATCGAAACCGAAACCAAAACATATGAAGAATTCTTGATAAAATTATTTATAAAAATTAGATTGAAACCAAAACTTATGAAGAATTTTTGGTAAAAGTATGTATTACAAAAGATGGAAGTCCATAACAATTAAACGATAGTCACTCGGATGTAAGCGTGACGCACACAATAATTAACGCGCACACTATCCTATTAATATAGAGATAATCTAATTGTATTGCTTTTTTCTTTCTTTGATGAATTGAAATTGGAAAATTGACTCCCAAGTTTCGCAGCGATGTGACGATGACTAAGTTCACCTTCAGGTTGATTTATTATGACTCATCTGGAATTTTAATTACAATATATATTTAAACTGTGTCATACTTCAATCTAATATATAAAAGGATATCTGTCTGTCTGTCTTTATATTTTCAAACTTTCTCTTTCTTTTCTACGAAAGTATGAGTCACAGAGCAGAGAATTCAAATGATTGGATATTTGCAGACTGTTCTTTTATGGGTCATTAGCCGGTTCAAATAGTTTTTTAGGGGTCAAAAATGGATCATTTTTTTTTTTAATTGTTATGCATTTTTTGCATTAACCCTGTTTATTTTTAATTTTTAATTAGTTCATACGCGTGTAACGTTGGTACAGTGGTAAGGTCACCAATTTTGAACTCTACGGTCTTGGTTTCGATTTTAGCTGATGGCAACCAAATAGTTTTTCTCCCCAACTTTTTTTCTTTTTGAAATCACGCTTCTATAATAATAAATACGAGTATGGACGAATTAAAATATCATATTTAAGCGTATTTTCCAACCGATCAAAGCCTCCCCCCACCTCTCTAGTGATATGTGATAAATATATTGATATCTAAAACACTATAAATTGAAACTAATATCAAATATCAATGTTTCAAAGTTTTACCAAGGCTTTGTATGGTTCCGAGTACTTTCGGTTGGCGACAGAAATAGAACAAAGACTATGGATCACGGAAATACTATCTCAGTTTTAAGTGTGACTGATCAATTTCAAGCGTTATAAATCGGCCGAGAGATATTGTCTCTTATAGACATGCGAACATATTTGAAACACAAGGAATGGCAATTAGGTAGAGGACAGCGTCGGGAGTGATGTACTTCTTGGTGCGGTTAGGGTTAGGGTTATCATTTGACTATTTTTTCAGTTGTAAATGTGAACATTGGCCTAATATAAGCATACGCCATCCTTCCGTGCGTACAATATTATACAGTGACATCAAGGATTTGTTAAGTATGTTAAGTGTTCCCGCGACCCGAGTTTACATTAAAACCTATTCCACAAGGATTTCTGTGAAAAATGATGCAATCATATCAAGAATAATTGAAATTGCTTTTCACTACATAAGATTAGATTTGGTTTCAGTTTCGATTATAGCTGATGGCAGTCCAACGCGTGCATACGTATGCAAATGCCAAACAGTGCAGAAAGAAAAAGGCGTGTGCACAGACAGACGATCACGTTCGAGAGCACGCTCGAAACGACATTCGAACGGACACAGGTAATAGAGTAGGGGCACGATCACGATTTATTAGGGAAAGTACCGGAAATAAATATCTTTGTTACACGAAATAAGGAATCCGATTTATGCTTTTTTTTGGCCTCCTCTGCGACGTAGACTGCATACAACGTGTTGTGTCCCGTGTGTAAACGTGCGTACAATATTACACAGTGACATCAGCAACGGATTTGATGGACATTTTCAATTCCTTTTATGCGTAAACGGAAAAAAATACTATTTAAAACGTAAGTGTATTCGACCTGCCGTTAGATGATACCTCTTATGAGTATGCTTGGATATGTCAGAAAATGAGATTTGAAAAAAGGATTTGTTAAGTATGTTAAGTGTTCCCGCGACCCGAGTTTACATTAAAACCTATTCCACAAGGATTTCTCTGAAAAATGATGCAATCATATCAAGAATAATTGAAATTGCTTTTCATTACATAAGATTAGAAAAATGTATTTTTCTCATGGAATTTTTATTTACATCCTCTGAAGGCGGTTGGACACATAGTCAAGTATGGGTGTTGCGTATGTTTGGGGAAGGATGGTGTATGCTTATATTTAGCCAATGTTTACATTTCCGACATATTAGCCTCTTTGAGAGGTTTATAAAAATGAATCAGAAGAAGAACGTAACATATCTTGTTCACATCTCTTGCCGTGTCCTCGAATGCTTTGTGTCCCGGCGTCGGTTCCTGGGACAAAGGTTCTCTCAAGATATGTGATATACAAATATCTGTACGTGATGTTACCAAGCTAATCAAAAACCTTGATTCCAGTAAAGCAACCGGCCCTGGCGGTATTCCAATTATAGTACTCAAAAAACTTCAACCAGAACTAGCGCCCATATTATAAAACTCTTTAAACGTTGTCTTAAGGAGAATTGCTTCCAATCACCCTGGAAAATCTCATCAGTATGCCCTGTATTTAAGAATTCAGGTGATCGTTCATCTCCCTCTCAGTACAGGCCAATAAGTCTCCTGTGCGTCATGAGTAAGTTGCTGGAATCTGTGTTAAATAGAGAAGTAATCAACCATCTCAGCAAAAATAATCTTCTTAGTGACACACAATATGGTTTCCGTTCTTCTAGATCTACAGCAGATGTGCTTACAGTTATATCTCATAGGATTAGCGAATCTCTCGATAGAGGCAACCTTTCTAGGGCAATTGCTCTTGACATATCTAAAGCCTTTGATAGGGTATGGCATAAATTTTTACTTCACAAGATCTCCAGGTATGGTATAGCTGAAAATGTCTTCTCAATTATTAAATCATTTCTCTCTGATAGGTTCAAAGAGTAGTAGTTGATGGGCAAAAATCAGAAGCTCACAGTATTAATGCTGGAGTCCCTCAGGGGTCCATCCTGGGCCCAACTATTTTCCTGATCTACATTAATGATCTTCCAAATCACATCCTTACATCATTCGTAGACATTTTTGCTGACAACACTACCATATATGGTAGCACATCTAAGACAGTAAACGACCAAGTTCTCTCCAATTCTCTCTCCTCTGATCTTGATCACATTGTACAATGGGGAAAGGAGTGGCTGGTTACTTTTAATGCATCTAAAAGCAAGCTTCTATCTTTACATCATCAACGTTCTGATCCCCATCTGGTATCAATTAAAATGAATGGCTCTCGTCTTGGGGAGGCCTGAAGTTTGGACAGGCTTCTTGGCTTGACCATTACTCCTGATCTTAAATGGAATACGTACATCAAATCTGTTGCCAAGGCCGCTGGAAAAATGCTGTGATCCTTCTATCGATCCAGTAGATATCTCACTACTGATGCAATTCTCTATCTATATAAGAGCCAGATACGTCCAAGGATAGAATACTGTTGCCACATATGGGCAGGAGCTGCTAGAAAGGTTTGTCTTCCTTGATAGGGTTAAAAATAGACTTCGTGGCCTGGTGGGAGATGTCCTTTTCTCTTCGCTGCAACCTCTATCTCACAGAAGAGATGTTGCGAGTTTGTCTCTGCTTTATCGTTATTTTCATGGAAAGTGTTCGACTTTGTCCTCCTCGCCAAACTTTCACAAGAAGCACTCGACTAGCTGAAAACACTATCAATAATTCCCCCACTCTTTATCTGTGCCTAAACCTAAACATAGATTCCATGATCAAAGCTTCTTTCTTAGAACTGCACGCCTGTGGAATTGTCTTCCGTTTTCCTGCTTTCCAGCTGTCTATAATATGGTTGTCTTCAAGTCCAGCGTGAACAAGTTTCTGATGAGCCGTTCCACTTAAGTTAACAAATTTACCGAACTTCCATTACTATCGATTACTATATTGTCCTTTTGACTACTGTACACTCTTTAACCCTTATCCTTGAGTGGCCTATCGGCCTTGATAAGTGGTGACGCCTATGTAAAAAAAGAGCATAACAATAAACGTGAGTCTTATTTCTCTGGACAATTGGAACTTTATTTATTTCACGGTCGAATATATATATATATTTGTGTTTATATTTATATATGTATGATTTTATTTAAACTTAAATGGTAAAAATTGTTAGTAATCAATTTAAATGTAAAAACGTTAATAATTGTTTGTTTTGCTTTTTGTTTTTTTTTTTTGCACTGGTATAGGACTTACTCTTCTAAAATCCGTATTCCTTAAATAACGACTAAAAGTAAAGCCGGGTGTTTAATGCTAACTAAAAAAAGAATAACTATAAAATTATATTGGGAGATCGGGTTAGGGTATAATTTGTATAATGTGATCATTTATTTTATCTGTTTACCCCTTTGTACCCTTCATATTTTATAAATTCTTTTTATATTTTATAAATTACTAACTAGCTCTACCTACGTATTGAGCACTTTTGAAGTAAATACTTAAAGCTTACGCATAAATCTATACTTTCGTATATTAATTTTATGTAAGTAAATTAAGTAGTTTATATATATATATGTGTGTGTGTGTGTGTGTGTGTGTGTGTGTGTGTGTGTGTGTGTGTGTGTGTGGTCACGAATAGGCTGCTATATGGTTGACTATTTAAAAAAACTGATTACATATAATGATAGAAGATGTATCGAAGATCAGGAATGGGTATGTTTGACTTGGCATTCATTTGTTTGCGCGGGAGAAAACTCTTAAAGATGGCAAAGATATTCTCTTAGGAACAGTTTTGGTCGACTATAGCAGTATTTGTTGTCAGTTTCTGATTGGCTCATCAACTTGACCAGGGTTCGACAGTCCGACGCTTTGTGTAAATTTTAAGGCGAGCACTTTCGAACATTTACAAAATTATGGTTCTTCCGTTGTTTTATTACTGCTTTTTTAATTAAGTTCTGTTATTAATTCTTTTATTACAGGTGTTATACCGTCATGTTATCTATTTCAATATTTTCACAGAACTTGCAATAATTAATTGATTAGTTTTAATATAAAAAGGTAATGTTTTGACTGATACTTTCGGAGATATTCTTGGCCTGATGATATGATTTTCCATAGCAGGGTGGTCACTGAAACATATTTGCATATGTATAGCCACTAGTTTTCATATTCAACACACATATATATATATATATATATATATATATATATATATATATATATATATATATATATATATATATATAAAGAGAGAGAAATACGTACATAGGTGGGTGTGTGTGTACTTCTCTCATAGAATTTTTTAATTTGCATCCTCTCAAGGAGGTTGGATACATAGTCAAGTATGGGTATTACGTATGCTTGGGGGAGGTAAGGATGGTGTAGATTTATATTAGGCCAATTTTCACATTTACGATACATAAGCCATTTTGAGATGTTTATAAAAATGAAGCAGAAGAACGTAACTTATATCTTCTTCACATCTCTTGCCGTGTCCACAGATGGTTTGTGTCCCGACGTCAGCTCCTGAAACAAAAGCTCTCTCATGCAACAATAAACGAAAGTCTCATTCCTCTGGACATTTGGAACTTTATTCATTTCACGGTCGAAACTGCAACTTAGCTATATCATTCAAACACTACTGTGTTTGAATGATATAGAAACACACACACACACATATATATATATGATGATTATAATTGCAACGTCTTGTCAGACGAGTGCCACTCCCTCAGACACTTAAAGTCCATGAACCCAAAAATGACTTCTCTCGCCACAGGACCATTTTTATAGACAAATCCCTGAGGGAGTATATATACACAGATGATGTTACAGAGTCTTAGCTTTGTACGACAGCTAAGTCTCTCTCTCGGTTCAAAATGTTGAGATCCAGCAACAAGCAAGAGCAAGATAGCCAGCAACAAGTTAAACTACAGACCAGCTTAATGCGGGTACTGGTCTCCCGCTTTATGGTTTTTTTAAATCAGAGATTTGCTTCTCCTAGAAAGGTTGCCTTCACCACGGCTTACAGGAGCCCTCTCCACTCCAACACGCACATACATGCAAACAAACACACACAGTGCTATTTAGCGGTTGACCCCGAAAAAGGGTTCATTCGCCCTTTAGAAGGTCTTGTTTTTAATCCTTCAGGGAGACTAGCCACCCTCCTCACCAAACAAGTTTGGTGGGGGAACCAGTTTAGTCGCCGGTGACCCGAACATGAGGCAGGTAGTACTGGGTTACATGGTACCAGCAGCATATGACATGACCTGACACATATATATATATATATATATATATATATATATATATATATATACATAATTATTTAGAAAATATATATATATATATATCTTTAAAAGTGAAATTGTACGTGTGTACGTGTGTCTGTGTATGTGCCTGTGTCTGTACACTTCCCTACCAAACTACTCTGTCAATTTTCAGTCTACAGACTCGAGATTTGACATAAGAGGTATTGAGATTTGGGAAAATCTTTTTAGTCGGTTTTCGGCTAGAAATGTGGCTGTCAACGGGATCAAAGTTCAACGGTTTGACCTTTGAAAACTCTACCAAATTTACCAGCCACTTTTATGTCTTAACGCTTGAAATTTTAGATGTATATTACTTGGACATGATCAACTTTTTAATTTGATTTGGAGCAAAAAAAATAAATTGGGATCAAAGTAAAAACAATTGGACCTCGTCAATCTCTACCAAATTATTCAGTTAATTTTTGGTCTAAGCATTTGATATTTTGCCTAAAGTGTAGTCAGACATTGGGCAATTTTTGTAATCGGTTTTTAGTCGAGAATTTGGCTGCCAAGAGACCACAGTTCAAGAGATTTTACCTTTGCGGTCTCTATCAACCTATTCAGTTAATTATAGGTCTAAATATTTGAAATTTTGCATGAAAACATATTCAGACATGCAGCAACATTTTTAATCATATTTCGGCGAAAATTTGGCTGCCAAGATGTCAAAGTTAAAAGAGTTGGCCTTTGCAGACTCTACCAAACTCCTCCGCCAATTTTTGGTCTAAAAACTTGAAATTTTAGATGTAAGGTTACCTGAGCATGAGTTAAACTTATCCATTTGAAACAGTTGTTTATTGGGCATTTCAGAATATTCAATTTTCATGCTAAGAAAATTCAGTATAATAACGGTTGGTGAGATTTAGCATATGCTATTTTTAAGGGACGTTCATGGTGATAACGGTCAGTGCAAATTAGCGTATTAATATATAGATTTTTAGTATGAATGCTCATTCGAAGTCAGACATTTTTGAAAGAGGGATATCATTCTGATACATTATGAAAGAGTAAATGGTCTGTAAACGGTTAAGGATCTGTCACAGGAATGAGTTTTAGAAACATCACTATATGTAATGTAAGTAAACAAAATCCTCTCTGATCGCATCTTTATTCTTTTCTAACCGAAGAAAAATAACTAGACCGAAAGATACCAAGGAAGTCCAGTTTAAATTTTAGGAAGAACTAGCAGGTCGCCCGGCGATGTCTGGTCGTAAAATACGCATAAATATTATATTTTAATTAATGCAGAATTCTTAGTTATTATAAATAGAACTAAAGTAGCTATTAAACGTAACGTTAAATTCCATTAAAAATGAAGTAAAAACAAACAGAAAGAAACTGAGATATGTGCATGCGAATACTATGTCTTTTTTTAAGCAATTCACTTCTTGTAAGTAAAAAATACTCGAGCTGAGATCGAAACTAAAACCTAAAGACAGTGGGCCAAGTAGGATAACCTGTATGCCAGCTTGACACGATTTTGAAAAGTGTTTTCAAACCTACTTATTCTTAACATAAGCTGCCATGTTTACGTGCACGCATGCGCATTTATTAAACAGTTTACGAACTTAAAAATCCAATGACACCTACGTACCAATTTTTCAATTTTTACTCCTTAACAGCACTTTTGTTCAGATGAAAACCTATTAAAAAATTTTCGCATGTCTTAATACCCGATATATCAAGCCTGTAGATAAAAAAATTTGTTGAGTATATAGGTTGAGACGTGTCCTCGCACAAAAGCACACTCATTTTTATAGATCTATAGATTAAAAGCGAATTCCTTCAATGAGTATAATGGCTACCTGACACATAATCATAATAAGCAATGTCACGCATATAAATTCGAAGTATATTACAGACGTTCATATTTGGCGCCCGCTTTAGAAAGAAAAAAGGATCTGCGATATGTATATCTATTCGGTGCTGCAAGTCATCGTTTAATAGATATAGGTAACAATGTTGTGCTGATTCTCTTTTTCAGAGAATCAGCATATTTTGTAATAACACTCCTTCAATTTGTTATTATGTAATTATATACGACATAATCACGTTGACGCACCGGTTCTCGCCAGATAACCAAAGTTAAGCAACGATGAGTCTGGCTAATACCAGATGGGTGACCATTTGGGGATATTAGGCGCTGTATAGGGTGGAAGGACAGCACTACTGTCAAAAGAGAAAATAAGGCGTCTCCTTCAACTTGCTAGTTTGTGGAAGACCCCTGGGCAAGGTTATGAACCCTTTAACCCCCCCCCCCCGATCAGGGTAAAGTGGGGTCATGGAAAGCAGGTGACTGATGTAATACGAAAGCAATCAGGAATAATTGTGGTTTCGTATCTCGTTTTGTTGGGCAGAAGATACTTTTCGATACAATGGTCAGTTTGTGCACTGCTCGGGCTTAAAGAAACTGCAAAGAAAACTGTGGCAATACATCATTACACTTCGGAGAAAACAGCGTTAATGAGGTTGTGAATGATGAGAAACAATTAATGTTCACGAATGCCTCAAGAAAGAGAGACACGAATGTAAAGTGGTTAAAAATTTTAAACTAGAAATAAACTAAGATGAATGTACAAAATTTAAAATAATTATTTCAATTTTCACCCATACTTTGGCCCCTTAAAAACAATTTTAACCGTTTAAAGACCCATAAAAGAACAGCACGTAAAAAATCCAATCATTTGAGGACCCTGACGCCGCTCTGCGACCTTTAATTAAGGTAGAGGTATAGTTTGAAAATATGGAGACAGAAAGACAGACAGACAGAGACAGAAAGACAGACTAAGATACAGACATATAGCTGTTTATATATTAGATTCCATTGATTAGATATTTTGAGGAGGGGGTTACATTTGAGGTATTAATTTTGGGTAAAACAAATTATCTTTCATTTCTTGTCCCTATGTAATACACCTAAAAAGATTTCCACGCGTTTAGAAATTAAACTATGGCAATATGGGCTTTTGTAGGTTAAATAGGCAAAAGGGTCGACAAATGCTGACGTCACGTGGAAACTTAAAATTGCGAAATGCGGATATAGGAACGAAATGAGTTAGTATAATACAATACTAATAAAGTATATGAAATGTAATTAAAAATAATTAAAATAAAAATTAAAATAATACTCGAATGAACGAATCTCTTCTGGAGGATAAAGGTCATAAATTCTCAGAAAAACAGAAGACGAAAGGAAACAAAGATTTAGGTAATAAATTGTCGGGAAACTGAAAAGAACAAATGTCTTTCAAAAGATTTCGGTAAAAAAAAAATGTTGGAATAAGAGAAGGCGCAAAAATATCAATATTATTTATTTCTTGTTTTTTTATTTATTTTATCTTTTGCGTGAAAAACTATTAAAACACATTTCGTTTCTATATCCGCATTTTGCAATTTTAAGTTTCAATGTCACGTCACCATCGGTCAGCCATGTTGCCTATTCAGCCTACAAAAGTCTATATTTTTAAAACTAAACCATGACAGACTAACACTTGGATATAGAGAAAGAGAATATACAAAAGATGCCAATAATTGTTATTCAAATAAATATAAAAATCGCCGTATGTTTGAAATGTTGGGTCGATTCAAAAGTATTTAAGAATTTAAAATTTCATTTTCAGAATAGAAAACAGCTGCGTCTTTTTTTTATATATCTTTATTCATAACAATACCGATCTTTGCTCTCTGTAACTTGATTCGATGTGTTATAAATGGCTCGCCTGTAAAATTCTTTAGGTTTGGATGTGAAATATGAATCTAACTTATGTTTAATCTGATCTAACGATGTTAGCCTTACGTCATCTAAATTGTTTTGTAATGCTAGAAATAAGAAATAATCCGAGAGCTCTAGACAAGAAGATTGTGACCTGAACGTTTCATATCTCTGTTGCAGATATTGACGGTGTGAGACTCTTAGAAGGAACTCCTGTCATGGACATGCGTCAGAAGCAGAGATGTGTCAGTAATGTTGTGTGAGGACGAACATCATCATCATGGAATATGATTTATTTTCTGTTGACTATATTTGACAGACAAGATCT
>NC_136507.1:33631742-33644242 GCF_053919585.1 Euprymna scolopes | reverse complement strand
CATATGCACTTGTAACATGTCATCATAAAAAGAAACTTTGAGTACATTATATATGCACTAGTAGGTAGGCCCGACATTGTCAGGGATTAAATTAGGTTCAGCGAATGTTCCAGACCTCCGGTGTTTTTATTGTCATCGAAATCTGCGAAATCACCATTCGTAAAGCAAATCGACTTATTGCCTATTCTATTTGGCAACCCACACCGGGAGAAAGCTCACATACCTCCTCGCATTGACTTTGTCCACAATTCACTGTAGTCTACATTGCACTGTAGAGAACCTACTGTTGATTTTAAGAAACTATTCTAATCTAATGACCTGGATTAAGGTTTAAAATGCCAAAGTCAAGTGTAATTGTTTGATTGTGCTCTAAGCAAAAAAATCATTTTGAACGGGCCTGTGTCATATCAAGAACTTACTGTTGATCTATATGTTGGGTCTTTTTGCTGGTGCGTTGATAAAATATCTCAAATTCATCTGTGATGTTAGGCTGTATAAAAATGTTAACTTTGATCAAAATCGGCTTGGTTTTTTTTTTAATAGGATTATATTCTATTATGGTTTTTCGATACTTATCGGAGGTATTCCTATAGAAAACCTACATAAGAATATACCCAGACTCACATAGATTTGTCGGAAAATTTTATAAATATCGGCCCAACCATCGCACAGACACACACTCACACACAAACAATGTGCAATTTATATATAAGTAGAGTAAGGCACGTATTGATACCACTGTATATAATAGCACTGTTTTTTGTTTTCATATTTTTACGCTTGTAGAGGCGCCACATATGTCAAGATTAGATTTAGTTATTTAGTTAAATGGTGAGGCTATTTCTTGTGGGAAATGGCCGATCAAGTTACGAGAAACAATAAAAAGAAATATAAACGTGTATACGTCAACACCGGCGTGTGTTCCGGAGTGTTTCGATTATAATTCCAGGAAAAAGGGAAACAGCCAGCCTCCTATCTGCACATAACTGATTATAACCCTAAATAACAGTAAGTATCTGCTTTTTAAATTGTATAATTGCTTTTTAGCTGCGCTTTTGGTTTGATAATGTGGGCGTTGGTTTTATGAATCTAATAATGATACTGTTCACAGCTGTTTTTCGCAATGATAATTTTACTTTAAACATAAATATGTATATATAAAAACACTAATATATATATATATACTAGCGGGGAGGAGCGCCAAGTTTTCCCGGACGTAAAATACGCTTAAATATGATATTTTCATTTGTCCAGATTTCATATATATTATTACAGAGTCGTGATTTCAAAAGTAAAAAAAAATATAACTGTGTGCCATCAGTTGGAATCGAAACCAAAACTGTAGGATGCAAAGCTGATGGTATAACCGCTGTACCAAACTTAAAACTAAACTAAGATTAATGTGCAAAATAATATAACGATTTTTCAATTATGACCCATTTTTGACCTTTTAAAACTAAAGACCCATAAGAGAACGGTCTGTAAAAAGTCCAATTCTTAGAGGCCCCTGGCGTCGCTCTGTACTTTTAGTTTCGGAGGAGATAGAGTTTGAAAATATGGAGATAGACAGACAGATATATATATATATATATATATATATATATATATATATATATATATATATATATATATATAAACTCACTGTTAAAAAGCAAGGTAAAATGTAAGTCAAAACTATTTATTTATCTAAAATTTCTAATTTTCGGCTTATAACAAAGCTCTCATGAGGAATGTTTTGACAATACATTTTTTCTCTTTTTTCTTTTTTTTTCTTACTTGCCAGGATACTGTTTGGCGCAGTCTCTAGTTGTCAAAGATTATAGGTTGTATCGTCCAGTTCAGTGTGTAAGCGCACGATCATGTGCATGCGAACGGTTTAAGTCGAAACATAGAAATTTTAAATAAATGTTTTATTATTGAATTAGTTTGGAATTATTTTGGAGATGAGTAAATGGTATAATTCTTTATTCAATTATTTGGACTATTAACTTCATCTTCTAGTTGTTGTTTTTCACGACGTTTCGACCAATCATTCCTCTGGCCTTCGTCAGATTAACCGCGACGGGATAGGAATGTCGAATCTTCCAACTACATCCACAGCAATTGCTGCCTTCAATAGCTGTGGTCATCTCACCACGGTTTGGTCAACTAATCCTCTGATCGGCTTTGGGTGGGATCGAAACCGCTAGATCTAGCTCAACGCTCACCTGGAATCATAGAATAATTGGCTGAAACGTCGTGAAAACAACTAAAAGATAAGGATAATAATCCAAATAATCAAATAAAAAAAATGTTTATTTAAAATATTTTTTTTTTTTTTTTTACACAGTGATCACCACTTATCAAGGCCCGGAAGCCACTCAGGGATAAGGGTTATTGTAAGTACATCACGTTAGTGAGGAGATTTTATGAAGTGTTTAATTAGGGGGCGGTTCATTAGGAATTTGTTAACATTAGACTTGAAATAAAACTATTGCGCGTGTCTCAGCTTTTAACCTTCATGTTTTGAATTTCACACACACACACACACATGCACACACACACACACATACACATACACATAGGGAAAAGATAACAAAGTATCAAGGACTTATGTATGATATGAAACGAAATTGGAAATTAAAAGACGTTTCAATTATACCAGTCATCATAGGAGCAACTGGGCTTATGAAAAAGAACTTTAAAAAGTACATAGCAAGCATACTCGGTGAACCAAGTGCAAGTGAAATACAAACGATTGCACTGAAAGGGACGGCTAGAATCCTGAAAAGATATCTTGGTTGGACTCACTAAAATAGGGGTAAATGTCAGACATCTGGTTGGATGTCCCATCCCCTAGAAGAAAAAGTTTAAGAAAAATGAAAAAAAAGAGAGAAATACACATACACACACACACACACACACACACACACATATATATATATATATATATATATATATATATATATATATATATATATATATATATATGAAATAAAATGGAGGTGGAAGGACCTGGATACTCAACGTTTCGCCCGATTTATGCGGGCTTCTTCAAGAGGGATGGTCATTGACGAGAGAGTCGGAGGATTGGGGAGAGCAACGTGTTTTCCTTATGTAAATTAGATGTCATATATACATATATATATATACATTTTATGAGAGAAAATAAATTAGAGTAAACTAGTGTATTTTCTCTCATAAAATGTATATATATGTATGTATATATGACATCTAATTTACATAAGGAAAACACGTTGCTCTCCCCCATCATTATATATAGCCCCAATCCTCCGACTCTCTCGTCAATGACCATCCCTCTTTAAGAAGCCCGCATAAATCGGGCGAAACGTTGAGTATTCAGGTCCTTCCACCTCCATTGTATTTCATATCGTCGGATTTAATAACAATAATATATATATATATATATATATATATATTCTATTCAGATGTTCAGGTGGAATATCCGTGTTCTTAGATATCGGAAAATATTAGTTTAGTTTTTGTCTATCCCTTACACCTTTTAAATGTATTGGCTCCTATAAACTTCAATTTTCTTCATATACACTCATGAGCAAAAAAAAAAAAAAATGGGCCAAAACTGAAAGAAGGAAGAAATCGATTTTTCAATATTTATCCATGATTTTTTGCTAATTTTAACTGAAAATTTCTATTTTGAAGATCATTATTATTTTAGCATATAATAAGAAGTGGAAAAAGTAATCCTAAATATGGTAGGACCGCATCTTGGCGAGGATATAAAAAAACGAATTGCAGGATATAGGCAGTCCAAAATGACTTACAAGCAGATTTTTGATATTTTAAGAAAATATAGGGTAAAAAATATCCCTTTCTGTAGTGAAGCGAATTGGTCAAAGGTTCGAAGTCGAATGCTTGGTAAAAGGGAAACCTTGATTTGGTCGCTCAAGAGCATCCACTTTTAAGGAAAACCACAGACTTAAATTAACTGTTTTGAAGGATTGAAAAAAAAACTTATGTTGATCATAGCAAATAATTCAAAACAGGAGCTGGAAATTCACTTTCTAGATATACAATATCTAGACGAATGAAAGAAATGGGATTGTCTTCTAAAAAGTGTGTAAAGAAGCCATTTTTATCTAGGAAGAACATCAATGATAGAGATTTATCTCGTATTATGGCAAGAAAGATACAGACTGGTTCAGGAATATTTTCTGGTCAGATGAATCAAGATTTTGACTTGTTATTGATGCTACCGATGCTCCCGAATGGTGCAATCGAAGAACTGGAGAAATATTTTCACCAAGTTGCATAAAAACGACAGTTAAACACGGGAATAGAAAGATAATGGTATGGGGACTTTTACTGCAGCAGGAGTTTGGGAACTTATTAGATGTAAAATGTCAATCAATGCAAAAGAATACATTCGAATATTAGAAACAGGACTGTTAACAAGTATCCAGAAGCTGAGGATATCTCAGAACATTATTTTTCAACACGATAATACCCTTGCACACACTGCTAAAGTCACAAAAATGGTTTTCTGATAATTCAATTAATTTGATATTTTGGCCAATTTAAAGCCCCGATTTAAACCCAATCGAGAATATTTGGTCCATAATATCTCGTGCATTGGATGGGAGAACCTCTTCGAACAATGACAAACTGGGAAGCTGTGGAAAGCGAATGGAATAGCATCTCCTCTTCACGGTGTTTTACTTTGGTTGAGAGCATGTCTAAAAGGATTGATCTTTTATCAAAAGGGAATATGATTCCATCCTAAGCATTTATTAAAGTAAATGTCTTGTTCTGTGTTATTAGTCTCGTTTAAGTTTTCTTGTTCAATTGTTCTTTGGTCAATATAGCTTTTAGTGCAATAAAATGTATAAAATTTGTTTGGCCAATTTTTTTTTTTTTTGCTCACGAGTGGATACATTACACAATGTTTCAAGTAAATTATATTATCTTTTTATGTGTGTGTGCGTTGAGGGACAAAGGAAAATAACCTTCGTGTCGTTATTAGGTCGGCCATGAAAAGCAATAATTCGAACGGTCTTTTACCGGCTAGATGTCAGTCAGAGTAGATATCAAGCATGTCTTAAGGTACACATGCCCCGGTCTGGGAAAGAATAAGTCCGGTTACATATTAAATGTGATTTCTTTTTATGACAGGTGGCATTTTCTTTTTTTTGTTCTTCTTGAATCTCGAGACTCCATCTATCAAGTCGAAAAATTCTTTCGTTGTCAGATTTTAATAAAGGAGTGAAGCATCATGTATTGCGTTGTTGGTTAATTGGTTGTTTTGTTTTACGGCATATCCATCCCTTTTTGGGTTATTTAATGTCGAATCCAGTTCTTTGGAAATAATATTCATGTTGCATCCAGTTATTTTGTAGAAGGTTTTTATTCTTCAACTCTTTCTATTTCCAATCGCTAGTTTGTAGCGTTTGGTTTGGTTTGGTTGTTTTATAGTGGATTTTATCGTCTTTGTTTCCTGCCCTGCAGAACATGAATGAGTTTTGCAATGGTAGAGGGGAAAGGATTGCAGTATTAATGTTTGGTGTATTTTAAGTTAGGGAGTGGGGGAGATAGAAAGAGAAAAGGGTAATGGGAAGAAGGGAAAAGGGGGCAAAAGGTGGGTTGTTGTTTTTTGTTTTGCAGAACATAATTGAGTTTTGCAAAAGGAAGCAGAAAAACAAAACGCATCAATGTTTAGTGCATTTACGTCTTAGGAAGCCAATATCTTCAGACAACCTGATCTGATAGCATCACGTGGGGTGTTGTGTTAGATTGTTAACATTCTGGGCGAAGAAGGTGAAAATTAATGATTTCTCATGGAGATCAATTAGGAAATTAGACTTAATTCAACACACTATGTACCACCACAAATATTCGAATCAACACATTATTACAAATATTCGAAATCCCTTGAAGTAATAAATTGCTTGTCAGTTTTCTATGTTACGACGAGGGTCGTTTCAAAAGTAATGACTACTATTTTCTTAACTCAAAAAGTGCAAAATCTACGAAGACGGGAGTGGTAATATTAAAAGAAACGAGCTTTTTTGCTCTATGATATTTTCTACATAGTCGCCATCATTCTCAATGCGATTTTGTTAATAGTAAACACCAACTGTGCATGGGCGTTCAGATTACGCTTTGTCATAGAGAGGATCGTTTCAAAAAGTAAAGTTATTATATTTTAAAGATTCACTTATTATTATTATTATTATTATTATTATTATTATTATTATTATTATTATTAGACGAAGGTACCACTTGTGCGCGTATGTTACGTGAGTTCTTATTTAGTGCTCTTGTTTGTAAAGATAAGCGTCTTAAGACTGTTCCTGGAAGTAAGAGATCTTTGAGTCTTATGTGTGTGATCATGTTGTGAGATATAGAGACATTAACAGGTGTATATAAGGGAAGACAGTGAGAGTTTATAAATGAGAGAGACTGCATATAAATACATTTTGAGAAAGTGTTTTCATATCTAGATAGACAGACCGATAATTGAGAGGTTTGCATTTATGCCGATGGGTTGACAGGTTGGCATTTATGCTTTGACAGTTCGTATGAACGGGAGTGTTTGTATAACATAAATAGACACATATACTTTCTAACACATATTTTTTTAGATGATGAATTTCAAATAGTTTGTACACATAAATAGACAATACCTTTTTCATGTAATGATGGACACAGGAGACGGCAGTTATAAAAACATGATGAGCATTTATTCTTCTCCCACTTGAACCGGTTGGTGGCTTTGCGTTCAGGAATTCAAAGGTTCACATATTAAGTTTCAAAGTGATCGTCTCGCTTCTAGACGATTGAAACCCCATGTCTGGACCCAGACTATCGTCTGTCTCTCAGACTCCCCTCTTCTCTTCACTGACTAACTCTCACTTCCTATATTGAGAAATCCATGCATGTCCGGTCACGTGATCACAATTCACGTGCCATCAACATGCGCGAGTCGCATGTTTCTGAACATTCTGATTTCTCAATAACCTATTTTTTCTTTGTTGTTTTCACAAAGGAATTCAACCTAGCTATCTAATTTATTTAACCCATATTTTATTATCCACATTCTTTCTAACAATTGAATAGTTTATTTATTATTTATTTCATCAGAATGCACAATTTACTGGACATTGCATTTAAACCTATTGTTCTTTAAAACTTATGTCCAGGGTTCGATTTCTGCTTTCTCTTATTTTATTTTCATTTTAACTAATTTCTCTATTTTCATACTTAAATGAAAAGGGGACAGCCCTTATCATGTAACAAAGTCTCCTATTCTTAACTAAAAAAAAAATGTTAATCTACAAAATGAGCGATGTTTTGTGCCCCAGAATTTACTTTTCTACCTAGTCACCACCTTATCCAGTACACTATTGCCAGCGGTGAACGATGGAAGTGCGTAGACTGGTCGGCCTATATATATATATATATATATATATATATATATATATATATATATATATATATATGTATATATGTATATATATGTATGTATGTATACGTATATATATATAAGTATATCCACACACTTAATTTTATATTTATGTTACCCTTAAATAAATTTCATAGTTTATAAAATGTAATGAGCCTATATTACTCAGTGTGCTGCTTAGAATAATTAATTTATTAGTTTTGATTTTTCTTTACACAATATATATATATATATATATATATATATATATATATATATATAGTCATCCACATACAGTACTGTTTCGCTGTTTCACAGCTCATCAGTGCGGCTATATATATATTTCTGTAGAAATATATTTCTTATACATCAATCTTTATATGAGAAACTTAATGTAATTACCGAGCAATATAGTAAATAAATGACAAAAAGTTATATTCCAAAATTCATGATGTTGACTATCTTATAATTTATTCATTTAATTCAGTTGACTTATACAATTCTTGACAGTATCTGTTTTGTAGCGCAAAATTAATTATATTATTAATTATTATATCAGTCAGTGTCATTGAATCTATTATGCCCTTAACTCATCAGAGTTTTATGTATATATATATATATATATATATATATATATATATATATATATATATAGAGAGAGAGAGAGAGAGAGAGAGAGAGAGAGAGAGATTGGGGTGATTAGTGAACCTTTTATCTGCGCCAGCAATTAAAATCTTAAGTTTAAAAAAGAATATATTAAATAGTAGAGACGAAATAACAATTAATTATAGGCGTATGATAACTACTAGAAACTATTTATTAAACTTTAAAATACATAATAATAAAATTAATAAGTTTTATTTTTCATGGAAATCTGAAAAGTTAATAATACAATATCAATTAGTTCGAAAAGTAGGTGTGGGATTTAGCCAAAGGGACTATAACTAAATGTATCTTAATGTTATTCTGCTGCGTTATGGTGGTTAAGCCCTTTTGTCATAAAAGTTGTAAGCTTTGCTTCGATTCCCTGAAAAATGAAAACGCCAAAATCTTTTTTAAATAAACAAAGGTACAACATTAGTTCACATAAATATGTGAAATCGCACTAAATTCAAAAGCTCCAATTACTTTGCGGAAATGACTTGACTATAAAAATATTTTAAAATGTAAATATATAAATTTATTATGACCATTTCATTTGAGAATTAAACATAAAATACTTAAATCTATATTTTGGCATTAATTTAGAAATTTTGACTTTATAATTTTTTTTATGTTTCCTTTCAATAAAACGAGGAAAAACCTATAAAGTTTGGTTGTCAAGCCGAATTCTACTTCACTTTATTCGCCATGAATCGTTGTAAATATGTGGATCCTCCAAAATGGAACGTGAAGTAATATACATTTTCATACTTACAGTTCTGAATTTTTCAGATGAGGATAAATGTCACAGTGGCTAGAATACTTGTTGAAATTCAGTTGTAAAAGTTGTATTTCTAGAGGTTCAAGATGCAAGCGACCTAAAAGTACATTTGCGAATTACTTAGGATATCTACCAAGTCATGGCTGACGAAACGAGAGTCTACTACCTCCATGGATTAAATAAAGGTTTTTGTTCAAAATTCTGTAAAGATTCCCGAGTTGAGATAAAGATTTCTGAGTATAACAAGATACACCTGAAGAAGGTCGGAGGTTACATCAACCGAAACGTAGTGCAAATAACACTCAAAATCAGAACAATAGTTTGAAGAATCCAAATAATACGAAAATTAATCCTTGCCCCATTTTTTGTGCAAGTCGATTCTTTGATACGACACTCAAAAGTTATTCAAAACCACTTATGAAAAAAGTAGAGTAATTAGGAAATGTCACAGATTTTAACCCCAAATAAAAACTATGCCATATTGTCAGGAATAACGTTGCAGACGAAAAATTCACTTTGTCTTTTTTAAAAAAAATAGGTTATTGCTGCCTATATTAACAGAATACTTGGCGTTGATAGGATGCAAATTTCATAGGAATTGAATATAATTATGTAAAATTAGAATTTCTGTTAGTTCATACTTTTACATTTATTTTCAACTTATTTCATCTATAGTATAAATCTCACCTGTCTGTATAAATGTATGCATGTATGTATAAATGGATGGATGGATGTCTGCCTAAAACTTTCGACAGAGGCGACGGATATTCACGAGATTGGTATCCTTTTGAAGCTCGACCCTTCGGGCAATAAATATCGAGAAATTGGCTAAAAAGATTAATTTCATTACGCTTAACTGGCCACATTTCTACAATGAGGGGGCGCATTTTTCACCGATATTTTCGAAAGTTATTCCCTCTTTTCGATTGACTAGCTTAACTTTTAACCTGTGCCTCTTATAAGAGAAGTCAGGGTTACAATGTTGCCGAAAGTAGACACAATATCCACTTTCTAAAAACTCAAATCAACATTGATTTCAGAACTGTGTCCAATTATATTCATGCACACTGTTATTTGGCTCGATTGAACCGCCTTCCTGTAATGTCTGACGAAGTAAAGATCTTCCGAAATATTACAATACGGTACTACAGCTTACCAGTAAGAATACAATACTTGTACAACAAACGCAACACACACACAATATTTATATATACTAGCAAAAGTACTCGTCGTTGACTGGGTTCAAAAACAGCCTACAGAAAATGGACTCTGATTTATGAAAGTATGATAGGTTATGAAAAGGAAGGGTATTAAAGAGATAGCTTCGAATTTGGGGGTATCAAAACCAAAGCAAAATATGATGAAAGTAAAAATAAAATAGATAAACCCCATAATTTATTATACCATACCTGTTCACACTGAAACACTTATCACAATATTCTGTGGATCTATATTAAAAAACTCTGTTAAACTTTGTGACATATTTCCATTCTATGGAGGTCCGGCGCGAACGAACACCCCATAATTTTATTATACCATATTTCTTCAAACTGAAACATAATTATCAAAGTATACTTACGCAGATAGATATGAAAAGTCTGTATTAAAGTTTGTGCCTATTTCCATTCTATGGAGTGCAGGCGCGAACGCAGACCCCACAATTATATTATGCCATCCCTATTTAAGTTAAAACATACTTATCAAAGTATTCTTATGTACATCTATATCAAAAACACTTGTAAACTTTTTTTTAATTTAAATTTTTTATTTCCATACTTTGTGGACCAGGCGCGTACGCAGACCGCACAATTTTAATCAATCATTATTATACCAGATCAAACATACCCATTCCTGTGTCTCAATACATCTATCATTATATGTGATCAGTTTTCTATAATAGTCAATCATATAGGAGCCTATTCGTGACCAGATGCGCACACAGACGTTCAGCTCTATATTATAGATATATATATTGATTACGTCAACAATCTCCGGCCGGGTTGTTATTTCGAATATATATTTATAGAATTACTAGCATGGGTGCCCGGCGTTGCTCGGGTGTTTAGAGGTGTATATTGTGCAAAAAGAACGGTCAATTTTTTAAACTTTGACCCCTATTATAACCCCTTAACATTTATTGTTTTGGGCTCAAACTACGTTATTAAGTTAGATCCATGTGCAAGTAACCTGTATCTAAAATTTCAAGTGTTTAAATCCAAAATTGTTGGAGGAGTTTTGTAGAGTTCGCAAAGGTCAAATCGTTGAACTTTGAACCCTTAATAGCCAAATTTTTGGCCAAATACCGATCACATCGATTTTCCCAAATCTCAGTACCCTGTATATCAAATTTCGAGTCTGAGGACTAAAAATTGATAGAGTTATTGCGTAGGGAAATGTACACAGACACACAGAGAGATGGACAGACGGATAGATCCACAGACACATTCACTTTTATAGATATACTAGATTCAAACCCCGGACGAGCCCCCATTTGTTACACATGCGATAAAAGATTGGGATTTAAGCAACAACTAAACATGGGGGTATGATACGAAATTTTCGAGAAGAATAAAAACTGTTTATCTTTGAACACGTTGCCCAAAGGGGGATTATAAGGGAATTTACGGGAAAGCAAGAACCCAAGTATTTTCTCTTTATCGCGTATGTGACACAGTAAAAATAAAAAATATAAAACAAGTGGATGGAAACGCAAGGATAAATACAAATAAAAATGCGAGAAAATAACGAAATAACAAGCACTTTTCAAAGCGGTACAAAAATAAATTTATTTAAAAAAAAGAAGAGTTTAACGAAAGAAAAAGAAATGTATTCAAAATTATGGAATCCGAAGTATATCTACGCGTATTGAACGAAAGTCCTTGGGGGGGGGTAATCAAAGTCTTTGCACTTACAAGTTTCTTTTGTTTCCCCTGTGGTGTTTCATAACTCGACGACGAGACATTTCCTTCGACGTGTTTTCTTTTCTTGCTCGCACATTATATATCTGTCGCTTTCGTGAGGGATAAGATATCACATCGTGCGTTCGGCACATCCATATCTCTTTCGCATGATGGGAAAAAAGTCATCGTCTCTTTCGTGACGAAGTAAATTCATCGCATTGTCTCACATGACTGGAGAAGGTCGCGTCGTTCACGCCTCACATATCGGTATCTCCTTTTCCCATTAATAAATAAAAACAAATGAAAACAAATTAAATTATTCTCGGCGAAAGTTTATTAATCTTTACCTGTGACGGGGAAATTGATTTGAGACATGAGAATTGGGGAAAGACATTAACTTGGAGCATCGGAAGTGACGTATGATATAAACTTGGAACATAGAAACTAAAGTATGATATTTCCTTGGGACATAAGAATTAAGGTATGATACTAACTTAAGACATGGGAAATGGAGTATGATATTATCGTGAAACACAGGAACTGGGTTATAATATTACGTTAGGGCATGGGAATTAGGGTACAATATTAACTTGGGACATGCAAACTAGGGTATATTATGACAGGGTATAGTATTAGCATGGGGCATAGATGTCAGGATATTATATAAACTTGGGACATGGGAAGTTGAGTATGATATTGACTTGAAACATGGAGATTAGGGTCAGATATTAACTTAGGACATCGGAGTTAGGGGATAATCTTAACCTGTGACGTGGGA
>NC_136507.1:33611742-33626742 GCF_053919585.1 Euprymna scolopes | reverse complement strand
TACTATTATAATACTATTTTATAAAGGTTAATCTATTTTATATACTATTATAATACTATTTTATAAAGGTTAATCTATTTTATATACTATTATGATACTATTTTATAAAGGGTAATCTATTTTATATACTATTATAATACTATTTTATAAAGGTTAATCTATTTTATATACTATTATAATACTATTTTATACAGGTTAATCTATTTTATATACTATTATAATACTATTTTATAAAGGTTAATCTATTTTATATACTATTATAATACTATTTTATAAAGGTTAATCTATTTTATATACTATTATAATACTATTTTATAAAGGTTAATCTATTTTATATACTATTATGATACTATTTTATAAAGGTTAATCTATTTTATATACTATTATAATACTATTTTATAAAGGTTAATCTATTTTATATACTATTATAATACTATTTTATAAAGGTTAATCTATTTTATATACTATTATAATACTATTTTATACAGGTTAATCTATTTTATATACTACTATGATACTATTTTATAAAGGTTAATCTATTTTATATACTATTATGATACTATTTTATAAAGGTTAATCTATTTTATATACTATTATAATACTATTTTATACAGGTTAATCTATTTTATATACTATTATGATACTATTTTATAAAGGTTAATCTATTTTATATACTATTATAATACTATTTTATAAAGGTTAATCTATTTTATATACTATTATAATACTATTTTATAAAGGTTAATCTATTTTATATACTATTATAATACTATTTTATAAAGGTTAATCTATTTTATATACTATTATAATACTATTTTATAAAGGTTAATCTATTTTATATACTATTATAATACTATTTTATAAAGGTTAATCTATTTTATATACTATTATGATACTATTTTATAAAGGTTAATCTATTTTATATACTATTATAATACTATTTTATAAAGGTTAATCTATTTTATATACTATTATAATACTATTTTATAAAGGTTAATCTATTTTATATACTATTATGATACTATTTTATAAAGGTTAATCTATTTTATATACTATTATAATACTATTTTATAAAGGTTAATCTATTTTATATACTATTATAATACTATTTTATAAAGGTTAATCTATTTTATATACTATTATAATACTATTTTATAAAGGTTAATCTATTTTATATACTATTATGATACTATTTTATAAAGGTTAATCTATTTTATATACTATTATAATACTATTTTATAAAGGTTAATCTATTTTATATACTATTATAATACTATTTTATACAGGTTAATCTATTTTATATACTACTATGATACTATTTTATAAAGGTTAATCTATTTTATATACTATTATGATACTATTTTATAAAGGTTAATCTATTTTATATACTATTATAATACTATTTTATAAAGGTTAATCTATTTTATATACTATTATAATACTATTTTATAAAGGTTAATCTATTTTATATACTATTATAATACTATTTTATACAGGTTAATCTATTCAGCGTTACCTGTGATTCATGATACTAATAATATAGTATCACATATTGCTTGCCAGCTCTATAGTACCTTACGGGCACTCACTATTTGGCCACCAATCAGTGAGAAAAAGACTAAAATCTCGCAGTAGCTTCATCAATATAGAGGAAATTGATCCTCGCATCAGCCTCGTATAGGATTGAACGATGGCGAGACTATAACAACAGGATAAAAATGAAGCCCTTCCATACCCAAAATCAACACTCCCCGAGGGTTCAAACCTTGGTAGAAAAAACTGGGTGACTCTAAATAGAGCCAGAGCCAAAGTAGGCAAAACAAAAGACAATCTCCACAAGTGGGGCCTAGACACCTCACTTTTATGTCCATGTGGAGAGGTACAAACGATGCACCACCTTAGGGGAAACTGTTGATTGGGTCGTCATTGCTCAAACCAAGACCTTAAGGAGGCAAACAGCACCGCCATGCGATGAGTTAATTTCTGTTGCGATAAGATATGATGATGATCACATATTGTTAGTAAGTTAAGCAACATAAGCATGGTTATTAATAGATGGGTAATCAATTTCGGAATACCAGGTGCTGTACGTAGGAAGACACCAACATCTCCCTGCAAGAGTTCCTATTCACAATGCCTCCCCACGGGACAAAGTTAGACACCAGGGCCGTTTTTATAACGTGAAGAAAAGGAACAAAAATAAAATTGTCTCAATCGTGAAGGATTTCTCCTCCACTGACAGAGAACAACAAATTGAAGTGTAGCATCGGAAGAACAGATACTACACTTTGACTTTGGCCCGAAGGCCAAGCAAAAACCTAACGTCGTTATCTCCCTTAACGAGATATACATACGACTGGGGACCGTTTGTGAATTTCATACTCTCACAGATCTTTCTCCTTTGGAGGAAGTCAGTTAGAACCGCATAGGGTTAGGGCGTTCCATTTTCCATATATTGTTAGATGCATATCTTAATTACAGAATGCTCAATATCCTCAATAGAGCAGGTGCGTTAAAAAGCAGCATCACTTACGAATACGCACGTCTTTGTCTTTTGTTATATGGTTGTATATTAGTTAAAATAAATAGTGTTTTCTTACTGTCATAAGTGTCTTATGTCAGTAAGCGAAAGTGCTCAACATCCTGGTATGCAAGATATGTTTAAAGGTCGCATTGCTTACACCAGAGTCAATATTAATTGATCCAGTCGATTAAGCTCAACGATTATAAGTATTAGTAATCGATCATATTATTATTATTGGAATTCTTTCATCTTTTCCTTGTACTTATTTGTGAATCATTCCACGGATTTCTGCCTTTTGAATTATTTTGGACCATCTTCCAATTACGTGATTCCTTTGGAGATTACTTGTGCGAATGGAAATTTAACTAACTTCCTTGAATTTGCTTTTTTGGATTTTACCGTCATTGGATACTTTACCTTTCACCAGACTATCCAATCATGTGAAACCGCTTTATTATTCACTCTATTCCCTCTGCTTCACTTTTTGCTATCAAGTAAGATCTATGACTTACTTATAGTTTCATCAAATACTTTTGCAAGCAAAATCCGATCCTGCATTTTGCTAAATCCTACCCTCTGATGAGAAGGAAAGTATTTCTTCGAAACTCCGCGGATTAAGGACTACCCATTTATTTCGTGTTTCCTTTTCAAATTAAATATGTTTTTAACTCTTTTTCAAAGTGTTTTTAACATGTTTTTTAAACTAATTGTTCTTATATATATATGTGTGTGTGTGTGTGTGTGTGTGTGTGTATTATGATTTCGCAATGACCAAGGCTACTTGCTCTTATATATATATATATATATATATATATATATATATATATATATATATATATATATATATATATATATAATGATTTCGCAATAACCAAGGCATTAATAAATTATAACAGGCTTATCATAAAATGTATTTCTTCAGTGTTACAATTGTTTCTTAACCATTTGACAAGCTAAAACATTACATCGTTAAAAGATATTCCAAAATGGCTAATCTTCAGACACAAAATACAACAGTAATTTGTGTATGCGTTTGTATATATATTAAAATTGTATTTTGTATCTGATTATTTACCATTTTTGAATATCTTTTGGTGAAAACAATGTTTAAGCTTGCCCGATTGTAACACTGAAGAAATATATCTTATGATAAACTTATTATAATATATTATTGTCTTGGTTGTTGCGAAATTATAATATACACATATGAATATATATATAGATGTATATATATATATATATATATATATATATATATATATATATATATATATATGTATGTATGTATGTATATGTGTGTGAGGGGGTTGTTCCGTTATAGAAGTGTTGATTTAATTTGAATAAAATAAAATAGGCATCAAGTACACTTGAATGTCAAATTCCAGCGCCATTTTACGAAAATAAACAACTATTTTACTTGTTTGAAATCTATAATTTACATATATTTAGGAGTCAGCCGCCATCATTTTTTTACTTTTGTTACTTTTTTTTTTCTTCGTCATGTTGTAAGCTTGGAGAAAGAAATATCTGTAGTAAAGATCCGCGTGTTGTCTCCCAACGGTTGTATTTTGAAACGTCGAGAACGATGCGTTGGCTACGCGAGATTAACATAAGGATTGTGAGTTCCGTTATAGAACCGTTGATTTAATTTGAATAAAATAAAATACATATCAAGTGCGCTTGCCAATCGTTTATTATTATTCATTCATTTAGTAAGGGAATACATCAATGGGGGGGTAAAAAGGAACTCCAAACCCCACGTATATATATATGTGTGCGTGTGTGTGTGTATGTGTGTGTGTGTGTGTATTTAAACAGATCTTACACAACGTGATCCATCTTTGCAATCTTCAAAAATAAAAGAGAAAACAGAAAAGTGTTTTTATATATATATATATATATATATATATATATATATATATATATATATATAGCCAGTAGAGTTTAGTTTCCTAGAAGTACATCCAATGAAACAACATGTGTCTACCAAAATAGTGCTCAATGAGTGAACAGAGCAGGTATATTAATTTTATTTATACAAACATTAATGGCTACATATGTGCATACATGTTTCTGTAATCACCCTCGTTGGGCGATTACGTCTTCAGGCCAAGAATTACCGTCAAAAGTGACATTTCCACCAAATACATTTTTTTATTTCGTTTATCAAGTTACAATACAACCTGGGTGGGAGTCAAAAAAAAAAAAAAACGGTAAAAGGATGAGTGAGGTCTTTGAAGATAATAAACATCTTTTTTTCTTTTCCCCTTCCCCCATCCAACCTAACTTTTGGTTTTTTATGGCATAGGGTACTTGAGAGTTTAGTTTTCTTGTCTTAGAGTCTGTAAGTTAATAACCTTAGCTATGGTCAACCAAGTACTGACCGGTGCCTTTTAATCTACCTCCACCCACACATACATGCAACACACATATAACACACACATACACAGACACCGCCAACACACACATACACACATTAATACATATATTCAAAAGCGAATCCATGCTGAACGCTCTTTGTTTTATTTACTGAAACTAGACAATAATTCTGAAACTACGTAGAAATAAAGTAAAAATTACATTAAGGTAAATAAAACAAAACAAAAATGAATAAAAAATATATAAATAAGAACAAAAATTAAATAAAATAAAACAAATAAACCAACAAAATATGAATAAATATAAACCCCGAAAGTTATCTAAACCCCACATGTACCTATATGCGTGTATCAATACACTTATAAATGTCTACATTTATCTACACCCGCGCATATATACACACACACATTACAGACATACAGAGACATATAATAGTATTTTTCTTTACTTATGCAGCGTGGTAACCTCTTCGTATATGCAATATTATGCTACCCGAATCCAGACGGGTGTATATATATATATATATATATATATATATATATATATATATATATACATATATATATACATATATAAACACACACACAACAGACATACACACATACATACATATATATACATACATACACATACATACATATATAACATATATATATAAACAACATTCGGACATCAATACATTTTTGTAATCTATATTGTTACAACAATTCTATATGAGGCAGCCTATTCTAATAGTTCAGAAATATACATGTATATACATACATCTACATACAATAGACACAGAGATACATCCACATACAAACATACACACATATATAGAGATACAGAGATATATATATAAACATACAAACATACATTCATACATAAAATACACTTATACATACAAACTCACACAAATATAAACATATACATATATACATGTACCGTGTCACCAAATGATACATCTAAAGTAGAAGCAGACATGAATACATTTACTATATAAATTCACCTTTTCTATCAAATTCTACACGTCTAGTTATGTTTCATGGCCCCATCCGCTTGTTACACTTTCCTAAGTTGTAGGTTTTTTCCGTAAAAATTGACACTACGTAAAAATTTATATTGAATTCAGCATGAAGTTCATAAGGTTATCCTCATATTTAACAAACATTCTTTCGATGGTAAGGCAGATATACATAAGATGTATCACGATACAATAATAATATATAATAACACATGATAGAAATCAGAGTATTTAGGTTATACAAACCGAGTATATAAGCTTATATATTGTAGTACTTACCTTCATCTTTGTTTATTCACTCTAATACCCTTATTCCCTTTTCTTCCATTCACCCTTCATTCCTTACTTTCTTTCATCTATTTATTTCTTCATTTTTTTTATATATATTAATAAATTATTTTTCCTACCCGGGTATATAAAGATCATATATCCATACATGCACACACCCAAAAATATCCATATGCATACGTTATTACGAGCTTCACTGAAAACGATCTATTACTCATTTGGTTCAAATATACCTTCACAGGTACTTATTTCGGCTAGTAATACCATAACTGCTCGATGAAGTAGAATATTAAGTGACTTACGTAACCCATACGGGTATGATTATAGTTGCGACCTCACTTATCCTCTTTGTGAGGGGGTTATTTGATGGGGGTTAGTTGTACTTATAGCAGTTCCAGTCTCCTAATTTAGAGTTCCTTAAGTGCGTGTATTCTGAAATGTTTGCAGGATATAGCAGTTTCTTGTTTAATATTCAATAATTTTTCTCTGTCTTTAAACCTAGTTATCTCAAGTTTTTCTGATAAGCATAATAGACATGGTGAGTTCAATGAGTAGCAAGTATTAGCCCTCCTAATAATCTTCCATTCTATACTAGGTGTTTTATTTTCTCTAACTAATTTCCAGTAATATAACGATAAGGAAGTGTCCTTTTCATATGTTTGATTATTCATCGAGCGTGTATGTCCATATAATCTATTTTTGAAAGTCATTTGGGTACTCCCTATGTAGAATCTTTCGTCCCTTGGGTTCTCCACCGGGGTTTATATTTATTCATATTTTGTTGGTTTATTTGTTATTTTTATTTTATTTTTGTTCTTATTTATATATTTTATTTATTTTTGTTTTGTTTTATTTACCTTAATGTAATTTTTACTTTATTTCTACGTAGTTTCAGAATTATTGTCTAGTTTCAGTAAATAAAACAAAGAGCGTTCAGCATGGATTCGCTTTTGAATATATGTATTAATGTGTGTATGTGTGTGTAGGCGGTGTCTGTGTATGTGTGTGTTATATGTGTGTTGCATGTATGTGTGGGTGGAGGTAGATTAAAAGGCACCGGTCAGTACTTGGTTGACCATAGCTAAGGTTATTAACTTACAGACTCTAAGACAAGAAAACTAAACTCTCAAGTACCCTATGCCATAAAAAACCAAAAGTTAGGTTGGATGGGGGAAGGGGAAAAGAAAAAAAGATGTTTATTATCTTCAAAGACCTCACTCATCCTTTTACCGTTTCTTTTTTTTTTTTTTTTGACTCCCACCCAGGTTGTATTGTAACTTGATAAACGAAATAGAAAAATGTATTTGGTGGAAATGTCACTTTTAACGGTAAGTCTTGGCCTGAAGACGTAATCGCCCAACGAGGGTGATTACAGAAACATGTATGCACATATGTAGCCATTAATGTTTGTATAAATAAAATTAATATACATATATATATATATATATATATATATATATATACCCTTTCCTGTTTGCTCTTTTGTTATTTTAGGAGCGCAAACATGGCACACGCTGTGTCAGATTTGTATAAAACATGAGTTCTTAACGCCTGCGGTGCTTTGGAAAACTGTTGTAAGTAAAACAATATTTGCTCTTCAGATTAATTTTAGAGATTAAAATTCACTGTCTTTGGGATTAAGAGGTTTTCTTATGTTTCTTTTGTTTTATTTTGTTTTTTGTTTTTTTTTTCTTCTTTTATGCTTTTTTATCGTCTTTTACCAGAGGGCGTTGGTTGCTTATTTAATATAATACACTTACACTGTGCTGTTGGGAACATGTAACGACTTGGTGAAATCTCACGTACGATGAACCGGATATCCGCGTCATTCTATCTCAGGTCATCAAACTTTGACAACGGCTGATGAATAGTTGTGATACGTTCGATGAATAATCAATAACTGCACCTATCCACACACACACGCGCACACACACACACACACATGCGCACACACACAGATATATGTGCTTGCGTGTGTATGTATTTAGTTATATATATAGTGTCTTAAAGTATCAGCCCGTGGAAAGAAAATTCAGTTCGGATTTCAGAATGATAATGTTGTTATTATTTCGGATACGTTACATTAACGATAGCTGCTTGTGATTTTGTAACTGTTTCCATTGTTACAATATGATGATGATGCGGCTGTTTAAAACTTTACTTCAAATAGGAAGTTTCCACGTAAGGTCAAACTAAGTTAAGTGAAATTTTCCATTAGATTTAGAGCTACACTTTTAGGGTAGGAAATTTCGATTCAGATGGACTTTTTTGAAGATTAAGGAGATCAGATAAGTTTTTAAAAAATAGAAAATTTCAATCATATTCATAGTTGCGATATCGGAAGTTTCCATACTTGATTTTTAAAAAAAGTAGAAGATCTACCTCTTATATATAGACGTGTACGTGAGCGGGCATAATTTCTAGATCTTCTTCTATCCTACAGATTTTTCTGAGAAAAAATGCGGCGAAGTACTCTACGACGTAAATTAAATCCCATTTCAATCAATGGAGTTAGTTGTTGTCCCAGTATTTCAGCCACTACGAAAATAAAGAAAAATAGAACTCGTTTCCTATGAAAGTTAAAAGCGAGACATCACTGCTTATTGAGGCAGCTACAACCTGTGAACGAGAAAGACGAACGGCTGCTTTCTGTCTACTATACAACGGCAACTAGTTGTTCACAATGCAGATGCAAGAACACTCAAATCTATAATGGTCACAATATATACTTTCTGTTAATACGAATATGAATTAATTGAAATCTACGAATTATTTTGTTCTGCATTTGTTTATTTTATGTTAATGCATTGATTTTTTCTGAGGTTACTTCAATACCATATATGGCAGACGTTCTATTCAAGGAATTCACTCGTTTGTCTAGTTCTTCGTTTCTAACTTGCTCATAATTATCATCAGAGTGACCATGGCGTGATTTGCCCTTCAATATATACGGCGCCATCACGTTGACACACCGGTTCTCGTCAGATCACCGAAGTTAAGCAACGTACCAGATGGGTGACCATTTGGGAAGGCAAGACGCTGTATGTACCGCGAGGTAAAATATCAGGTTGAGAAACTGGTGCGGTCTATCTTTCTCTCGAGGGTAGATGGGACTCTTTAATCCGTGGTAAGCGCCCCGTCTAGTGATGGCGTCACGATGAAAAAAATACTCTTGATAGTCCTGGCGAAGCAAGTATTCAACTACCGACAAGATTTGATTTACACTGCAAAATGTGTGTGGTAAGTTCAATCTCGGCTGTGACCGCGCTAGATGGATGGATGGTCATTCAATGCTGACTGTACAAGAACCGTTTTCATGAGCACCTGTCATGCATTGCGCAGGGGGGAGTTGTTAAATAGTGTGGACGGCAAGAGACGTAATTCGGACTAATGTGTCGTACTTAATGATAACCTTAACTACTGTATCTATTCAACATATGTAGGTGCAAATATTTAACAAAAAAAAACAACATACTTTACAAACGGTTCATCTTCAATCACACATACGATAACCTTGACCATTACAATTCTATCCTGATCAGAGTGAAGTAGTCCTCTTTTTTTTCTTTTACGGAAGTTCACCACTAACAAGGCATATTGCCACTTGAATGTAAGGGGCTACTATTTTAGGACCATGCCTAAAAAAGATTAACAAGACGTTGGTTGACGTTAAATTTAAACTTCTGCATATCAGTACAGTCAGGACAGCGGGTAGCAGGAAGGGAATTCCAAGATGTAGCTGTTCGAGGAATGAAACTATTAGATTAGAAAGCTTTATGGCATTTAGAGACCTCATCAGTGAAGGGGTGAGATTTTGTTGGTAAGGGGACCTGTACGTCGAGGGGGCACGTGCAACGAGTTCATCAAAGAACATTCCATTAAAATACTTGTAAAATAGGTACAGGGATGCAACATTGCGACGATGGGACAGGGGGTAGAGCTTAGTTGACAAAGTGGGACCTATTAGATTGAAAAATCTTTTTGGGATCCTATACAAGAGGAAGGGGCTAGTTTTATATGTGGCAACAATACTTAATGCATGGGCGAATGAAGACCTTGTAGAGAGACAGGATGCTCACAGGTGTGAGTAGTCTTCGAGATCGATAGAGAGAACTCACCTTCTTTGCAGCAGTCTTTGCAATGTCCTTAATGTACTTGTTTCAATTTATTTTGCCCACAAATGTTAAGCCGATGAGTTAGAAGGAACAATTCTCGTGTATGATTTTATTTGTTATGGATATCAGTGGTAAAAGAGACTTCTTGTAATTGTTAAAGGAGAGCAGTTTAGTCTTACTAGCATTAAATGTTACCATCCATTTGCGACCCCATTCTACTACAGTCTGGAGGTCATTTTCTAAGGATTCGGCCACTGTCTTTGATTTGTGTACACCTGTTCTTCCTTTATGCATGTTATAGAGCGTTGTGTCATCAGCAAATATACCCATCTCGGACACAATATTATATATATATATGAATATCAGGAATAATAGTGGTCCAAGCATCGACCTATGAGGCACTCCCGCATTAATTTTATGCTACTTGGATGTAATTAGTTTACAAAATATTTCTCATCTGTATATTCTTCAGTCAATTAATCCGGAAAATACCTGGCACGCTGTTGGTTTACCTATTCTTCTGGGTTATTCAATGAAGGGTATTGGTGTATTTTGGAGACTCTTTTGGGCTCTTTTAACAGCAGGTTTTTCTCGTCTTTCTGTTTCATTTGTAAGACAATATTGTCCAAAATGTTTGGCCAGTTTCGTGATGGAAGTTATTCTGTTGGAGCTTATCTTTTTGTTTTGTTTTGTTTTATTTTATTTATTTTATTTATTTTTTTTTTTGCTGTCGATGTTCCACCATGAGGTCCGGATTCGGTGAGCTCATCCGATATTGCCTAGCGATCACAACAGTGACACGATGTTGATGGTCATTTTCCGAGGCATCCATTATTTCCTGCTCCTCTGGGCAGACAGTGGTTTTTGTATGTTACAATTGAGTGTAAACAGTTTCTTTATTAATGTCATTCTGTGGCAATATGTCAACAATGTCAAATCTGTACGTTATCACAGAAATGTCTAATTGGTTAATTGTGTTTATCTTGTTTTGCCTTGCAAGTTGTTTGCATCATTATCTGCTAATTTTTTGTCTCAACTTTGCATACCGAATCGAATCGTTTCTTCTACGCCAAGATTTTTGTATTCTTCTTGCTCTTCTACGTCTTTGATGTAAGTATCCTCATCAAGTTATATATTTTCCGTTTGCATCTTCTTCCCGGCTCTGACAGGGCATTTGGTACATTTATTCAGGCTAAAAATCATTCCAGTACCCTTGGAAAAGATATGTACGAACTGCAAGTGTCGACTTAATTCAGCGTTTGAACTGGCATACAGCTCGAGGTCATCTATGAAGATATGTCATAGTGCATTTTCCAATGAAATGAAATTAAAAGAAATTTCAGTAATGGTTGTGACCCAACGGGTCATGGTTACGTCTCGTATGTAGCAGACGTTAGGCACTATTTTTTTACTTTACAAACAATGTGTATACTAATCTAGTGTGTGTCTCAAGGTTAGGATCTATCCTGTTGATGAAAATCCTTCTTGGCTGAGGTAATTTGCGTTGTTTCTTAAAATAAAGGGGCCCATTTTGGGGTAGTTCGATTTTATTTATCCTAAAATGCAACGTCGTGCTTGTTCTTGTAGCAAGGACAATTCTTAGGAACTCACCTCACGTGTGGCTGTGTACCTGTGTGTCTGTGTGCCTGTGTGTGTACGTGTGTGCGCGCTCGCGCGCGTATGTGTGTGCGTGTGTGTAAAAACAAACATTGCGACAGATTTATAGTCTCAAGGGAGATAACTCCATCTAGGATTTTCTTGTTTTGCGGCATTTTTTTTTTTTTTTTCTAGTGTCAGTTAAGAATAAAGTAAGACAGGTTTCTTAAAAATCATTACATTGTTTTCGTTAAAACCGAATAATCAACAGTTACTATATGAATTTGCAAGCAGACGTACAAAATAGTAAATACACAAAAACGCGTTAAACATGGGTTCATGCTAAATCTTTCGAAATAAACAACACGACAGCTCTACGTCACAAGGGAGATAATTCTAATGCCACGATTTGCTCTGAGGACAATCTTGGTTGCATCGAACTCCGACTTGAAAAATTTGGGTGGCATTATTCATTTTTTTTTATATATTATAATCGTCATATACTCTAAAACTGTTTATGTATTTTTCATAATGAATAAGTTTTATGTTTCTGACTGTTTTGTTTTTAGATGAGCATTGATAATTTGGGATATTTAAATTCTCCTAACGACTATTCTTCAATTTGCTTGTATTTACAACGTATCGACCGATGTAACCCCAGACCCTTTTCCAGATCCCTCTTTCGAAACTCAGGATCATTCTAGTCCAACTTGGAAAAATCGGCACTTCTAAAGTAGTGCAGAAGTACAGCTTTTTTTGGTTTACAGTTGGAACATTTGGAGAGTGCAGAGCAGGGGCAGACAAATGCAATTTCAGGGCCGAATTGAGAACGCCACAAGTATTGTCACATTTTCATTTTTTTTGTCATGTTAAAAACTAGATGTTGGTGTTATTAATATTATAAGCTTTGTTGCAGTAAAAATAAAAAGTTACCTCAGCTTTAAAAGTTTACTCCTTGTTTTATTAAAGAGTTTCGTTCTTTCAAGAATGAGAGTTCAATAGAAACGTTGTTTTAATTTAAATAAAATAAAATACGCATCAAGTGCGCTTGAAAGCCAAATCACAACGTAATATTAGGAAAATAAACAAATATTTTACTTGTTTGGAATTTATCAAATATATATTTTAGAGGTAGACTCCATCCTCAGTGTGGTGTTTTGTTTCTTTTTTTCCCCTTTTCTTCTTCCTTGTCATGTTGTAATTTTGGAGAAAGAAGTCTGTATAGAGCCGCGCGTTGTATCTGGCGGTTGTATTTTGAAATGTTTTAACGGTGCGTTGGTAACGCGAGAATAACGTCACGAATGAAAGTTCAATAGAAACGTTGTTTTAATTTGAATAAAATACTAATCAAGTTAAAGATTAATTTTTTTAAAAACCTTATCAAACCATTTACATTTTTTAAGTTGGCTTCGTTTTTTTTTTTTAATGTTTTCATCTAATGAAAATATCGTTGGTTCGTTAGTTTTTCTTAGTAGTCGCGTAAAAATCTACATTTTATATTATTAACTAGCAGGGCTACCCGGCGTTGCTCGGGACCGTATAAACAATGAAAAAACAAAAGCAGATATTGAACATATGTTTTATTCTTAGGGGAGAGGAATCTTTCATCTCAAGTTTTAGCGTTACAAACAAACATTTGTCTTTTATATATATAGATAATGACAGGTTTTTTTTGGGCCCCCGCTCGAAGATAACTGATCAGTTGACCAACTTCTAGTGGTCCGTTTGACGTGAAATTTCGATATTTGTCATCCGGGTGATGGGGCTTCGATATGATACCAAATTTGTCAAGTTTGGTTCCGTCTTTCAAAAGTTTTAGCGTTACAAACAAACATACATACACACAGACGTTTGGCTTTTATATATATAGAAGATGTTATCAGCTTTGTTACATTAAAAATAATTTCATCGCAGCTTTATTTTTAGAATGCTTTGATGTAATAAAATATATCATTAGATCGAGCGTCCTAAATTATGAGATGAAAACAATAGACGAATTTCTTAGTAAAAGAGTGGTCTCCCTTTGTACAGTGACCTATTGTAAAACAGCGCCGAGAACAAAAGTGCTTAGGATTTATTCGAAAATTCGATTTTTCAGGCATGACAGGAAAACAAATGTACACATAACTAAAGAAATGGCAAAAACACTAGCGGATGACCTCCAATCTGTAGTGGAATGGGGACATAAACGGATGGTCACATCCAATGCTGCCAAGACTAAACTGGTTTCCTTCAATAATTACAAGAAACCTTCTATACCTCCAATAGCAATGGCCAATGACATTTTATCTCCGAGAGTACATCTTTCAAACTGCTTGGCCTAACGTTCACAGGAAACATGAGCTGGAACAATTATATTGAAAACATTGCCAGGGCCTCTGCGAAAAAGGTAGGCTCTCTTTACCGTGCTAGAAAACTACTGACACCTGAAAGTATCCTGTACCTCTATAAGGCCACCATTCGCCCATGTATGGAGTATTGTTGTCACATTTGGGCGGGTGCATCTGCTTTTAGTCTCTCGCTCTTAGACAAGGTTCAAAAAGAGTCGCCAATCTGATAGGCCCTGAATTGGCATCTAAGCTCCAGCCTCTGTTCCATCGACGAAGCGTTTCATCCCTCTGCCTGTTCTAAAAGTATTTTAATGGTGAATGCTCTGACGAACTGCAGACACTTGTGCCCCCACGACATAGACACCCTCGACAAACCCGACAGGCGGCTAAATCCCACCCCCACACAGTAGAGATCCCTAGATGTAAAAATCTTTCTACTCCAGTAGTTTCTTCCCCAGAACCGCTAGACTCTGGGATTCCATTCCAGGTCCCTGCTTCCTTAACTGTACTGACATGCAGAAGTTCAAGTGTAACGTGAACCAACATCTTGCTGCCCAAATCCCTACATAGTGCCCCAGTAGTTGCTGCCCCTGATAGTAGCCCCCTACACGAAAGTGGCAATGTGCCTTGTTTGGGGTGAAAATGTAATTTAAAAAAAGCAAAAATAATATTACATACTTAATTTTCATGTCGAAAATAGTAATATATCTAAAAATTACGAAATTTCATCGACCAAAACAACGGCTATTGTGTTTTTAGTAAAAA
>NC_136507.1:33516742-33609242 GCF_053919585.1 Euprymna scolopes | reverse complement strand
CTTTATTTCTTTTTTTCTTTCTTTCCTTTTTCCAGTCTTTCGTTTTTTTCTTTCTTTCTTCCTTTTCGTTCTTCTTTTTTTTCTGTTTGCCAGTTATTGTTTTTTTTTCTTCCTTTTATTTTTTATTTTTATTTTTTTTCTTTTCATTTTTCTTCATTTGTTCTTTCTTTTTCATTTTTGTTCTCTTCCTTTCTTTTTTTCTTTCTCCTTTTAATTTCCTTTCTTTTTCTATCTTTTTTTTCCTCACTTCTCTCTTTCATTCTGTCATTTCTTCATTTTTTTCTTTTTTCCTTCAGTCGCCTTTTCATTGGTTCTTTTTTATTTCTCTTTCCATTCTCTTTCTTTTCTTTTTTTTTTTTGTTAGCTTCAACACTTCTAATCTCGTTTCAACACCCAATGCTCAGACAATTGTTCTGCGCCACCTCCACAACTCCAGATCGAAATAGATGGCTTTTCTCTGTAAGAAACCACTTGTTTTAGTAAACATCTAGTTTCACTTCAGATCTGAAATGAAAAATCTATATCCAATCTTGGTAATGTCACTAAATAGCGTTTGTTGTTGAGATGAGAAAAAAATGCATTAAAAAGGTTTCTTATCTTAAATATTATTTTATGAGGAGTCATTTCGTATAAAAAGTTAATTTGTTTTAACCATCGAAATTTGAGAAATGTATGTGTAAACATTCAATAAGCAAAACATCAACATGGCTGCCACTTGCAATTTTCGTAGACCAAGAAGCAACCTTGACCTTACGATCAAAAACTAAGATAGAGTCAGAACGGAAAGAACCAACGAGACGTCGGTGAATCTCTTTAGTTCGTATCTTTATGAATTTATGTGGAGAGAACGAGTAACACAAATAAATTCGTCGAAATTCTTTGATGCACCGTGTGCATTTATGATAATTTAAACAATTTTCATTTTTCTTATGTAGAATAATTGCAAGAAAAAAAAACATGAAAAATAATTTAAACAACCTTTAAACAATTTTCATTTAAATTAATTTTTTCTTTACTTTAGATTTTAAATATTTTAAGCAACTTTTATACAACATTTATTTTGAAGTAAAATTTAGTTTTAATTTAAAAATGGAAAATATTTTATGTAGAATAAATTCATGCGACGCAGCAAAGGATTTCGTTCAATTTATTTGTGACACTCGCCTTCTTCACATAAATTCATAAAGATACAAACAAAACAGATTCGCCAAAGTTCTGGCGATTAGTTTTTGAGCGTAAGGCTGCCTCTTGGTCTACGAAAATTGCAAGTGGCAGCCATGTTAATTTTCTGCTTATTGGATGTTTACACATTTTAATCGTGCATTTCTCGAGTGGGTAAAATAAATTAACTTTTTACATGAAATGATTTCTCATGTAATAATGTTTTAAGATTTAAAAAAAACATTTTTAGTGTCCTGTTTTTCTCATATCAACCGCAAACCTTATTTAGTGACATTATTCTAATATTTTATTAAATTGCTGGAAAAATGATTGAATCATTTGAAATTACTTTACTTCTGATGCAATTCTTTACTCATATAAAAGGTAGATCCGTTCTAAGATGGAGTGTTGCTCCCATATCTGGGGAGGTGCTGCTCAGGGCACTCTCTCTCTCTCTCTCTCTCTCTCTCTCTCTCTCTCTCTCTCTCTCTCTCTCTCTTTCCCTGACAAACTACAAAATCAACTTAGAAATTCAGTGAAAGATTATCTCTTCTTTCTAGCACCCACCCCATCCTTTGGCACCAATCCGTTAGAATCAAGGCAATTGTTGATATGGCTTTCCCCCTCCCTCTGTGTAATGAGCTATAGTTCTGCTCGTATACAAGTCTGTTTGCTCCACTCTCCCAGCTTTTCTTTCTCACTCGTTGAGAATAGAAACGATATTTGTTACCGAAACAGTGACAGAAAATTGACCAACAGAAGATACTGTTATTAAAGTTTTGAATTTTTGAGATGCGGGCTGATTGTATTGATCTTACTATTTAATTTTAGAAAAAAAAAGAAATATTGTACACCCTTAAAATTTCGGGGATGGAGGGGATATAATCCCTTTTCGATCTTTATTAGAGTGGCCTTCCCTTTGTCAACCATTTTTTTTTCACAAAGTCGAAACAATAATAATAAAATAGCGATTAACTCAGAGATTACGAAAATACCAACGTAGCCAATAACTTTTCTCTTTCTTTTTCCAAAGAACAACCAACATGCCTGAAGACGGTCAATGGCCAAAGTTGCAAAAATAACACTCAGGATAAGAACAATAGTCCAGTCAATATAAGTAATATAAAAACAAAAAAAAAACGAAGTGACGTTGTTTTTCTTAAGCAATGCGACCTTTAAACATACCTTGCATACCCAGCATGTTAAGTAATTTGGATTACTGACATATGACACTTCTGACAGTAAGACAACATTATCTATTCTAGCTAATATACAACCTAATAACAAAAGACCTAGAAGTTCTTTCTCTTGGGTGACGCTGCTTTTTACGCACCTGCTCTATTGAGGATATTGTAGTACTCTGTGATTAATATACGCAACTAACAATATATAGAAATTGGAACGTACTAACCCTGTACGGGTTTAACCGGCTTAGTAGGAAGTTCCGTGGGAGTATGAAATTCACAAGCGATCCTCAGTCGCATGTATATTCCCTTTAGGGGAGATGACAACGTTAGGTTTTTGCAACTCTTGTGTCGACGTCCTTCTATATACTGAAACGTTGCACAAATAATGTTGTTTGGAAGAAACAGTTAACGTTGTTAACATGTATGTAATCAAGTGTAGTTGCTCTTTTAACTTGTTGGGTATTTCATTCTGGTCTCCAGATAATGTCAGATAATAAGAAGCGAATATGCGAATATGCGAATATGCGCCATTCTGGGGCCTATTTCTCCCTTCAGACTTGTATATAATGGAGTTTATAAGCTGCTTATTCGATTGTAGGGCAATCCATTCTGGTTTACAGACAATGTTGAATCATCATGAGATAATATGAACAAATTACTTTTTCAAAAACTGGGGATCACATTTCTATATAAATTTAACGTAAAATGAGCACCCACTTTCTGGTCACCTAGTGACAATTTTTTAGGGGGGGGGGCTGAAAGCTTTTTTTTTTTTGCAATTTTTTAATTACTTTCTATTTTTACAATCACCTTTAAACTACCGTCTTGTATAGGTTTACAGATATGCTGAAAACGAATATCGCATTAAAATTTGCCGCGAAGAAGTAGTTTTCCGGATGTTAAGCAATGAAATTCCGGTAAATTTTTACTTACTTTCAACTTTAACAATCACTTTTATAGGGTTTTTTCGGGTATGCTGAAAGGAATACTGCATTAAAATTTGTCGCAAAGAAGTAGTTTTTCGGATGTTAAGCAATGCTATGTAATCAGTGATGGTCATTTGTGCACGCGCAAGCGCGCATATTTCTGACGCGCGCGTCAAAACTATGATACAGAAACGCATAAAGAAATCAAATCTGGCACATTAACCATATTACTCGGCATCGCTTCCAAACTTTAACGTCAAACAGGATGACAATGTAAGGGGAATAACTCTTGATTCATTCCAGAATGGCGACTTAAAATGACAATACAATACATAGGTGCATTTTCTGGCACTTCAATTTAAGAAGAGAATTATCTAAGGGATATAACTCCCATTTACTAAAAGGAAAAAAGTATTGTCGAAACAATTTATGAAAATTAATTAAATATATATATATATATATATATATATATATATATATATATATATATATATATATATATATATATATATATATATCACATATTGATCCCTTTCGATTTTGATCTCATGCCAAAGGACATATCCAGAAATTCTTGGATACAAAGAATGAGATGCTCCGCTAGGTGTGTCAGAAATTTCGTGAAAATAGTGAATAATTCCACCCCATCTTTCTAAGCTTATAACTCCTCGAAAAATGTAATTCAAGCCCTATTTTTTTTTCAATTAAAGGAGCAAGGACCAAGGTTTCATTAAAAAAAATACAAAAAAAAAACAACGTGTTTTTTTTTTAAAAAAGGTTTTAAACTTCGGACTTTACAGGTAAATTTCTAAAAAAAACTACCTGTTTTTTTGTTTTTTTTTTAAATTTGAATATATTATTTATTGACCTTTTCTCTTCAATTTGTGATATATAAAACTTTGGTACATAAATTAATTATTTACTTTTTAATAAACATTTCAAAATGTGAGGCGTGAATTATTCGACCCCCTGTCTTTCCAAACTTATAACTCCTCGAAAAATGTAATTCAAGCCCTAATTTTTTTTTCAATTAAAGGAGCAAGGACCAAGGTTCCATCAAAACAAAACAAAAAAAAAAACAAACAAATAACGTGGTTTAAAAAAAAAGGTTTTAAACTTCAAACTTTACAGGTAAAATTCTAAAAGCAAAAAACACTACTTGTTTTTTGTTTTAAATTTGAATATATTATTTATTGACCTTTTCTCTTCAATTTGTGAGTAATTAATTATTTATTTTTCGGTGAGTAAATTAATTATTTACTTTTTATAGAAACTTGGAAATGGGGGGGGCGTGAATTTAAAAAAAAACGTTTGTCTAAAATATTATATTCGGTTTATTGGAAAGAACATAAAATTTCACATTGACCCTGAAAATATCGTAAAAATAGAATCAATAGAAAAATTTTGATAGATTTTTAAAGTTTAAAAATTGAAAAATATTGAGTTCGGAAAATTCATTACTGTTTTAAAAAAATATATATTTCTATTACTTTTAAAACAACTTAAATAGTTTATTTTGGAAGTATAATCAGTAAAGAAAATAAAAACCCCACTTTTAACAGAGAAATTACGAGATTTTTATATTTTATTCGCAGTTTCGTGTTAGGTATGTCAAAGATTCCTACAAAAATGCTGATACACCTAATGGTCCGCCTTCATCGCATAATTCCAGCGATAAGGTATTAATATGTAATATATATTTCTTCTTTTTCTTCTTCTTCTTCTTCTTCTTCTTATTATTATTATTATTATTATTATTATTATTATTATTATTATTAATTAATACAAGTTCATTTTTTTGTAATTTTAACATTACAGTTTAACATTGTTTCATTACATTTTATTGAGATTTGGTTTTGTTTACGTTAATTAAAACTAACAATTGTATTACTTAACATTTAATTTAAAATGTTTAATTATTTTATTGTTTAATTTTTAGTTTGTTAATTAACTTGTTTCATTTTTCGATTGATTAGCTGATTATAATTGTTCAGTTATAGTATTCGTGTATTATGATATTTTATTTGTATTCATTGTTGTTGTTGTTGTTGTTGTTGTTGTTGTTAGGTCAATGTCAAGTTTCTTTTCAATTTCGTCAAAAAACTTTAAAATGACGACTTTTATAAGTTTTCGGTGGTGCTGAAAACGAATGTCACATTTAAATTTGGGGCAGATTAGTAGTTTTCATGATATAAAGAAATTACTTTTCCAAAAAGTGGGGGATCACTTTCCAATATAAATTTAACGTAAAATAAGTACCCATTTTCTAACCACCTACTAATTTCTGGATATCATAAAACAAATTTAACTGTGATATTCGTTTTCAGCACCACCGAAAATGGCGCTGTTTTTTTTTTTTTTTACTAAGAGATTTTTTTCATAATTTAGGACGCTAATAATGCTGTCAATAACACGAGCGGTTTATAAAAATATGCTTTTGTTTTTCATTTTTTTTTTTTTTTTGAGGTGGGTATTCAATTATAGAATTTGCATAGATTTTAACAGGTGCTTTTGTAGTTTAATTAACCGTTTTTCCGTAAGTAATGTGGTGACATTAACCGAGCAGAAGAACTGTTTAATATTTCACAAAAATTCTGTTTACATTAGGGGACGGCGGAGGGACGGGTGGTGCTGTGGCAGTCGCGGCCTCAACACCACCCGTAAACAAATTTTTGTAAAATATTAAACTGCAGAAGCACCTGTTAACAACTATATAAGTTCTATAATGAAAAAAGGACGTAAAACAAACATATGTTTTTTGTAAACTTACTGGCAGCTGAGTGACAACAAGTCTCCCCAGACGTCCAGCCCTCTCCATCTCCTTCGATAACATTTGCAAATGAATTTGCATAATCGCAACAGCCGCTTACCATTGATTTCTCGCTGGTAGTGGCCATTGGTTTATACTGGAATTTGAGTGGCACTCAGCCTCCCCAAGGTCCCAGTTCTCTTTGCGCTTGTCCAGCCGAGGTCTGGTTGGCGCTCGCTCCTCGGTCTTTTAGTCCTTATTGACCCTTCTCGGCCCTTTGGTATCATTTTTTTTGGGGGGGGGATCGGTGATGAAACAATGGGGGGAGTGCATGATGGGGGGTGTAGAACTTGTAAATATGCAGTTTCGGTGTTCTTCATTCCCTGTAACGCTGATTCGTTATATTGTCTTGTATTATTCTCCGCATTCAAGGGTTTTCCTTAATATTTCAGTCGTTTTCATTATCGTTAGTTGTTGTACTTTTGCAGCTATTCCTCTGATTCCAATTTCTGACATTCTTTTTTCGAAGTTTTTCGGGATTGTTTCTAGTGCTCCTACTATTATCGGTACTATTTGGACTTTCTTCATCATCCAAATCCCTTTTAACTCTCTGGCTAGCTCTGTGTACTTGCTTCGTTTCTCCTTTTCTTTCATACTCACCCTGTGGTCAGCTGGGACTGCAAAGTCCACGATTTGACAGATTTTTCTTTTTTGTTAATTATTACGACATCTGGTCTTCTTGCTTGGGTGGATTTGTCTGTCTGTATGTCCATGTCCCATAGGATTTTGTAGTTCTCGTTTTCGAGTGCTGTTGCAGGTTTATGCTTGTACCATTTGTCTGTCCGCTCAAAATGCAGTCGTTTACACAATTCGGATTGTACCACCCTCCCCACTTGGTCATGCCTGTTTTTGTATTCCTTTTGGGCAAGTTTGCTGCATTCGCTTACTATATGGTTTATCGTTTCGTCTCTTTGTCCACAGAGTCTGCATTTGCTGTTTTCTTGTGTTCTATCGATCCTTGCTTTGATATGGTTGGTTCTTATCGAGTTATCTTTTGCTGAAGTTATTAGAGATTCAGTTTCTCAGTTTATATGTCCTTTTCGCATCCATATACCAGGTGTTTTCGTTATTCTCATCTTTTGTCATTCTTATGAATCTTCTGTGGAGTTGTTTCTCTTCCCACTTCTCTTTTCTCGTTTTGTCGTTTGTCTCTCTGTTTTCTGGGGGGGTTTTTTCAGTCTCTCGCTGCCATAATTATTCTTTCGGTGTTTTGCATTATGTATTTTTCTAGCCTTTTGTCGTGTCTTTCACACAGTCTTCTATAGAGATCAGTCCCCTCCCACCGTCTTTCCTTTTCACGTAGAGTCTGTCAATATCGTCTTTTGCGTGTAGTGTATTATGCATGGTCATGAGTTTCCTGGTTTTCTGGTCGAGTTGTCTCAGTTCCTCTTTTGTCCACCCTATAAACGGTCCAGAGTATCTTACTAGTGACACTGCCCATGTATTAATACCTTTTATTATGTTTATACTATATAATTTAGTTTCCAGGAGTTTTCTTGTTCTCCTGAGGTATTCCTTTCCAACTTTCTCTTTCATTTCTGTTGCTCTGATGGTGTCCACTTCCAGAATTCCCAAGTATTTATAGTCGTCTTGTTTCCCTAGTGCCCTCATTTCTGTTTGGTTGGGTAGTTCCATGCCTTCTGTCGTTTCCAGTTTTCCCTTTCTTATAACTAGTTGTGCGTACTTTTCCATTCCACATTCCATTTGGATATCTTGGCTGAAGATTCTGGTAGTGTTAATTCGTGTCTCTAGCTCCTTTTCGATCCTTGCAAAAAGTTTCAGATCGTCCATGTACATCAGGTGGTTCATTTTTTCCTCTGTATTGGAGAACTTGTATCCGACTTGGCACTTTCTCAGAATACTGTTCAAGGACGTCATGGCTATGATGAACAGTAGTGGTGATAGCGAGTCTCCTTGGAAGATGTCTCTTTGTATGTTAATTTCTGTTATGTGTTGTCCATCAGCTGTTATTCCAGTCTCCATGTTTTCATTGCATTTTCTATTACGTTGGTGATCCTGCTTGGTATTTTATACATTTTTAGGCATCCTATTATCCATGCTTGGAAGATCCTGTCATACGCATTTTTGTAGTCGATCCATGCCATGGCTAAATTCTTTCTCATCCTTTTTACCTCCTTTAGAATCTTTTGATCTATATATAACAGGTCACGTGTTCCTCTTTTTCCTTTTTGGCATCCTTTCTGCTTCTCGAGGATGAGTCCACGGTTATTCAGGGAGTGGTAGATTTGTTCCCTCAGTTGTGCTGTGAGTATCTTCCAAATAGTTGCTAAGCACGTGATTGGCCTATAGTTGCTAGGGACGGTTCCTTTCTCCGTGTCATTCTGTAGCAGTGTGGTTCTACCTTTTGTCATCCAGTCTGATACGCTTGCTTCCTGTATACATCTTCTCAGGTTTGGGGCTAGCCTTTCGTGTAAGGTTGTGAATTTTTTTTGAACCAGTATGCATGTATCCCGTCGTGCCCTGGTGCTCTCCAGTTTGCCATTTTTCCTATGGTTTTCTTTAGGTTTTCCTTGCTGATTTCATTCACTGTTTATTCTTCTATTTGTTGTAACTCTTCTTTCATGTCTTTCAGCCACTCGGCATTTCTATTGTGATTTCATCGCTCTTCCAATATTTTACTCCAGTAGAGTTTTGTTTCTGTCGGATTTGGTTGTTCTATTATTATTATTATTATTATTATTATTATTATTATTATTATTATTATTATTATTATTATTATTATTATTATTATTATTGTTTTTGTTGTTGTTGTTGTTATTAATATTGTTATCATTATTATTATTGTTATTATTATTGTTATTATTGCTATTATTATCATAATTATTATTAATATTGTTATTATTATCATAAATATTATTAATATTGTTATTATTATTATTGCTATTATTATTGTTATTATTGTTATTATCATTATTATTGTTTATATTATTATAGTTGTTATTATTATTATTGTTATTATTATTTTTATTGTCATTATTATAATTATTATTATTGTTGTTCTTATTATGTTATTATTATTGTAAATTTTTTATATTATTGTCATTATTGTTGTTGTTATTATTATTAATGTTATTATTATTGTTGTTATTATTATTGTTATTATTATTGTTGTTATTATTGTTATTATTATTGTTGTTGTTATTATTATTGTTATTATTGTTATTATAGTAATTATTATTATAATTATAATTATTATTACTATTGTTATTGTCATTATTGTTATTATTATTGTTGTTATTATCATTTTTATTATTATAATTATTATTATTATTATTGTTGTTGTTGTTATTATTGTTATTATTATTATTGTAATTATTATTGTTATTATTATTGTTATTATTATTATTGTTGTTATTATTATTGTTATAATTATTGTTGTTATTATTGTTTTTATTATTATTATTATTATTATTATTATTATTATTATTATTATTATTATTATTATTATTATTAAAAGATTCGTGTATTCGATTTTTGTTAAGTTTGTTAGCTAATGTATTTCATTTTCGTAAAAAGTTTCAGCAATGCTTCTTTTTTTAATAAATGAGAGTTCTCTCCCTTAGGTAATCCTCCTTTAAAACAGATGAGGCTATATTTAGCCAAATATCGGCAGAAAAATGTTTAAATAAAAGATTTTACCATTGCATTTGAAACTTAAAGGTTTGCAAATTTTTTCATTTTAATTTTATTTAAAAAAATAAGTGTCTTCTAAAAGTGTGTGACCATCTTCTCATTTATATATATATATCTATATATATATATATATATATATCTATATATATATATATATATATATATATATATATATATAGAGAGAGAGAGAGAGAGAGAGAGAAAGAGAGAGAGAGATAGATAGATAGATAGATAGATAGATAGATAGATAGATAGATAGATATACAACAAATAAATGTTACCAAAGGCAAAATATGTATTTTGCTAGCTACATGGGTAAGTTGTTTTGTTCGGGGGGGGGTATTTTAACTTATTTTAAAACATTTTTTTTATTTATTTAATACATAAAAAGCGTCAATAAACTATGTCCTTAAAGAGAGATGGAAAAGCCTGGGAGGGTTGATCTCATATAACTTCAAAGAATTAGCAAAATCAACAGTAGAAAGCCTTTTTCAGAAATTATATAGACCAGGCATCTCAAACTCAAAGTCACCTCAGGACCGTAGGAGTCTATTTGCATTGTCATGGGGACTGCAAATGTTGGACTCGTTAAATAATTGTTTATCTTTCAATTTCGAAACGTAGATGCAAATTCAATTATTAGTTTACACGTTGTTCAACAAACGAGCACATTTTACCATCTTCATCTATTTCAATATATTAGCAAGTTTTCAAAAATATATATACTTTAATTTTTTGAATAAAGGCTGTTAAAATTTTTTTAAAAAATTAACGAATTTTATCACTGAATTCATAAATCAAGTTCAAACTTTAAAAATCTAAATAAATTTTAAAAATACTTACATGACAAAAATACATTGACCAACGCTTCATTTACAAAAATTGTAATTAAATAGACTTTATACTTCATAAATTTTAAAATAAAATCATTTACTTTTATAAAGACCGATATAAAAAATAATAGGTCTTACCGCATTTTGTAAAGGGAGACAATCCTCAAAATTCAATATAATTGTATAACTTTCAGTTTAAGTAAAAGATGGTAGCACCCACACGATAAAAAAATATAATTTTCAAAACGTATTAGAAACTTTACTTAATTCTAGTAGTTAAGCGCATCCGTAGAAAAATTCAAAACATTTAGGCATTAGTGATGGGATGATTCCAAAATTTTTCCCGATTCCGATATAATTACCAACTCTGTTCTAAATTCCCGATTCCGATAAAAGTACAGATTCCGATTGCGATTCTTTTAAACTTTCTCAATATTCAATTAGTGATTTGTTGCGTCAAAAACATGTGTTTAATTACTATAAAACTTAAGTCATATCGGTATTTAGTTTTGCAAAATGTAAAATGTATGCTGAAGTGGGTGGTTGTGGGAGGAGGGACGTATATTACATGAGTAAATCTCTCTCAACTTTTTTGTCACATGTTTTCTTTGTAATTGTTTGAAAGTTGCGAGACAGAGATTTTTTATATTTCTTTTTGAAACAAAGCAGGTTTGCAAGGTGGGTTCTTAATGCTATTTGTATTTTTTCTTAATATATAATAGTAGCCGGTTTGTGTGCACAATAAGACGGTGTAGAAAAAGAATAGTTCTTCCCTAATCAAATAATTTCCCAGAAAACCATTCATAATATGGGAATTTTGTGGAGGGTGAACTAATCTGATTGTTCTCTTCAAAAAATATGCATATTCTTCTTTTTCTTCTTCTTCTTCTTCTTCTTCTTCTTTATAATAATAATAATAATAATAATAATAATAATAATAATTAATAATAATAATCTTCATATATAATATTTTGATTGCAGAAATTCCCTTCTAGACCAATGTAGCATAGGTTGATATACAAATCCAATACATCTACCCTAATAGCCACTATCTTACGTAAATTACGACCACCATTTCTGTCGCATTTACTCGTGATAATAAAATGCTACATTACATCCGATGAGCGACGCCATCACAATCGCCACATCTACAGAGGAAGAAGTTACTATGTTTCTCTCTGAATATTTAGTGCTCTCACCGCTACCAATTTTACCCGGTTCAATTCTACATTTTTCAACTATAGTGTGATTACATCCTCCGTAATTGGCTAAGACATACACAGACATAACATATTCTTTCCGATGTTCGAATTGTAAATAATAACGGCTCCTTATCCATGTCCCGCTCTTTCTGATTGGCTGAGACCTGTCATTCTCATATTCTAGAATTAAATTAATTTCTAAATAAACGAACACTTCTAAAAGTTTACAAAAAAATGGCGTCGCTCTCCCCATGAGAAAGTAGCGGTAAAAAAGACATACAAACCTATTAACCGCTCATAAAGAAGGAAATACCGTTAACAAACGTACACACTGGAACAAACATACACAAATAAAAAAAAACTTTGTATACATAGTGTCTTCTCTGTCTTGGAACACTAAAAAATGTAAACACAGCAATAGTTTGGGGATGTAAACATGTGCAAAATACCGACAGAGCACTATACCTCCAAATACAAAGCTGACCTGAAAAAAAAATGAACTGCGTGAAGCCATCTTCAGAAACTGGAGCAAGATCCTCCGCACCTTAATGGAAACCTTTATTTCTAGCATGCCCCAAAGAATTTTTGCAGTCATCAAAAGCAGTGGAGGTCGAACTCCTTATTAAATTTGATTGTTGAATGTGTTTATACACTTTTCATACACTTTTTGTACAATTTAATAGAATTTTTGTCTCTGATCTTATAATTTTGATCATGTGTAAAAAGCCTAATGTAATAAAAATGTACATTTCTAAAATAAATCTTAGGAATGTAGCTTTTTGTTTCCATAACCTTTTAGATTGTAGTATTGGTAATCTTAAGTCGGAAGAGTTTAAAATCTATCCTTAAAAAAAGTTGTTGTTTTTTTTTTGTTTTTTTTTTAAGTGGTCTTAAATTTTTGATTAGCAGTGTATAATATTGGGTCCAATGAATTAAATGTGTTGGAGAAATACAAAGCTATCTGTAAATAAGAAAAAAATGAACACTGTCTAGTGACTGACAATGATTATATGAGTAGACGTGTTGACTTTACACTTGATAGTTGCGGGTTAGGGTTAGGGTTAGGGTTAGGGTTAGCTCCCTTCCTTAGGTTGAGTGCTAGTCTAGTCGCATTATCAACCGTTTTTCTTATTAAATCCTTTTCCATTCCAAGGAAAAAAATATTTCCAACTATTTTCTGAAGAATATATTTTTTTATCTCTGATGGGTATCAAGCCAGTGACTTTTGCTATTAAATGAAAAAAAGTGTAAGACGTACTTCATAAAAATAGGCATAAAATTATGGGTAACTAAATACATCTTCTGATTTTGGAGTGTTATATTTATATAAAGAGAGAGAGAGATATGATATATATATATATATACAATATACATAATATATATATATTATATATATTATATATTATATAATATATACTATATATATTATATATATGTGTGTGTGTGTGTGTGTGTGTGTGTGTGTGTGTGTGTGTGTGTGTGTCCATTCACGTGTAATCACCTTTTTCTTTACCATATTTCCTCTGCTTCACTTTTTGTTATCAAGTAAGATCTTTGACTTACTTGCAGTTTCATCAAATACGTTTTTATGCAAAATCCGATCCCGCATTTTGCCAATTCCTACCCTCTGATGAGAAGGAAAGTATTTCTTCAAAACTCCGCGGATTAAGGACTATCCACTTATCAAGTGTTTCCTTTTAAGATTAAATATGTTTTTAACTCTTTTTCAAAGTGTTTTTAACATGTTTCATTAACTGTTTGCTCCTATATATATATATATATATATATATATATATATATATATATGTATGTATGTATGTATGTATATATATATATATATATATATATATATATATATATATATATATATATATATTAATGAAATCAAAGGGATGTAGTGTTTGCCTGGTAAACTTCAATCTAATATAAATACAAGTATTTATATGTTATATCGTAGATTATATGAATAACAAGTCATTACTGGGGTTGTACAGAAAGGGTTTATTTAGGTAAAAAGGTACACACATTTCTAAGCGTCCATTGACAGCTTAGTACTAAATTCTGTCTCCCACGTGAGGAGAGTTTGCTTGTCTTTTTATAGACGTAACAGTCCATTCATTTGAGGGGTGTTGGATCAGTCCATTATTACCTTCCTCCCAAGCTAAATTCTTCCCTAGAATTTCGCTTCACCATTTTTTTTTCTTTTTTGACTTTGTCCAAAAAATTCAGTCCTTTTTCTTTTTCTTTCACTTCTCCTTAAAATTTGCGTTTGCGAATTTTTGGATTTTGGAGAGTGACTTGTATTTTCAATTACTGGTGCTTCCTTTTTTGGAGGCTCTATGTGAAAACTGTCATACAGTACTTCCATCGGTACTTCATTGTTTTTAACTATTTCAATATATCGGGGTCTGAGTTGGTTTATATGTTTTTTGTGGGAAAATGTCTGACCTTTTATAATGTAGACCATTCTTCCAATTCTTTTTGAGATTATGCCTTCTTCCCAAAAACTCTTCCCTGCCCGATAATTGTTGAAAAAACTTTATCCCCGTCCTTGTATATCTTGTATCGTCCGTTATCTTTTACACTTTTTTTTACTTTTTTGCTCGGAATTAACCGGTCGAACACAGAGCGCACTTTTCTGGCAAACATTATTTCCGCTGGGGATAAATTTGCATTTGTATTCGGATTAGGCGTTATCCTGTACACTGCTAAAAATTTCTGAAGACTTTTTTCTTCCGTGTCGATGTTATCGTTCTTTTTTAACGCTCGTTTAAACGTATCGACAAATCTTTCAGCTTGTCCGTTAGATCGAGGGCTATAAGTTGGTGTTGTGACATGCTCTATGACCAGTGACTCACAGTAGATCTTAAATTCTTGACCTTTGAACATGGTGCCATTATCACTAAAAATTGTTTTTGGTACGCCAAAACGCCCAAATACCTCGTCCAACGCCTTTATTGTGTTTGCCGCTGTAGGATGTTTGAATTTAAAAATTTCTGGCCATTTCGACATGCTATCTACTATTACCAGGTAATAATATCCTTTTAGATGTCCTGCGTAATCTATATGGATCCGCGTCCATGGTATATCTGTTTTAGGCCAAGGTTGCGTCTTAATGGGCGGCACTTTTGCTGCTAGTTGGCAACCCTTACATAATTTTATCATTTTTTTCTATGTCCTGATCCATTCCAGGCTAGTACGTATATGCTCTCATTAGTGCTTTCATTCTGGAGATTCCAGGATGTCCCATGTGGAATTCTTTTAAAATTCTCTTCTGTAATACTTGAGGTATTACCACTCTATCTGCGTACATTAGAGTTTCATCGCACTTTGAAAATGGAAAAGCGGTTAATCCTTTCCTCTTCTTTTCTTTTTGTCCCACTTGTTTTTTATCTTGTTAATGTATTCATCTGTTCTTGCTGCTTTCTTTATTTCCTCAAGTGTTACCGGAAGTTCCCTAACAGTATTTATTAATATATCTGTTAGTTCATTTTTTCTTTTAGTGCAGCTATAACAGTTTCTTGAAGTAATTCAGTTTTATTTGGGATCAACCTGGACAACCCATCTGCGTGTGCAATTTTGCTGGATGCTAGGTGTTTCATTTTAAAATTGTAGTTTAACAGAATCATGCTCCATCTTTGTAACCTATTAGCCGTATGAGTAGGAACTCCTTTTTTGGAACCAAAAATCGATAACAAAGGTTTGTGGTCCGTTTCCAAGATAAAAAATCTTCCATGGATGAACCTATGAAATTTCCTCATGGCGTATACAATTGCCAGACCTTCTTTTTCTATCTGACTATAATTTTTTTCTGCCGGTAGCAAAACCCTTGAGGCATGAATAATTGGTTTAGTCGATCCATCTTTGAGTCTGTGTAGTAGCACAGCACCTAAACCGTATTCGCTCGCATCTGCTGCTACAATTAATTCTTTTTTCGGATCGCAGTGAGCTAGTACTAAATCCGATAACAGACATTTTTTAATCTTTAGGAATGCTTCATCACATTCTTTTGTCCAGAGCCATTTTTTTATTCTTTTTCAATAATTCGTTTAAAGGTGCTCTTAGTTCATGCATATTTGGGATATAAGAATTATAATAATTTGCTAGTCCCAAAAATGACTGTAGCTGCACTATATTTTCTGGTCTAGGCATGTTTTTGATTGCTTCAGTCCTATTAGGATTAGGTTTTCTACCATTTCGATCAATCACTTGTCCCAAATATTCAATTTTGTCCATCCCAAAATTACATTTTTCGAGAGCCACTTTCAATCCATAGTTTGATATTCTCTCGAATACTTTGCCAATGTGGATTTTATGCTCTTCCACATTTTTACTTCTTATAAAGATGTCATCTAGATAAGCCATAGCAAAATCCAAACCTGCTAGCATTGTATCCATAATTTGCTAGAACAAATTTGGGGCTACTTTTAAACCAAAAGGCAAACGTTTTAGTGAAAATAGTCCTTTATGGGTATTTAATGTCAGGTACTTAGCACAATCTTCCTGGACTTTTACTTGCCAATACGCTTCAGACAAATCAATTTTTGTAAAAATTTTTCCTCCGCTTAACTTCGAAAAAATTTCCTCTGGGGTAGGAAGCGGGTAGTTATGCTCCTTGAGACAATCATTTAGACCTGTCGAAAAGTCCGGGCATACCCTGATTTTATTATTTTTCTTCTTAACGTAAACCGTGCGTGAAGCCCATTCAGAGTAGTCCACTTTTTCTATTACTCCAATATCTTGAAGTCTCTTTAATTCTTTCTCTATAGTTTCTAATGCTGAATATGGAACCTTTCTTTTGGGTTTGAAAACTGGTTTAGCCTTGTCCTTTAGTTCAAATTTCACCTCCGTCTTCGTGCAGCAACCCAAACCTTCAGAGAATACCTCTTTAAAATCTTTTTTTAATTCGTCAATAAACTTTCCTGGTAGTTTAGACTTTTCTAAACCCGCCAGACTTACTTTATTGCAAAATGAGCTTATGGGTTTTCCCCATAAATTAAAAAGAATCATTAAGTCTATACCGAACAAATTAGAATTTTTCCCCGGTACGACATATAACTTGGTTTTCACAGCATTCTCCTTTAGAGACACATTGGTAAAAAATTCGCCCTTAAATTTTAGTTTATTTCCAGACACACTTCTGGCAATTTTTTTTTTGTATTTTGTAACTTTGGAAACCCAATTTTCTTCCAAGTTACTTCGTCAATTATACTTATGTCGCTTCCCGTATCTAGAAGACAGTTCACATTACAGCCATTAATTTTAATTTTAATATATTTTCTTTTATCACACCTAGACTCATTTTTAGAACCAATGGTCTTTATTTCTGCTTTTCGGTATTTTCCTTTCCTGCATACCGTTGATTTATGGCCTTTTTTATTACATTTGTTACATATTTTGTATTTAAAGTAACAATCTTTAGTGAAGTGGTTTTTCCCCCACATGTCTTACAGGATTTTTCGTGTGCACATTTCATCACCCTTTCCATTTTTTTTTCATATTTTTTTCTTCAAAATTTTTTCCTTCGATGCTTGTATTGTCCTGCTTTAAATTTATCAGTTTCTGACACTCTTCCGTAACTTTTTGTAACGTTATTTCTGTGTCTTGGTTCATAATGGATAATATCCTTGAACGAATATCCTTATCTTTCGAGGCTGTTAAACCTTGCACAAAGATTAGACTTTTAAACATATCCTCTTTGAGGTCTTTTAATTTAAAGGATTCACAATGCGCATTCACTTTCCCTGCATAAGTAATAAAATCTTCGTCCTCCTGCTTCGTGATATTTAAACATTTATAACGTGTATAGAATAGACTATCTCGTTCACTGAAAATGTTTGACAATATTTTTATTGTTTCACTAAAAAAAATCTCTTCAGGTTTCTTTGGCAGGATAAAATTCGTATACTTTGTATTTTCCTGAGATCCAAGTTTTTGCAGAAGAAGGATAATCTTCTCTCCGTCTGTCCAAGACTGACATCTCTTAGCAAAAATATTTTCGTATCTCCGAAAATATGCCGGAAAAGTTAACCCATTTGTCGGCTCGTATACAAATTCGGATAAAGAATTTGCTATTCCTTCAGGAGTGAAACGACAGTCTTTCTGTTGCGTTAAAATACTCTGCAGTATTTCGCTTTGCTTCAATTGATGTTGCTGAAGTAATTCCATTTGTTTTTGTTGTGCAAACAATGCCGATTGCATAGTTCTAGTGAATTCCGCTAATTGCTCCATGTTAAAAATTTTTTTTTTTTTTTTTTTACAAAAACACACAATTAAACAAAAGATTGACTCATATGTCCTATAAATTCAATGAATTACAAGCACAATGCCCTTCCGAAGAGAAGAGAAAAAAAAACACTTCCAGCCGAATAAAACTTGAAATGGACACTTTTTTTTTTTTAATTTCTTTTCAAAAAAATGTTCGCTTCAAAATGTCAATTTCTTTTTTTTTTTTTTTAGGACTGTAACCGACTGAAACACTTACTTTAAAAATGTTGGCTCTGTCGAAGTTTTTTCTTTTTCTTTCTTCTTCCTTCTTTGGATTTCTCTTGTTTTCTGCTCGTTAATCTTCTTGTGTGTTTATTCCTTCGCTTTATTTTTTAGTGAGTTTCGTTCGAATTCTTCGTCGCTAGTTGTTATATCGTAAATTATATGAATAACAAGTCATTACTGGGGTTGTACAGAAAGGGTTTATTTAGGTAAAAAGGTACACACATTTCTAAGCGTCCGTTGACAGCTTAGTACTAAATTCTGTCTCCCACGTGAGGAGAGTTTGCTTGTCTTTTTATAGACGTAACAGTCCATTCATTTGAGGGGTGTTGCATCAGTCCATTATATCATTATATTATATAATTTAGTCCCAACCGAATAAAAAAGCTCAAAACGCAATAGAGAGTAAAGCTTATTATAAGAGAAAGAAAATTTAAACTCTGAGTTGAAATTTACAATCAAACGTTTCAAAGACTGCTATTCTTGTTATTCTTCACATTAGAGGGCAGAAAGAAATCGGCAAATTATATTTATAGCAATGCTAGAATTTGCTGGTTATGGCATTAAGTAAAACCGCAATTTATTACAGTCATAAATTTTCAAGAAAAAAAAAAGAAAAAATAAATAAATAAATAATAAAAATATACTGCACATAATATTGTGTTTTTATTTATTTATTTTTCATAACAATAAAACGACAATCACTAGGAAGAAAAAAGATTTAATTGTGACACACAAAATAACACACGCTATCGTATTAATATACAGACTAGTGGGACCTGTGGAAATTCCACAGGGGGGGGGGCTCATTCATATGCAATATATTGATGTTGGCATTCTGTGAATGTTTGTAAATGGAGAAGTTTGATATTATTGTACCTATTTACTGTGCCTCCCCACGGGACAGAGTTAGACACCAGGGTCGTTTTTTAACGTGGAGAAAAGGTACAAAAATAAAAATTGCCTCAGTCGTGAAGGATTTCTCCTCCACCGAAAGAGAACAAGAAATGGAAGTGCAGCATCTGAAGAACAGATACTACACTTTGATCTTGACCAAAAGGCCAAGCACGAAGTTTGATATTATTGTAGCTCTTTTGTTAAAACTGCAGAAGAATTTATCTAAGCCAGCATGGACGCCCGGCAAAGCCCGGTCGTTAAGTACGCTTAAATATGATATTTTAATTTTTGCAGATTTCATATATTAATATATATGAATGAATATATTAATTATAGAGTTAATGTTCTATTGATTTGTATATATTATACAGTTGCAGTTTTCAATAAAATGATATCTATATGACTTGGTTGCATTAGTTTTAATTGAAAGCGAAACTACAACTTAAGAAATATATATCGTTGTTTTTAAAGGACGTGTACATTTTTGCAATTTATGACTATAATAATCTGCGGTTGAACTTAATGCCATAACCAGCAAATTTTAGCATTGTTACAAATATAATTTGCTATTTTTTTTCTGACCTCTGATGAGAAGAATAGCAAGGATAGCATTCTTTGAAATTCCGCGGAATAAGGACTTTGTAAATTGCTTTTTGGAGTATTCAGTCGCACAATAAATTTGTATATATATATATATATATATATATATATATATATATATATATATATATATATAATCATTATTCAGAATAAAAAAATATCCAAGAGTTTCGAAACACATAGCAATAATGCCGGCGTGTCTCAATGGCCATATTATGCATAAACCTCTTCCTGATTTTCATAAAAAAATTTAGAAATTTTATTCTGAAATCATTTGTTGACATCTTGGCAGAGGATACGAAATGTTTATGGGCAGCACGTTGAAGAGTATCGGTTGATATACTCAATTTTTACACCTCTAAAACCAATCATCTCTCTTTTCACCACCAACCTACGTATCTTCACTTCTTCCCAGTCGAAATAAACGTTCTCTCCTAAAGAAATTCTCACTCTCTACTCGATCATAACATCCATGGTCACTGTTTTACTAAGGTTCAATACCTGGTTACACCACTCCAATAAACTCCAATACCTGACACACCACTTCAACACGCACCAATACTTGGTAACACAAACTCCAATAAGCTCCTTTCTAGGGTAATTGCTCATAACATATCAAAGGTCTTTTATAGGGTATGGCATACAGGTCTACTCTACAAAATCTGCAGCTACGGTATAGATGGAAATGTTTTCTCAATTATTAAATCATTTATCTCTGATAGGTGTATAAGAGTAATGGTTGATGAGCAGAAATTAAAAGCTTATAGTATTAATGCTGGAGTCCCTCAGGAGTTTATCCTGAGCCCAACGCTCTTCATCATCTGCATCAATGATCCCCCCAAATCACATCCTAAGATCATTCGTAGACATTTATGCTTATGACACTACCATCTATGATAACACTTCACATGCCGAAAATGTTCTCCCTAGTTCTCTCTCCTCTGATCTTGAGCACGTGGCGTAATGAGGAATGAGGTGGGTAGTTAATTTTAATGCATCTAAAACCAAGCTTATATCTTTCTACAATCAACACTCTGATACTCGTTTGGCATCAATTGAGATGAATGGCTCTCGTCTTAAGGAGGCTCCATGTTTTGACAATCTTCTGGGTCTGACCTTTACTCCTGATCTGAGATGAAACATGTACGTCAAATCCGTTGGCAAGGCTGCTGGGAAAATGGTGGGATTGTTCTATAGCTCCAGTAGATATCTCACTGCTGATGCAATTCTCTACCTGTATAAAAGCCAAGTACGTTCAATGATGGAGTACTGTTGCCACATTTGGTAGGAGCTGCTAGAAGCAGCTCATCCTGACTTGACAGAGTTCAAAATAGACTTCGTAGCCTAGTGGGGGATGCCCTTTTTTCTTCCCTGCAGCCTTTTCCCCACAGAAGAGACGTTGCCAGCCTGTCTCCGCTTTATCGTTATTTTGATGGTAAGTGCTCATGCCCAATCTATGCCTCTCTGGCCTAGCTTTCACGAAAAACACTCGTCTATCTGAAACCACTATCAATAATCTCCCCCACTATTTATCTTTGCCTAAATCTAAACGTAGATTACATGAACATAGCTTCTTTCTTAGAATTGCACGCATGTGGAACTCTGCTCCGTTTTCCTGCTTTCCAACTGACCACAATATGGTCGTCTTCAAGTCCAACTTGAACAAGTTCTTAGTGAGCCAGTCCCTTAAGTAACCTAATTTACCAAATTTCTATTACTAACGATTACTACGACAGTTTCCCATTGACTACCGTACACTCATTAACACTTATCCTCGAGTGGCCTCCGAGCCTTGAGAAGTGATTCCTTTGGAAAAAAATGCACATATCTCAGTTTCTTTCTGTATTCTTTTAATTCATTCTTAAGGAATTTAACTACTGTACAGTCATTAGCCCTTCTCTTCCAGTGGCCTCTGGGCTTTCATTAGTGGGGACTCCTGAGTAAAAGAAAAGCTCCGTTACCTAGTAACACCTTTTGAATAAGCCTCAATACGTGGTAACACCACTCCAATAACCTCCAATATCTATTAACACTTTTTCAATAAGCAATACTCCAAAACGCACCAATACCTAGTAAAATCACTCCAATAAGCTAAAAAAAACTAGCAAAACCGATTCAATGAGATCCAATACTTGGTAACACAACTTAATACACTCCTATACCACTCCGATAGACCAATACTAGGAACAACTCTTCAATAACCTCCAATACCTTGTAACACCTCTTTAATAAGATCCAATACTCCGTTACACTACTCCAATACATACAAATACCTTGTAACACTATTTCAATAAGTTCCAATACATACTAATACCTTGTAACACTATTTCAATAGGCTCTAATACCTTGTAACATGGCTGCAATAAGCTCCAATAACTTACTAATTGCTGAGATTACCACTCCAATAAGCTCCAATACCTGAAAACATCAATCTAATAAGCTTAAATACCTTGTAACACCACTCCAATAAGGCCCAATACATGGTAACACCACTCTAGAAAGCTGCATAAACATAATTTAAGAAGCTCCAATATTTGGAAACATTAGTCTAATACGCACCAATACCTGGCAATACCATTCTAACAATCTCAAATACCTGTTAACAGCACTCCAATAGTTCTAATATCTGGTAAGACGCACCAATACTTTTTAACACCATTCCAACGTACTCCAATATTAGGTAGCACGACTTCAATAGCTCAACTATACGTGATATTACCATTCCAGTAGTCTTTAATACCTGGTAACACCACTCCAGTAAGATCTAATACCCCGTAACACTACTTCAATACGCACAATACCTGGTAACACTATTCCAATACGTACCATTACCTAGTAACACCATTGTAATACGCACCACTGCCTAGTAACACGACTCCAATAAGCTCCAATATCTGGTAACATTGTTTCAATAGGCTCCCCTACTTAGTACCATCATTCGAATAAACTCCCACATTTAGTACCACCATTCCAATAAGTTCCAATATTAGATAACACGATTCCCGTAAAATATTCACATGCTCTTATCTCCATGACATGGGAGATCTTACCTCTCTCTCTCTCTCTCTCTCTCTCTCTCTCTCTCTCTCTCTCTCTCTCTCTCTCTCTCTCTCTCTCTGTCAAAATCCAAAAGAAACTTCCATTAGCAAAGTTTCTTTTCCTAGAAGATAGCGCCTGTAGAACAGGATAACATGAGCCTGCTTCCCAACCGACTACAGCATAGTCGACTTCAAGTCTAATGTAAACAAATGCCTGCTGAGCCGTCTCCTCTTAGGATAATCATTTCTTCTGGAGTAATCTGATGCCGATCCCACCGATTATTTCAGGTAATTTTATGGAGTTGATCATCGTCCAATTGGTAATCTCTTTTACCGATATGTTTGATTGACAACCGGGCTTTGATGTGTGGTGACTCTTTAGTTTTAACTAAACATTTTATATTATATATCTCTTAGTCAGCATGTATGCCTGGCTCTCCGTCTGTTTGTCTGTCTGTTTGACTTTTTCTTGGAAACCACTGGTCGGATCTGACCGAAATTTTATCTGTTTGTTATAATAAGGTGCAGCGAGCTAAGTATTATGGTATCTGTTCGATGCCGAGTTAGGGATTAATCACCACAATACCATATTAACTCTAGGATTTTTCTCAAAAACAACTGGACCGATCCAGTGTAATTTTTGTATATTCCTTTGTAATGATAGAGTGCAGCGAACTACGTATTATGGTATCCGTTCGATGCACAGTAAGGGATTAATAGGGGTTTGTATTTAATGTAAAAATAGGTACAAATTTAACCATATTCAACCATCAATTTTGGAATAAAGTACTAAGTCTTACCGGGTATGTTTTCCCTTTTTTAACCGGCTAAAAATTCTAGTATTAAATATTTCTTATTTCGAAATGTGATAAAAAATGTTTTATTAAATCGGTAATTTGATGCAAATGTTGTAACAAATATGTAACAAAAATACTACTAAGCTCTGTTCGCTGTTAGTAAATATACAGACATTGAAATTGCAAGCTTAAGCAGAACCTTATAACTGATTAGAAACGTTCTCTTCCTATACGAAACGAATCGCAAGTACAGGGTGGGACGATAAATTTTCGCCCTAGAAAAGACTACATGATTCCATTTCCGTTTGATGAAAACCGGTCTTCATTTTTTGTTGTAGACTATCTACTAGTTGGACAGTTGTGTACAAATCCGAAGAGCGATAGGAGCCTTTTATCATGTTTGAAAGTGACACAATGTTCAACAAGCGAGATCGGAGATGTGCCGCTGTACAACTCATGCTCTCTAATTGTAATTCTACATAATTTAACTCAGAATTTCAATTTATGTTATTGCTCTATATCGCATGTTGAGCTTTCATTATTTGTTGGAATTGTCTTATAAATATTTCAGTTAATTCCTTCCGGTATTTTGCCTGCAGGAATATAGTTATTTAAAAGAACTTTTCAATGATTCTACCACATTAAAAATAATCGATTACCAAATATTTATAACTTAAATTTTACTTTTCAGCCTTAAATATACGATTTATAAACTCAATTCATTCTGGAATATACCAGTATTCATTGGATTTTACAGTCGTTTCTGCTCATTCATTATTTCAATTTGGGGTATCATTTTTACACTATTATCTCGATTTCATTTTCAATTTCTGTGCTAATAAGCAAAATTTATAAGTACACACATATATTTTACTAAAATCATTTCCTTCGATGAGATGAGTTCATGAGTTAAGGAAAAAACTATAATAATTAATATCTATAATATAAAGCTGAACGTCTGTGTGTGTGTGTCTGGTCACGAAAAGGCTCATATATGGATGACTATTATAGAAAACTGATCACATATAATGATAGAATATATATCGAGACACAGGAATGGGTATGTTTGATCTGGCATAATGATGATTCATTAAAATTGTGGTGTCTGCGTACGCGCCTGGTCCACAAAGTATGGAAATAAAAAATTTAAAAAAGAAAAAAAAAGTTTACAAGTGTTTTTGATATAGATGTGCATAAGAATACTTTGATAAGTATGTTTTAACTTAAATATGGATGATATAATAAAATTGTGGGGTCTGCGTTCGCGCCTGGCCTCTATAGATTGGAAATAGGCACAAACTTTAATAAAGACTTTTCATATCAATCTGCGTAAGTAAACTTTTTTTTTTATTTTTGTTTCAGTTTGAAGAAATATGGTATAATAAAATTATGGGGTGTTCGTTTAACAAGGTTTTTTTTTAATGTAGATCCATAGAATATTGTGATAAGTGTTTCAGTATGAACAGGTATGGTATAATAAATTATGTGGTTTATCTACTTTATTTTTACTTTCATCATATTTTGCTTTGGTTTTGATACCCCCAAATTCGAAGCTATCTCTTTACAACCCTTCCTTTTCATAACCTATCATACTTTCATAAATCAGAGTCCATTTTCTGTAGACTGTTTTTGAACCCAGTCAACGACGGGTACTTTTGCTAGTATATATATATATATATATATATATATATATATATATATATATATATATGTGTGTGTGTGTGTGTATATATATATATATATATATATATATATATATATATATATGTGCATATATGGACATTCATACACACACATACACACACATATGACGAGATTAAATGAAATAATATTTTAACGAGATGGAGAGATTAAAACAGAAATAAATCGAGTTATATGTTCATCAACGTTTCGGCTTCATTTAATGACTTCCTCGGGATGATTAAATTGAAGACGAAAAAATAAAAATTTAATCTTCTTAATTTCAAGATTTGAAATAAATACGAAATTATGATGAATATATAACTTGGTGTGTTCCTTCTTTATCTCTCTCCACACACATACACACACACACAGAATGTGTGTGTGTGTGTGTGTGTGTGTGTGTGTGTGTGTGTGTGTGTGTGTGTGTGTGTGTGTGTGTTCTGCTAGAATTCAATCGTGTTTCAACGAACTGTTCTTACAACCAGACCGAGCTCTTTAACCGATATATGGAGCAATGTCGTACGTGTTCTACCGAATAACACCGAGAACTTTTTTTTAAATTTCGCATATGAAACGTAAACATACGTTTGTATCATAAATAATCGACATATTTTATTCAAAGATAAAAACCCAACTTTCGTGCGAAATGAGAAATTCTAAAAGAAAAACAAAAAACAATAACTGAATGATCTTTGTCAGCCATTTTTTCTTCTTTTCAATTTTTTTTCTTTGATTTCAAGATAATCCCACGAATTCATTTTTGCTAAATTCCTTCTTTTTTTTTTTTTTTGCAAAGTTTTATTTTTACTCTTTGTTAATTTTTTTTTTGTAATTTTTGTTTATAATACAACAAAAGCCGCGTATTATAATCACTATTGATCACAATAAACGGCTGATAAAATCAAACAAAAAATATGGAAGACAGCATGGTTCAACTCAGTTTATTGTTCGAAACAATTTTTGAAGAAGAAATATGATATTTATTTATTTTTTTTTTAATACAATGGAAGCCGTTTTGAAGGTTTGTTGCGTTTTTCCGATAACAATAAACGATTGATAACATTAAGCGAAGGACATGAAAGTTTACAGTTTTCAAATCTGTTTATTGTTATCAACAAGTTTTCATGAAGAAACATAGAATCCGTTTGGAAATACAATGGAAACCGCTTATTATAATCACTTCCACACTTCAGATTTTGATAGGCTACTTTTTATAGAATCACCATTTTGTATTTAGAAAAAAATCCATAAAAATCTCTGCAGCCATCGAAAGTAGAAAGATAAAATTAATTGGATTGGAGTAAAAAAGGTCAACTATTTAATTTTTTTTTTTTTTTTTGTAGAAATGAAACAGTAAAAAAACTTTAACTCAATAAATTAAGTAAAATCCTAATTTCATTCTTAATCGCGTTGACCTACCAGTTCTCTTTAGATCACCGAAGTTAAGCAAATTGAGCCTGGTCAATCCCAGATGTGTGACAATTTTGGTATATCAAGCTCAAGGATAACGTTGACAATCTCCCTGCAAGAACTGCAAACACCTAACGCTGGCATCAATTCTGACTGGGATATACATACGACTGTCAACCTCGTGTGAATTTTAGAGTCCCTTGGCACTTCCTCTTTTAGAGGAAGCCGGTTCCAGCCGCCTGAGATGAATGGCGTTAGCATGGCATAATTTCAAGTGGGATTTGCTTTTTCTGAATCATTGTAATTAATCGATATTAGTAGTGATAAAAACATTATGTTTATAAATTTAATTTTATAATAATTTAGTTAAATTAATGATTTAATAAACAAAAGGTACCATAAATTCTATTAAAAGAAACGCAACAAAACATGAAAGAGACAAGAATCTTGTGTAGTGTCTGGTCGGTGCAGATCACAACAGATCACAATGGTCGACCTGTTGATTTTGTACTAAGTTTTTGCAAATTTGCTCCCCGCTCTTCAGATTGTAACAGCGGATTTTACTTACAGTATCTGATATAATATACGACATAATTATGTTTACATGCCATTTCTTGTCATACCATTGATGTTAAGCGACGTTGAGTGTGGCTAGTACCAGATGGGTGACCATTTTGGGAATACTAGAGGCTGTATACGTAAGAACATCGAAACTTCCCAACAAAAACACATAGCCGTGAATCTGCCTTTAGCAAGTACTTCCGTATAACATACTAAACTACGCATGCGTTGAAACAACGGAACAGCCGTGTTCATAATCTATTATTTTTTGTTGTTTATTTTTATACAAATATTGTATGTTCTTTTTTGCTGTTATTTTTGTTGTTTATTTTTATACAAATATTGTATGTTCTTTTTTGCTGTTATTTTTGTTGTTTATTTTTATACAAATATTGTATGTTCTTTTTTGCTGTTATTTTTGTTGTTTATTTTCATACAAATATTGTATGTTCTTTTTTGCTGTTATTTTTGTTGTTTATTTTTATACAAATATTGTATGTTCTTTTTTGCTGTTATTTTTGTTGTTTATTTTTATACAAATATTGTATGTTCTTTTTTGCTGTTATTTTTGTTGTTTATTTTTATACAAATATTGTATGTTCTTTCTTGCTGTTATTTTTGTTGTTTATTTTTATACAAATATTGTATGTTCTTTTTTGCTGTTATTTTTGTTGTTTATTTTGATACAAATATTGTATGTTCTTTTTTGCTGTTATTTTTTGTTGTTTATTTTATACAAATATTGTATGTTCTTTTTTGCTGTTATTTTTGTTGTTTATTTTTATACAAATATTGTATGTTCTTTTTTGCTGTTATTTTTGTTGTTTATTTTATACAAATATTGCATGTTCTTTTTTGCTGTTATTTTTTTTTGTTTATTTTTATACAAATATTGTATGTTCTTTGTTGCTGTTATTTTTGTTGTTTATTTTTATACAAATATTGTATGTTCTTTTTTGCTGTTATTTTTTGTTGTTTATTTTTATACAAATATTGTATGTTCTTTTTTGCTGTTATTTTTTGTTGATTATTTTATACAAATATTGTATGTTCTTTTTTGCTGTTATTTTTTGTTGTTTATTTTTATACAAATATTGTATGTTCTTTTTTGCTGTTATTTTTGTTGTTTATTTTTATACAAATATTGTATGTCCTTTCTTGCTGTTATTTTTTGTTGTTTATTTTATACAAATATTGCATGTTCTTTTTTGCTGTTATTTTTTTTTGTTTATTTTATACAAATATTGTATGTTCTTTCTTGCTGTTATTTTTGTTGTTTATTTTTATACAAATATTGTATGTTCTTTTTGCTGTTATTTTTGTTGTTTATTTTTATACAAATATTGTATGTTCTTTTTTGCTGTTATTTTTGTTGTTTATTTTTATACAAATATTGTATGTTCTTTTTTTCTTACGAACTCATTATTTCATTGCTCTTCATTAAGTTCGTGGGGAACTCATTTGTCGAGTTTCTTCATTTTTTCCAGATATTTGCGTTGTTTAATGACTTGATTATGTACTCCTAACTTTTCAATCAATTATGCGTGGATGTGCTTCAGGTAAAACGTTGTCAACTGCGAAGATCAGTTATGCGTGGATAACTTTAAAAACAAACAATACAAATACCAGCCTAGTAGGCAATGCACCGTTCGACCCATGTAATATAGTCTTGCTCCGTAATTAAATGACGACTCACGTGCCGAGTTAGCATTTTAAGTCGACGTGACGTTGGCGTGACGTCATGGAATGAAATGCATATATAAGCATAAAGACTGCAAGGAAGGAAAGGAAGGGGTTACAAGAGAAAACAAAGGAAAAGACGCGTGGCGATTGGGAAGCACGCTGGTCAAAAACGCTAGTCTCCTCTCTCCGTCAGTAGAAAGACGGATTCACGGGACATTTTAACTCGCGGCGTTGATGTGACGTAACTGAGCGAAATGCATATATAGACAAATATCACAAGGAAGGAAACGAAGAGACAAAGAGAAAAAGGAAAAGACGCGTAACAATTGGGAAGTAGGCTCGATAAACACGCTAGTCTCCTCTCTCATATTACCACTTCGAAAGCGAGCCGACCGACGTGGTGGTCCTAGAGAGAATAACAACCAGGCATGGGGCGATCGTTATAGGTTGCAGAGGGGTTTTTTTCCTGAAGAATAAGCATCAAGATATCACGCATTTTTTTCAACTGCAATCGTCCCTATTTTCAATGAAGCTATATCCATTTAGAAAATTGGCAGTGTACGCTTTTTTAAAGATAGTTTTGCTGAATGCTATATCGTTTTTTTTTTATTTTTCTGGAATCTTGAAATATCCATATCTATATGCATCTTGGTCTGATTGTACAAACAGCTTAAGCAAGACCTTTATTTTCCGTGATAGAATTTCCACGTCGATTATTTTGAATTGGCAGTGCAGTGGATGTTTGTTTACCGATTTCTTTATCCATATTTACAGCTTCCCTGTTGACTTATGGTCATGCTTAAAATCTTACGAATAAATTCTTCGATTTTTTGGTATTTTCTTAAATAATAAAAGTTTTAAACCATATATATATATATATATATATATATATACATATATATATATATATATATATATGCACAAAATAAACTGCTACTTCTTTACTGGGTTTGATTTTTTTACAGCACGTGCAAAATGAATGATAACACGGCCAATCATTAAGATTAATTTTCGATTATAATAAGAGAATTCCATTGTATTTATTTTTGATCATGCAAAAGAAAAAAAAATTTCAGTTTTTAATTTTAATATCCTGAAATAAAGAGGGCGTATTTTATTTGACTCCATGCATGAAATGGTTCTGATTTTTTTTAATAATAATAATAATAATAATAATAATAATAATAATAATAATAATAATAATAATAATAATTAACTGTCTCCCCTTAATTAAAAGATGGTGGTGTCAACATTGTCTGACGTCATACCAAATATGGCGTCATACCAAATATGGCGTCAAACCAAATATGGCGTTATACCAAATATGGCGTCGTACCAAATATGGTGTTATACCAAATATGACGTCAAGAATCAAAAATGATGGAACGACCTAGGAGAAAGAGCGCTATGTAGGCCTCCACTGAAGGAATGGGACCTTGTAGAGGCTTTTTGTCACCAAAACGGCAAGGAATGCCAATGTTCGTGTCCAGCGAGAAATTAACGGTAAGCGGCTATTGCGATAATGTGAAGTTGTTGGCAACTGCTCTCAAAAGAAGTGGAGGGCACTGGAAATTTGGGAAGGCTTGTCACTCGAACTCCAGGGACATCATTGTTAATAAGGGATCGCTACCGATTGCCAGCGAATAAATAATAGTTTGGTTATAATACCTCCTCATAAAAATGGTGACAGTAGCCTCGGTTGGTACCACATTAAATGGTCCTGAAGGGGTCAACAATGATGGAAAGATGGAGGAGACTTCGACTGGACTGTTGCAGAGTGTACTGGAACCTTGGAGAGGCGCAATGCCACTTAACTTCCAAATAAAGAATGGCTATATTATTTTATAAGCTAAGAATCAGCTGTTTCGATTTAGAACCGAAAAGGGCGTAGAGAGTACTGAACACCTGGTGAGAGTTGCTGTCACCCGGATACCAGGGAACATCACAGTGTTCTATTGAGCAATCACTGATTATAAAATGAGAAAACTCCTAGTGGATCAATAATAATAATAATAATAATAATAATAATAATAATAATAATAATAGTCGTGAAGGGTTAAAGAGGATGGAAGGATCGAGAAGAGAATGTACTAACCAGACCTCCACTGGATGAGTACGAAGAGAACTTGAACTTTGGGGAGACTTATTTCTCCCGAAATTCCAGTGTAGAACTAATGGTAGTTGCCAGCGTGAAAACAATGGTAAATGGATGTTGCGATAATATACATTCATTTGCAAGTGTTATTGAAAAAAGGTGGAGAGTACTGAAAATCTGGAGAGACTACAGGGAACACCACAGGTTGTTCTCAAAGAGAAATCTTTGATGATGGCCTCCGGAAAAAACTCCTAGTGAGTACAAATAATAATAATAATAATAATAATAATAATAATAATAATAATAATAATATTAATAATAATAATAATAATAATAATAATAATAATAATAATAATAATAATAGTTCTTATTTGTCACCAAAAACTGATGCAAATAGGAGGATGGAAAACACTCATCAGCCATCCGCTGGATGAGTGCGAAGGGGGGGAGCTGGGACCTTGAGGAGGCTTATTACCACTAATATCCCAGTGAAGATCAATCGTCCCTACCAATGAGAAATTAATGGTAGACGGCTATTGCGATAATGTAAATTCACTTGCAAGTGTTATTGAAAAAATATTTTCAAAAGAGGTAGAGGTTACTAGAAATCTGGGGAGACTTGTTGTCAGGCAGACTCCAGGGAACACCACAGGCCGTTTTCAAAGAGAATTGTTAGATCATGACCTGTATGAAAGCTCCTTGTGAAGAAGAAGAAGAAGAAGAAGAAGAAGAAGAAGAAGAAGAAGAAGAAGAAGAATAGGAAAAAGAAGATGAAGAAAATGAAGAAAGACAACAAGGAAGAAGAAGAAGATGAAGAAATAATAATAATAATAGAAAAAAGAAGAAGAAGAAGAAGAAGAAGAAGAAAACAAATAACTTCTGCTTGAATTTGAATAATTACGGATAACTTGAATTATAAAAGATCGTCTAGACGACAAATTTCCGTGGAAGTCCAATATTCTTACCGGTATTGCGTCCGTATATTACATGTTCCTATCTTTTACGCGCCTGTGCTACGTCCGCAAGTGTGCATTCTATCGAATGCATATATACAAGGACATTTATACATAATATAACATCAACATACATATAAATGTATACACCGGTTTACAGGTAAAGAAAAAGATGAAACAAAAATGATCAAATTTGTCTTTGAAACGAACAACAACAACAACAACAACAAAACTAGTGCTGTAAAAAGGCTTAACATAAATTCTCTCCCTTGAATTATTTCGGTAAAATAGAACGCTGTAATAATAACAACCGGTCAAGGAGGATGGAAAGATCGAGCAGGAAAACCAATAACCAGACCTTCTTGCCTTGTCGAGAGATATTATGGAAATCACTCTCCACAAGTCAAGACGCTGCTTTATGTAAAAAAACTCAACAAGGAGAGGTGATTATTGCAAATACAGGAGATGCATGTTGGCCCTACTCTTGAAAAGAACAATTCTATAGGTAGGAGGAAAAGAGTCAGTCGTTAGAGATTTTTACAGGAGTGGAAGAGTGCAGAAAGTACTGGGACTTTTGAGAGGATTAGTGCCAGCTAAACCCCAGTGAAGACCAGTGGCCGTTGCCAGCGAGAAATCAATGGTAAGCAGCAGTTGCAATAACGTCAAGTCATATGGAATGAGTATGATACAAGGCAGAGAGCACTGCAAATATGGGAAGATTTGTTGTCACTCAGACTCCAGGGAACACCACCAGTTATGACTGCCTAGTGAGTAACTACTACTACTAATACTACTACTACTAAGAGGAAAATGTTATGTAATAAAAAAAGATGGGGGTTGCCGTCTACGGGAAGAAGAAAGTCTAAAAGACAAGAACTTGGTAAGAAAGTATTTGATTAAAAAGGTTTGGCAGTTAGGAGACGATTATCACTTCTTCCTCTCCAAATCCGTATTCAACGGCATAAAATTGGCTGTTCTGACAGCAGTCAATCGTAGAACCTGTTGCTTGGTAAATATTATTTATTGCCAGGTACCTCAGTGATTTAACCATTTTTGTATTAATTGTAATGTTTAACTTACATTATCTTCTGGGCCTGACGAAGCACAAGTGCTGCTGAAACGTACTTACGTATACGTAGGCCATTAAATATATTTATATAATGCACATATATATTGTTACGTACGACATATCTTCCTTAACCCTAAAACAACATGTAATTAAATCTTTATGTTAGAACCATTTTGAATATGGAGTCAGATAAAACATATGAAACATCGACACAAAAAAAATGTAAAAAAATGTTTTAGAAAAAAACATTAAATTAGACATAGTTTGAAATACAACTGAAATAGAAAAAAGAGGGAGTGAAGATAAAAAATAATTTTATATATATATATATATATATATATATATATATATATATATATATATATATGGAAAGACAATGTTTAAGGCAAGACGTTTAAATGCATAATAGTTTTAATGTTCTCTTTTGTTTTTGTATTATGTTTTTATTTTTTATTTTATTTTTATTTTTATTTATTTTTTTTTTTTTACTTTTTAATGTTTAACCTTTAAAAATTAAAAAAAAAAAAGTCTGCGATAAAAATCAGTTCCCCCCGATCACAAAAAAAACTATAGATCGATAGAAGCACATTTCTTCAATTAATTTCGATATTTAATAAAATACTAACTTTTTTTTTTAAACGTACATTTACACATACATCGTTTTCGCGAGCAATCTATTGTTTCTTCACTTAATATTCTTGCTCACATTGTACAACTGGTAAAATATAACCACTAGAATAAGAGATATGAAAATAAGTTTAAACCCCAGTGCCTAAATGTTTCCAATACATTCATAAATTAGTTCATGAACACTTCCGCAGATTGGTTAAACCACGAAACAGTAGCAGTAAATTATTTATCAGGTTGGTGCTTAAAGATTTTGCATTTGTATGCATTTTAAACAATTTTTCTTTATTTCATGCATATCGTTATAACATAAACATATCATTGTGATTAATTTATAAGTTTTTATTTCAGCTTATTAAAACAATATCCTCACTCATGTTGACCAGAAAACAACCTTCTTTCGTCAACAGAAAGGAGGTCATCTCTCATCATAATAATGCTCGTCTTCAGACTGACTAAAGATCTCATAGAAATTGTCTGAAAAATCCTGCTCCATCATGCATATTTTCTTGACCCATGAAGTATTACATTTTTCAAAGATTACAAAAACATTTACATGGCACTGGGTTTTTATTTGATGGGATAGAGCTGTGTGGCACATTTACGTCTGTGCAGGTTTCTGAGTCAAGATGTAATACTTAGGTAAACATCACGAGATGACTTTGGAATCATATTTCCCAGCAAAACGTGACGACTTTTACAAACAAAGCATTTATAAGATTGATGGCAGATGGAATCAAGTCAAAAGAGCAAAGGTCGTTATTATGTATAAAGATTTTTAGAAACATACATTTTTTAATTATTTTTTAAGACGGAATTTTAAATCAGCAAAATCTTTTGCACCGACTTAATATAAAAACAAAAACCACATCGTTACATCCACATCATTATTATTGTTGCTATAAGCGCTGTTTGAAAAGGCATTAAGCACGTTGTAGTCTGCTACCCTCATTCGGGTTGGTTGCGATATTAAGAAGTTGGTTTTCGTGCGTATATATATTTAAATGTATACTAGCACGTAGGATGAGAATACACTTCGCGATCGCATATATGTTGAAATGAAATAAAATGTAAAGATAAACCATTTTAAATTATCTATTATATATATATATATATATATATATGTATGTATATATATGTGTGTGTGTGTGTGTGTGTGTGTGTGTGTGTGTGTGTGTGTGTGTGTGTGTGTGTGTGTGTGTGTGTGTGTGTGTGTGTAATTAAATTCTAGATTTGTTGTTAATGTTGAAAGCTTCGGAAATGCTGTTATTTAAATATTTTAATTTTTGTTCGCTACCTTAAAAAGCTATAAGCTGTTTCTGTTATTCATCTATCTACCTCTCTCTCTCTCTCTCTCTCTCTCTCTCTCTTCTATATATATATATATATATATATATATATATATATATATATATATATATATACTTACTATAATAATTATTAAATACCTACAGACACTAGTGTTTCATCCTTGATTCGAACCCAGCGACATAAGTCATCTACACGGAGGTGCGGCAGATAGATGCTTAATCGAGCGCCTGCTATAAAATAATGATGAGGACTGCTAAGAGAAGATGGTAAATATCTGCATATCTCTTGCCTAAATCAATAAGCTACTCAGAAAACAGCAGTTATTCTTCCATTGTCAGAAACATATTTCGCGGAATATGTTTCTGACAATGGGAGAATAATTGCTAAAAGGCCAAAAGAATGCAAATGAGAGCTACCAGATGGCTTTTTAGAAAATATATGAAATAAGTTGATGCGGTTGTCTGGCGACATGCGCAGTTGGTGCTGAACGCTAGCACCGATATTAAATCCTATTTTTAATGCGATATATTTCTAATATCCGTTTCTTGCAAGAATAATATTTCAGTAATAAATGTATGTAATAGAAACAAAGCAATTGTTGTCGAGGGCAACCCAAAGACTCCCTTTTCCTTAGCAAATACACTGAGATGTAGGGGAGGACGCCACTCCTTTCCTAGGTTTACTCCACTTTTTCTTGATCTTCATTTTATAATGCTACCAGTAAACGGCATTGTTTTAGTTAGACCGACAATTGAACCTCAGTCTCACAGTCCATTAGCGAAGGCTCTAACCATAATGCTAAATTAGGACGGTTTGAACAAATTAGGTAATAACAAAGGAGTATTTGATTAAAAGGAGCTCCTTTCCAATCTTCATATAAATGATAGTATTTACTTTGTGTACTTTAATGTAAAAAAAAATGTGCGTAACAAAATAAGATAGTAAATTAATTTAACAGTTATATAAACCTTTACAACTATTAGTGCTTCTATCAAAATTTTACAAAAAAGAAATTTTTACTAATTTTTGTTTAAACAAATACCAACAAAAATATATTTTAGTGCTTTAAATTTGTTTTTTTTTATTTTAAACAGACCTTTGCATCTTTTATGCAATTCTTTTAAATTTTCTATTTATTAAAAAAAATATTTAAAAACAACATCCACGCGGTATCCCCAATACATTCATACATATTAATTAAAAAATATTAGTTTTTTTTTTGTTGTGTTTTTTTTTTGTTTTTGTTTTTGTTTTTTTTTTGTTTTTTGTTTTTTTAAGTCGGGGATGGGGATTATCAATTTTGTTTTCTTTTTTTTTCTTCTTTATTTGTTTATTTACTTAAAAGCAAATCAGACAAAACTGTCGTCTTTGCCGCTCCCGTCTTTGCCGTGTAAATTCGAACCAACATCAGCAGTCTCTTTAGGTTTCCCTTCGTTTTTCTCCCGGTAGGCTTTCCACAAATAACGCAGCAGGTCACCGGCCACAAGGTCGGTTGAATTTTTGGCGATCACCCGCAGGACCAAAAAGCCGTCGTCGCGCAGGTACTCCTTGGTGAACTTCTGACACAGCTTCTTGTCCTGTTTGGTCTGTATCGTGTCCCACCATCTAATGTACTTGGTGACGTAGTCGATGTGCGCTTGGGAGAATATGAAACGGTAGAACCAAGACAGGAGGTTGATGCAAGTGCAGGTGGCCACGAACACGAACCAGAACCACAGAAAAATGAAGATCTTCTCGTTAAACAGGTTAATAGGCAGGACGCACTGGACGGTATATCTCTGCAGATTCTGCAGTTGTCGGATCTGTAAATCGCATAGAGTGACCCGGGGAAATCGGGGACTCTCAGACCAGACTGTGTTGCTAGCCAGCGAAGTCAGCACTTCGATACCATATACACTGTAATCCGTTGCCATGAAGGCGTTGAGCAGAAAAAATTGACCGATGACGTTGGCGCCATACAGCATCTTGATGAAGACGTAGAGACCAGTAAGAAAGGTGCCCTGTCGGCGCGAACAGAGGAAGCAGCAGAAGCGCGAGGAACGCTGTCTCAACTTGACCAAGAAGTTAAGCTTATACTCTCGGTACGCATCCAACCACCTCGTCAGGAAATGGGCGATGTTTTTGATGGTTTCATCCCGGTCCTCCGGTGAGCCGAGTTGGGTATCTTCAGCCATCGAGACAATCTTATCGAGGTTCAAGCCAGACAGCTCGTGCGTTGACGTCCACAGAATGTTGGGAAATTTAAACATAAACGCCTGGAAGAGCAGAATGAGAGGCACCCACTGGTAGTAGGTGATTTGTTGGTTTTCTCTCTCTTTGATCTCAACTGGAATGGCGTCTCTCATCGGGATGTAGTAGGTGTTGGCGATCCAGCAATAGGATTTTGTGTAGTCGACGAAGGCGTCCGTAAACTCGGCAGGACACCAGCATTGGATGGCGTCCCCGACATACTGGCCTGTGCTGATGATGACGGCGAAGATGACCAATAGTACGACGGTATACAGATGGTTAAGCCTGTCCACCCAGTCATCATTGATGCTGCCCCGGACCCGGGAGTAACTTCCAAAGTTTTCGATCAGTGAACTGATCCTAGAATATAAAAAAATAATAAAGTTTATTAATAATAAATTAAATTAAAGATGAAAATTAATTAAAGAAAAGATTAAGAAAGAAAGAGATAGACAGAATGAGGTGAACGGAAGAATACAGGAATGAAAAATAAACTCATCTCGCTTAATTTTTAATTAAACAAATTGAACAACAAATTAAAAAAAGAAACAATTTTAAATTTAAAAAAAAACAGACTCAATTTTAAATTAAAACATCTGAATTGAAAATTAACAGAACTTTATCAGATATTGAATACACGACATGTTGATTTATGTAAATAAAACTTCTTATATAATCTTCTTCGTGTTTTTTTTTATTGCAAAAAAAGCTTGGAGTAGAAATATAATATTTTTTGTGATAGGTGTGCCGTAAAAATTTGCAAAAACTCAATAGGGTGTTGCCATGTTAAAAAGTTGGGAACCACTACGCTAGACTCTATACTGTATACTTTTTTTACACGGTAGTCACCACTTATCAAGGCCCGGAAGCCACTCAGGGATAAGGGTTATTGCAAGTACAGTACGTTAGCGTGGAGATTTGATGAAGTGTTTACTTAAGGGGGCGGTTCATTAGGAATTTGTTAACGTTGGACTTGAAGACATCCAAGTTGTAGTCAGGTGGGAAGCAGGCAGACGGAACAGAGTTCCACAGGCGTGCAGTTCTAAGAAAGAAGCTTTGTTCATGGAATCTAAGTTTTGATTTAGGCACAGATAAAGAGTGGGGGAAATTTTTCACAGTGGATTGGCGAGGGGGAACCAGAGATTGGAGTTCAGACGAGCACCGCCATGGAAAAAAACGATAAAACAAGGATAGGCTCACAACGTCTCTTCTGTGGGAGAGAGGTTGCAGGGTAGAGAAAAGGGCATCCCCCACTAAGCAACGAAGTCTATTTTGTACTCTGTCAAGGCAGGATAGGCTGTTTTTAGCAGCTCCTGCCCAGATATGGCAGCAGTATTCCATCCTTGGACGCACTTGGCTTTTATATAGATAGAGAATTGCATCAGTAGTGAGATATCTTCTGGAGCGGTAGAAGGATCCCACCATCTTTCCAGCGACCTTGGCAACAGACGATGTACGTGTTCCATTTCAGATCAGGAGTAAAGGACAAACCCAGAAGCTTGTCAAAACACGGGGCTTCTCCCAGACGAGAGCCATCCATTTCAATTGATGCCAGACGGGGATCAGAGCGTTGATGATGTAAAGATACTTATACTCGCTAATATTTAATACTTATACCATACTAGCAGGGAACCCTGACGTTGCCTGGGAATAAATAAGGATCAACGAATGCTTCACCCTCCCATATTTTGTCATTGAAATCGGTAAAATCGGACATTTTTCAATCCTTCCAAAAATGACTTAGTCCACAATGCATTGCAGTCTACATTGCACTGTAGAGAACCTATGGTTGATTTTATAAAAATTATTTTATATATAATGGCTTGAATTAAAGTTTACTATGTAAAATGAAGTTTAAAATGCAAAAATCAAGTATCATGCTTTAATTTTGCTCAAAACAGAAACATTCGGTTTGAACGCGCCTCTGTCGTATCAAACGTTATATATAATCAATAAAAATATAACAGTAGATGTATATATGTGTGTCTGTTTGTGTGTAAATATTTAACAGATAAAATCTTAAACTACCGATCACATAACACTGAGATTAACAGCAAATACACTAAAAATGGTTTATAACGAGAAAAATCTTTGTTTGGATGGATGATGAACGCATGGGCAAGTTAAGAGGCAAAATGTTCATTTTAACTTGCCGACATATTTGTATTAGTTTTCGCATGCGTAAATTAATTATAGCTAAAATTAACTTACCGTTATCTATCGGTTGGGTTAGCTCAAACAGTAACGAACACGGTTAAAGTGATAAGTGTTTTGGTTTCGATTATAGCTGATGTTACCAAAGTATTTTTTTTTTACTTTTAAAATCAGTAATATATACATACACACACACACACACACACACACACATATATATATATATATATATATATATATATATATATATATATATATATATATATACACACACATTCAGCCACTTTGATGAATCGTAGAAGGCGAAATACGTGTCGGTGGATAATTATATTTTAAAAATAATATATATATATATATATATATATACATATATATATATATGTATGTATATATGTATATATATATATTTATATATATATACATATACATATACATATATATATATATATATATATATATATATATATATATATATATATATATATATATATACACACACACAACATGATCGTGTTGATACGCCGGTTCTCGTCAGATCACCGAAGTTAAGCATGTGTACGGTGTGTTCTAATAACTTGGACAGATGTTAAACTTGAATTATGCCAATGTGTTAATTGTTCATTTTTTTTGTTTGTTTTTTGTTTTCGGGGGGGGGGTTGTTTTTTTTTTTTTGATTTTTTTGTTTTTTCATTCTTCCAGATTCAACAATTTCATTCTTTTGCAGGAAAATTAACAACCATTCTTTTGCGGAAAAATTAACAATCGAACGGCATATTAAAGTTGCTGAAGCGTATTACGAAAATGGGCGACCAAACACGAATGCATTTCGTGCGCTACTCGATTATTTCGGTCAACATAATCGACAAACTGAATGTTCACTTGCGAAAATTAATCGTAAATTTCAACAATCTTAGTCTGTAGCAGATGTGAAAACAGCATGAACGTGTTCGTTTCGGTTGTTAAGACGAATATATTGATGCAGTACGCGAATGTGTGGCCAAGAATACAGACATCTCCATTCGTCACCGTGCGCAGGAATTGAACCTATCCGCAGCAACGTTACATCGAATTTTGACAACAGATTTGGCCCTAGTGCATTACAAAAATTAAATTTGGCCCTAGTGCATTACAAAAATTAAATTTGACCCTACTGAATTACAAAAATTAAATTTGGCCCTACTGCATTACAAAAATTAAATTTGGCCCTACTGCATTACAAAAATTAAATTTGGCCCTAGTGCATTACAAAAATTAAATTTGGCCCTACTGCATTACAAAAATTAAATTTGGCCCTAGTGCATTACAAAAATTAAATTTGGCCCTACTGCATTACAAAAATTAAATTTGGCCCTACTGCATTACAAAAATTAAATTTGGCCCTAGTGCATTACAAAAATTAAATTTGGCCCTACTGCATTACAAAAATTAAATTTGGCCCTACTGCATTACAAAAATTAAATTTGGCCCTAGTGCATTACAAAAATTAAATTTGGCCCTACTGCATTACAAAAATTAAATTTGGCCCTACTGCATTACAAAAATTAATGCATTACAAAAATTAAATTGACACAAGAACTAAAGCATAATAACTATGCAAAGCGTCGTACATTCGTTAATTGAGTGCAAGGTCAAAGACAATCCGATGATGGTTTTTCGCAAAAAACGCATGTTTGGTGACGAAGCTCATTTTCGTATGGGCGGATTCGTTAACAAGCCAAATTGTCACATTTGTGCTAATGTAACCTTAGCCGGTGTAACGTAAAATATTTCCTTGTAAAATTTCTTTTTCATCTATGAGAGAGAAAAAACACTACTTTTAGGATCGATAAGTCCAAATATCAGCTGACGTGATATTGTAAACAAACACAGATGGAATTTGATGAACGACATTATCATGTTTTTTTTGTTTTTGTTTTTTTTTTTTACGAATTAGTCCACCGGACAAATTATTCCTCGTAATATATTCAATAGAGGATTGATTTCCATAATAATTCATACGCAATCTGCATGAATTAAAATATCATGCTTAAGCGTATTATACGATCAGGCAACGCCGGGCATCCAGCTAGTATATATATATATATATATATATATATATATATATATATATATATATATATACATATATATATATATATATATATATATATATATATATATATATATGTGTGTGTGTGTGTATATATATCTGTGTGTGTGTGTGTGTGTGTGTGTGTGTGTGTGTGACCTTATCTGGCTATATAATGAATGGCCATCATTTTTTATTTTATTTTATTTATTTATTATTTTATTTATTTATTATTTTATTTATTTATTAGCGAATTAGTCTGGCAGTGTTCTTTTTTTTTGTACAGTAATTCGTCCGATAAGTATCGAAAATCGAAAAAAAAAATCCCATCTTACAAATAGTCTTTCTTCTCTTATAGATAAAAATAATTTTTACAGGTGAATATTTTACATTACACCGGTGTATCCTTGGCCGGTGTAACATAAAATATTTCCCTGTAAAAATGATTTTTTATCTATAACAGAAAAAAGGCTATTTTGTGATCCACAAGGCCAAATATCAGCTGACGTGATGCTGTAAATAAACACCGACGGAATTTGATGAACGACATTATCATTTTTATCTTTATTTATTTATTTTTATTTATTTATTTTTTTTGCGAATTAGTCCACCGGGCAAATTATTCCTCGTAATATATAATATTCAGTAGAGGATTTATTCTATAATAATACATTAATTAAAATATCATGTTTAAGCGTATTGTACGACCGGGCAATGCCGGGCATCCAGCTAGTATATATATATATATATATATATATATATATATATATTAAGTAATGTGATTTATAATTTAAAAGTTTTAAAAATTTTTAAATTTAACAATCAAAATTTAATTAAATTAAAAATCAGTTTCATAAGAAGGAACAACAACAAATTAAAAAATTTTAAAACTTTTAAATTATAAATCACATTACTTAATATTGAATTAGCTCTAGGACATTTAACTATCGAGCTTATTATATATCTAAATTACAACGAGCATTTCCTGTATTTTAATTAAACTAGTAATTTCACTATTACATTAAAATACACTTAGCTCTTTAGACTATTATTCTAATCTCCTTTAAATTATATATATATATATATATATATAACTACTTTATTTACTCACATAAATTTAATATACGAAAGTATAGATTTATGCGTAAACTTTAAGTATTTACTTCAAAAGTGCTCAATACGTAGGTAGAGCTAGTTAGTAATTCATAAAATATATAGATACTAGAAAGCTGATTCGCTAACTAGAAATCCTCAACATATATAAAAACAAGAAATAACCACAAAATTCGCGCATAAGCCTAACGAATCCTACAGTGGATGAAACGCAGAATATTCAGTGTAGCTTAGTCGCCATATATATTTTATGAATTACTATATATATGTGTGTGTGTGTGTGTGTGTGTGTGTGTGTGTGTGTGTGTGTGTGTGTGTGTGTGTATGTGTGTGTGTGTGTGTTTTGTGTAGGTGACCTTATCTGGCTGTGTAATGAACGTCATCATTTTTTATTTTATTTTATTTATTTATTATTTTATTTATTTATTAGCGAATTAGTCCACCGGACAAATTATTCCTCGTAATCTATAATATTCAATAGAGGATTGATTCTATAATACATACATACGCAATCTGCATAAAATAAAATATCATGTTTAAGCGTATTGTACGACCAGGCAACGTCCAGCTAATTAAACACAAGGTAAGAATGACAACAAGCAAATGACAATAGACAACGAACAAACAAACAAAAATGAATATTAAAAAGCTGTAAAACGGAAACAAAAATAATAGTTTTAAAAAATTTAAAAATTTGGAAAAAAGTAAAACAAGGTAAGAAAAAATATTTGAAAATACAATTTTAAACGAAAAAAAAACTTAAATAACAAAATAGTTTTTTTTTTTAAACTATGCATTAAAGGATAAATAAAAATGCAAAACAAACAAGACAACAAAATAAAAAAAAGAAACTAACAAAAGCAAACCAAAAAAAATATCGTTAAACAAGATGCGTGCAATTTCGAAATTTAGTGAAGTTTTTTTGTTTTAAATATTTTTACATGGCTTGTGACACAGGTTTAGGTCACGTGACATATTTACGTCATCATTTCTGTTTAATTTATTATTCATTTCACTGTTTCCGAGTTTTCTTGTTATTCCTTCCAACATTTACACAATAACAATAAACGGGGCAACCCCATATACCAAGAGGCTCTCACTACCAGATCTCCCTCCCCTCCTCTCGGGGGGGGGGGCTGCCCCCCCCCCTTTCCCTCTCCCTTCTCCACATTTAAAAAAAAACGGCCTCATGTCTAATTTGCTCTCGTGGGGAAGCAAATAAATACTATAAACTAAACATTTTTAAGAGTCCTGTTTTTATTTTTTGGTTTTTTTTCATATTCATTGTTTTCCCCATATTTTATTAACTGTTCGTCCATCGTTGCCGATGAAGACAACTCCTCAATATCAATGAAAAGGTACTGATGTTATTGAAGGGTCCCAAAGATTTGCGTTGTGAAGTTTAGGTCACGTGAGATTTTTACGTCATTATATATTAAAATGAAGTCGCACCCCTATTTGTTTATAATTTGATTAATATGTACAAAAGGTAAATTGTTTTACAAATTAATTTTCACACTAAAAACAGACGCTTACACACGTTCATTCCAGCATGATTTCTATGCATGTACTTTGTAATTCAAAGGAAATCTACATTCAATACGTAACCTCATTTGCATATTACATTAAATTTGTATTTTATTTAATTTCAATTTTATTTATTTTCAATTTGAATCATCGGAAATCGTTTGCTTTTAAAAACAGAATTAAGTGTATTTATTTAAGATATATATATATATATATATATATATATATATATATATATGTATAGCTAAAAAACTAATGAACTAAAAAAATAACGGAATAAACAAAACTATAAACTAAGCAATAACAGAATGAAAAACCATGAACTGAGAACGGAATAAAAAAAATCTATACTCTAAAAACATAACGGAATAAAAAACTATAAACTAAAAAAATAACGGAATAAAAACTGTAAACTCGAAAAATAACGGAATAAAAAAACTATGAAATAGAGAATAACGGAATAAAATTATAAACTAAAAAAATAACGGAATAAAAAAACTATAAACAAAAAAAATAACGGAATAAAAAACTATGAAATAGAGAATAACGGAATAAAATTATAAACTAAAAAAATAACGGAATAAAAAAAATATAAACAAAAAAAATAACGGAATAAAAAAAAATATAAATTTAAAAAATAACGGAATAAAAAACTATAAGCTAAAAAAAAATAACGGAATAAAAAAAAATATAAATTAAAAAAATAACGGAAAAAAACAATAAACTAGAAAAATAACGGAATAAAATTTTTAACTTAAAAGATAACAGAATAAAAACTATAAACTAAAAAATAACGGAATAAAAACTATAAACTAAAAAATAACGGAATAAAAAAAACTAAACTAAAAAATAACGGAATAAAAAAAACAATAAACTAAAAAATAACGGAATAAAAAAAACTATAAACTAAAAAATAACGGAATAAAAAAAAACAATAAACTAAAAATAACGGAATAAAAAAAACAATAAACTAAAAAATAACGGAATAAAAAAAACAATAAACTAAAAAATAACGGAATAAAAAAAACTATAAACTAGAAAATAACGGAATAAAAACTGTAAACTAAACAATAACGAAATAAAAAAAACTATAAACTAAAAAATAACGGAATAAAAAACTATAAATAAACTAAAAAATAACGGAATAAAAACTATAAATTATAAAATAACGGAATAAAAACTATAAATTATAAAATAACGGAATAAAAACTATAAACTAAAAAATAACAGATAAAAACTTTAAACTAAAAAATAATGAAATAAAAAAGCTATAAATAAAAAAAATAACGTAATAAAAAACTATAAACTAAAAAAAATAACGGAATAAAAACTATAAACTAAAAAATAACGGAATAAAAAACTTTGAACTAAAAAATACCGGAATAAAAAAAACTATAAACTAAAAAATAACGGCATAAAACTAGAGAAATAACGGAATAAAACTATAAACTAAAAAAATAACGGAATAAAAACTATAAACTAAAAAATAATGGAATTAAAAACAATAGACTCAAAAAATAATGGAATTTAAACCTATAAACTAAAAAAATAACGAAATAAAAACTATAAACTAAAATGTAACAGAATAAAAAAAGTTATAAACTAAAAATAACGGAATAAAAAGAAAAAGGAAGAAAAAAAAACTGTAAACTAAAAAATAACGGAATAAAAAGCCGTAAACTAAAAAAATACCGAAATGAAAAACTATAAACTCAAAAAACAACGGAATAAAAATCTATAAACTTAAAAATTACGGAATAAAAAACTATAAACTAAAAATAACGGAATAAAAAACCGTAAACTTAAAAGCTAAAGGAAGAAAAAAAACTGTAAACTAAAAAATAACGGAATGAAAAACTATAAACTAAAAAATAACGCAATGAAAAACTATAAACTCAAAAAATAACAGAATAAAAATCTATAAACTTAAAAAATTACGGAATAAAAGACTATCAACAAAAAATAACGGAATAAAAAACTATAAACAAAAAATAACGGATAAAAAACTATGAACTAAATAAATAACGGAATAAAATCTATAAACTATAAAAATAACGGAATTAAAAACTATAAACTTTAAAAATAACGGAATTTTTAAATATAAACTAAAAAAATAACGAAATAATAAAACTGTAAACTAAGAAAATAACGGAATAAAAAACTATAAACTAAAAAAGTAACGAAATAAAAAAACTATAAACTAAAAAAATAACGGAATTAAAAACTATAAACTAAAAAGTAACAGAATAAAAAACTATAAACTAAAAATAACGGAATAAAAAAACTATAAACTATAAAAATAATGGAATAAAAAACCGTAAACTTTAAAGTTAAAGGAATAAAAAAGACTGTAAACTAAACAATAACGGAATAAAAAACTATAAATTAAAAAAATAACGGAAGAAAAAACTATAAACTCAAAGAATAATGGAATAAAAAACTATAAACTAAAAATTAACGGAATAAAAAACTATAAACTTTACAATTACGGAATAAAAAACTGTAAACTTAAAAGTTAAAGGAAAAAAAACTATAAACTAAAAATTAACGGAATAAAAAACTATAAACTTTACAATTACGGAATAAAAAACTGTAAACTTAAAAGTTAAAGGAAAAAAAACTATAAACTAAAAATTAACGGAATAAAAAACTATAAACTTTACAATTACGGAATAAAAAACTGTAAACTTAAAAGTTAAAGGAAAAAAACCTATAAACTAAAAATTAACGGAATAAAAAACTATAAACTTTACAATTACGGAATAAAAAACTGTAAACTTAAAAGTTAAAGGAAAAAAAACTATAAACTAAAAAAATAATGGAATAAAAAACTATAAACTAAAAAATAAACAAACAAAAAAAATATAGACTAAGAAAATAGTCGAATAAAAAAGTGATTAAGAACAACTTGCCAAGAAAAAATCTGTAAATTATGAAATTACAGAAAGAAATGTTAAACGAAGTAATTACGGCATAATCACCTCTTTGTAATTGCAACTAAACTAGGAAATTCGAGAATATGACAATTAGAATTAGAAAATTAGCTAATAACCAAACTAGTATAATCGCTGACAAATATGCAGGTCTATATGTATGTATATACAAATTAATAGCGTTCGTTTTTTTTTTGTTGTTTTTGTTTTGTTTGTTTTATTTAACTTCGGTCGAAGTTCTCAGAAACTAAGGGGCCCCCTACTTGGCGCTATCACTTGAACTCTATATGAGATGCATAGATATTCGAATGTTCCATTAAACCTCTTTATCATTCAAACACTGAGTTCGTAAAGAAATTTAGAACATAATGTTTTTATCCCCAATTTACCATTTTCATATGTTGTTGTATATCTTTCGTTTCTCTTGCTCTTACTGGATTCGAGGACAAGAATTTATCTAGTCTGGTGGAGTATCCAGCTTCGTGCAGTTACTTTAGGTAACATCAGTTGAAGAAGGTGCACTATTCCTCGTAAAAATTAATGTAAGTTAGTCATATTAAGGAGATCTTATTTGCCTATCGAATATTATGTGATTCTGAATATTTGGTCAGGGCTTACTTCCAGAAAAAAGTATCCTCGTAGCAGGTTGTTCTCGTAACCCCTGTACTGAGAGACCTTAGGCACTCGGTGGGTGTTTCTTCGTGTACAAAGATCCTATAGCCTACATCATGACCCAACCTGGCATTATGATGCCTCCCATATGGGTATGGTGCCCACCATTTTACAAGGTAAAGGTCAAAGGTCAAAGGTCAAGGTCATAGCGCATGCTTATATACTCCCCTACAGTTCATAGCACTGGATCGATCATCACAAATTCGGATAGGTTTTGTGCGTATGTGTGTGTGATATATATATATATATATATATATATATATATATATATATATATATATATATCACACACACATACGCACAAAATGTGTGTGTGTGTGTGTTGTATTATTATTATTATTATGTGGGGGTAAACAGCTACATATAGTCGCTACCAATAGCCTAGATTTTTTCTTTTTGGCGTCGAGAGGTTCTGAGTCGCCTGAGAAAGTGTCTTTGACTGAAACAGATGGATATTTGTAGCGACCAATGTAACTGTTTACCCTAAAATAATAATAAAAACAAATATTTTGTTCTTTTTATTGAACACTATCTAACAACCTCCTTATCCTCATTACTCCAGACTTCTGGACACCTCAAACTCACACACACACACACACACACACACACACACACACACACACACACACATATATATATATATATATATATATATATATATATATATATATATATATATTAAAATTTTCGTTTATTAAAAAAATAATTTGGAGAACACTTACAGTGAGTATGTTTTGCATTTGAGCTGCACCATTGGGTAGTAAAATATTTTCAAATGTAAACAATAAATAAAATCAGATCCAAGTGTCGTCTAAATATGCGCAATAACGAGATTTACATGCTTAAAATCCAGAAAGAAATCCCGTTGTTTTTCCCCCTAGGATTGAGGTATAGCCGTTTTAGATGTCATGCTAATAAACAACAATAAAAATACGTGAAGGGTCGAAAGTATCCTTTTGTCCAAAAATGTCAATGATTCGTATCCACGTCGTATTTAGAATATTCAGTGTTTAGTTTGATCTTTTATTTTGAGATAATCAAAGTCACTTGAAAATTTAAGGAGCGTTTGGAAAAATACAGAACGGACATCACAAGCTACAGAAACATTATTCACAATTCGTAATCTTATCTTCAAAATAAAAATATGAATGATTTTTCAATTTTTACCGTATTTATCTTGTATTTATATATTATTAACCTATCCTTATATATATATATATAGAGAGAGAGAGAGAGAGAGAGAGAAAGAGAAAGAGAGAGAGTGAACGTGTCTGTCTGTCTGTCTGTCTGTGTACATTTTCCTTCGCAATACTCTGTTAATTTTCAGTCTACAGACTCGAAATTTGATATACAGGGTACTGAGATTTGGGAAAATCTTTGTAATCCGTTTTCGGACAGAAATTTCGATGTTAAGGGGTCAAAGTTCAACGATTTGACCTTTGAGAACTCTACCAAACTCCATCGACAATTTTTGGTCTAAACACTTGAAATTTTAGATATAGGTTCCTCGGACATAGATCTAACTTAATAACTTAATTTGAGCCCAAAACAATAAATGTTAAGGGGTCATAATAGGGGTCAAAGTTTAAAAAATTGATTTTTTTTTTTTTTTGCTCAGCATGCACCTCCAAACATCCGGGCAACGCTGGGCTGAAATGTTAGTATATATATCTATAAAACTGAACGTGTCTGTGTGTCTGTGTGTGTACACTTCCCTACGCAATAACTCCGTCAATTTTAAGTCTACAGACTCGAAATTTGATATACAGGGAACTGAGATTTGGAAAAATCTATGTTATCGGTTTTCACCAGAAATTTCGATGTTAAGGGGTCAAAGTTCAACGATTTGACCTTTGAGAACTCTACCAAACTTCTCCGACAATTTTGGGTCTACACACTTAAAATTTTAGATATAGGTTCCTTGGACATGGGTCTAACTTAACTTAATTTGAGCCCAAAACAATAAATTTTAAGGAGTCATAATAGGGGTCAGATTTTAAAAAAATTAACTCCTTTCATTTTTTTTTTTTTTTTGCTCAGCATACACCTCCAAACACCCGGGCAACGCCGGGCTGAAATACTAGTATATATATATATATATATATATATATATATATATATATATATATATATATATATATATATAGGGTGGGCCAAAATAAGGGTCCTATTTTTTAAGTTATTCAAATTTAAAGATAGGGCCCTTATTTTGGCCCACCCTGTATATATATATATATATATATATATATATATATATATATATATATATATATATATATATATATATATATATATACTAGGTGGAAGCCTAGCGTTTCCCGGTCATACAATACGTTAAAACATGATATTTTCATACATCCGACAAACCCAACAAGCAGCAAAATCCCACCCCTACACAGTAAAAAACCTCAGATGCCAGAAAGCCTTCTACTCTAATAGTTTCTTTCCTGGGACTGTTAGACTTTGGGATGTTCTTTTTGGGTTCCTGCTTCCCTGACTGTACTGACATGCAGAAGTTTTGTTTATTTATTTATTTATTTATTTATTTATTTATTTTGCGAATCATTCCACCGGGCAAATTATTCCTCCTAATATATAATATCTAACAGGGCGCCCGGCATTGCCCGGTCGTAAAATACGCTTAAATTGGAGCATTTTGATTAGTACAGATTTCGTATTTATTATTATATTATATTGGACCAATATATAATAATGATTTAAAAAGTTTGTTTTTTTTAACAAATGACTCGTGCGCACCACCGAGAATCGAACCCAAAACGTTCAGCTTACGATTTGTTTATTCTTCTACCGTTAATGACTGAGCGATGATAACATGTTTGCTGCAAGGCTAAAAGTTAAAACATGAGTCAATAGCTACTACGTTATGCATGCATATTTATAATGCCGGCGTTCGACTTTAACCTGGGAAATTCATTTTTTTTTTAATTTTCACACTTTTGTACGGATGTCCCCGGGTTAAAACCCAAATATAAAGCTCAAATACCGTATATATGAAGTTTCATGTCTGTAGACCAAAAACTCTCGGAGAAGTTTGGTAGACAAAATTTTATGAACAAAAAAAAAAAAAAAAGAAAACAGAAAAAAAGGTCCTTGGCCTTCGGGCCGGGATTAAAATGTAGTATCTGTCCTGATGCTACACTTCGGTTAATTTGTCCTTGGTCAATGGAGGGGAACCTCTCTATACTGAGACAATCATTATTTTTGGATACTACCAGTGTGCCTCTTTTTGCCCTTCTTTTTAGGGAACTAGTTTGTCCCCACATTAAAAACGACCTCGTGTCACATTTTGCTTTTGTGAAGAAGTAAATAAACACCAATAGAAAAAGGTTTTTAACATAAATATCAATACAAAAAAAAATTATAGAAGATGAATAGAGAATTTATTCTATAACGATACACACGCAATCTGCACGAATTAAAATATCATGTGTAATCATATTATACGACCGGGCAACGCCGGGCACCCAGCTAGTTCAAGATAATCTATTCCATTTGATGTAACGAGTTTAATAAGATTATAGTGACTCAGTAATGTCGAAGTTTTGTTATCAACCGAGTTGAGTGGATGCAATGGAAAGCGTGTCTTGATAAGTAATAGCAATATTTATCACTTATTGTAACGTGACACAGCTAAATGGCGGGATTCAATTTTTCAATACCTACAATTTTAACTTCTATTATTTGACACCAATTATTTTACACTTATTATTAAAACTCCTATTATTTTAACTCTTATTATCTCATTTTTTTTTACTGTTATTTTCACCCAAGCAACGCTCGGTACAACTTTGACGGAAGGAGCTACTATTGGGAATATTTATTTGCTTCCCCACTGAGCAAATTAGGCAGGAGGCCGTTTTTAATGTGGAGATAGGGGGAAGGAGGAGGGAAAGAGGGGATCCAGCTCCCCAGAGGAGGGAAGTGGGGGCTGGATTAGAAACTGTTGGTATGAAGGGTTGCCCCTTCAGTGACCAAGGTCAGATATGTGGGGTTACCCCCACATATGGTCTTTGCTAGTCATAGCTGGTCTTTGCTAGTCTTAGCTTGCAGTATCTGTCGGAACAGATACTACACTTTGATCTTTGAACCCCCGTGCCGCCGAAGCGGTTGATTGGGACCAACTGCTGACGAACCATGCAGGGGGTTGAGCAGCAAGGTTCCTGTTCACATTACACTTGAACTTCTGCATGTCAGTACAGTCAGGAAAGCAGGGACCCGGGAGGGAATTCCAAACTCCTGTTAATTTAACTTGTACGGCACAATCACGTTGACACATCGGTTCTCGCCAGATTATCGAAGTTAAACAACGTTGAGCCTGGCCAGTACCAGATGGGTGACCATTTGGGAAGGCTAGGCGCTCTATGTATCTTCCGGGGAGGTTGGGCGTGGGGCCAGAACCCTCACTCTGTAAAAAGAACTCCTCGCTACAAAAAAATCTACACAAAGTTGTAAATGGCCTATGCCCCTCCAGGGATTCAAGGGCTATGGATTAATTTAACTCCTATTATTTTAACTACTTTTATTTTACCCCTTATTAATTTAACTCCTATTAATTTAACTCTTATTAATTTAACTCCTGTTATTTTAACTCCTTTTATTTTACCCCTTATTAACTAAACTCCTGTTATTTTAACTCCTTTTATTTTACCCCTTATTAATTTAACTCCTATTAATTTAACTCTTATTAATTTAACTCCTGTTATTTTAACTCATTTTATTTTACCCCTTATTAATTTGACTCTTATTAATTTAACTCCTGTTATTTTAACTCATTTTATTTTACCCCTTATTAATTTAACTCCTATTAATTTAACTCCTGTTATTTTAACTCCTTTTATTTTACCCCTTATTAATTTAACTCCTATTATTTTAACTCCTGTTATTTTAACTCTTTTTATTTTACCCCTTATTAACTTAACTCCTGTTATTTTAACTCCTTTTATTTTACCCCTTATTAATTTAACTCCTATTAATTTAACTCTTATTAATTTAACTCCTGTTATTTTAACTCATTTTATTTTACCCCTTATTAATTTGACTCTTATTAATTTAACTCCTGTTATTTTAACTCATTTTATTTTACCCCTTATTAATTTAACTCCTATTAATTTAACTCCTGTTATTTTAACTCCTTTTATTTTACCCCTTATTAATTTAACTCCTATTATTTTAACTCCTGTTATTTTAACTCTTTTTATTTTACCCCTTATTAACTTAACTCCTGTTATTTTAACTCCTTATATTTTACCCCTTATTAATTTAACTCCTATTAATTTAACTCTTATTAATTTAACTCCTGTTATTTTAACTCATTTTATTTTACCCCTTATTAATTTGACTCTTATTAATTTAACTCCTGTTATTTTAACTCATTTTATTTTACCCCTTATTAATTTAACTCCTATTAATTTAACTCCTGTTATTTTAACTCCTTTTATTTTACCCCTTATTAATTTAACTCCTATTATTTTAACTCCTGTTATTTATACTCTTTTTATTTTACCCCTTATTAACTTAACTCCTGTTATTTTAACTTCTTTTATTTTACCCCTTATTAATTTAACTCCTATTAATTTAACTCTTATTAATTTAACTCCTGTTATTTTAACTCATTTTATTTTACCCCTTATTAATTTGACTCTTATTAATTTAACTCCTGTTATTTTAACTCATTTTATTTTACCCCTTATTAATTTAACTCCTATTAATTTAACTCCTGATATTTTAACTCCTTTTATTTTACCCCTTATTAATTTAACTCCTATTATTTTAACTCCTGTTATTTTAACTCTTTTTATTTTACCCCTTATTAACTTAACTCCTGTTATTTTAACTCATTTTATTTTACCCCTTATTAATTTAACTCCTATTAATTTAACTCCTGTTATTTTAACTCCTTTTATTTTACCCCTTATTAATTTAACTCCTATTATTTTAACTCCTGTTATTTTAACTCTTTTTATTTTACCCCTTATTAACTGTACTCCTGTTATTTTAACTCCTTTTATTTTACCCCTTATTAATTTAACTCCTATTAATTTAACTCTTATTAATTTAACTCCTGTTATTTTAACTCATTTTATTTTACCCCTTATTAATTTGACTCTTATTAATTTAACTCCTGTTATTTTAACTCATTTTATTTTACCCCTTATTAATTTAACTCCTATTAATTTAACTCCTGTTATTTTAACTCCTTTTATTTTACCCCTTATTAATTTAACTCCTATTATTTTAACTCCTGTTATTTTAACTCCTTTTATTTTACCCCATATTAACTTAACTCCTGTTATTTTAACTCCTTTTATTTTACCCCTTATTAATTTAACTCCTATTAATTAAACTCCTGTTATTTTAACTCCTTTTATTTCACCCCTTATTAATTTAACTCTTATTAATTTAACTCCTGTTATTTTAACTTCTTTTATTTTACCCCTTATTAATTTAACTCTTATTAACTTAACTCCTGTTATTTTAACTCCTTTTATTTTACCCCTTATTAATTTAACTCCTATTAATTTAACTCCTGTTATTTTAACTCCTTTTATTTCACCCCTTATTAATTTAACTCCTATTAATTTAACTCCTGTTATTTTAACTCCTTTTATTTCACCCCTTATTAATTTAACTCCTATTAATTTAACTCCTGTTATTTTAACTCCTTTTATTTCACCCCTTATTAATTTAACTCTTATTAATTTAACTCCTGTTATTTTAACTCTTTTTATTTTACCCCTTATTAATTTAACTCTTATTAATTTAACTCCTGTTATTTTAACTCCTTTTATTTCACCCCTTATTAATTTAACTCCTATTAATTTAACTCCTGTTATTTTAACTCCTTTTATTTTACCCCTTATTAATTTAACTCTTATTAATTTAACTCCTGTTATTTTAACTCTTTTTATTTTACCCCTTATTAATTTAACTCTTATTAATTTAATTCCTGTTATTTTAACTACTTTTATTTTACCCCTTATTAATTTAACTCTTATTAATTTAACTCCTGTTATTTTAACTCTTTTTATTTTACCCCTTATTAATTTAACTCTTATTAATTTAATTCCTGTTATTTTAACTCCTTTTATTTCACCCCTTATTAATTTAACTCTTATTAATTTAACTCCTGTTATTTTAACTCATTTTATTTTACCCCTTATTAATTTGACTCTTATTAATTTAACTCCTGTTATTTTAACTCATTTTATTTTACCCCTTATTAATTTAACTCCTATTAATTTAACTCCTGTTATTTTAACTCCTTTTATTTTACCCCTTATTAATTTAACTCTTATTAATTTAACTCCTGTTATTTTAACTCCTTTTATTTCACCCCTTATTAATTTAACTCTTATTAATTTAACTCCTGTTATTTTAACTCTTTTTATTTTACCCCTTATTAATTTAACTCTTATTAATTTAACTCCTGTTATTTTAACTCTTTTTATTTTACCCCTTATTAATTTAACTCTTATTAATTTAATTCCTGTTATTTTAACTCCTTTTATTTTACCCCTTATTAATTTAACTCCTATTATTTTAACTCCTGTTATTTATACTCTTTTTATTTTACCCCTTATTAACTTAACTCCTGTTATTTTAACTCCTTTTATTTTACCCCTTATTAATTAAACTCCTATTAATTTAACTCTTATTAATTTAACTCCTGTTATTTTAACTCTTTTTATTTTACCCCTTATTAATTTAACTCTTATTAATTTAACTCCTGTTATTTTAACTCTTTTTATTTTACCCCTTATTAATTTAACTCTTATTAATTTAACTCCTGTTATTTTAACTCCTTTTATTTTACCCCTTATTAATTTAACTCCTATTAATTTAACTCCTGTTATTTTAACTACTTTTATTTTACCCCTTATTAATTTAAATCTTATTAATTTAATTCCTGTTATTTTAACTACTTTTATTTTACCCCTTATTAATTTAACTCTTATTAATTTAACTCCTGTTATTTTAACTCTTTTTATTTTACCCCTTATTAATTTAACTCTTATTAATTTAATTCCTGTTATTTTAACTCCTTTTATTTCACCCCTTATTAATTTAACTCTTATTAATTTAACTCCTGTTATTTTAACTCTTTTTATTTTACCCCTTATTAATTTAACTCTTATTAATTTAATTCCTGTTATTTTAACTCCTTTTATTTTACCTCTTATTAATTAAACTCTTATTAATTTAATTCCTGTTATTTTAACTTCTTTTATTTTACCTCTTATTAATTTAACTCTTATTAATTTAATTCCTGTTATTTTAACTCCTTTTATTTCACCCCTTATTAATTTAACTCTTATTAATTTAACTCCTGTTATTTTAACTTCTTTTATTTTACCCCTTATTAATTTAACTCTTATTAACTTAACTCCTGTTATTTTAACTCCTTTTATTTTACCCCTTATTAATTTAACTCCTATTAATTTAACTCCTGTTATTTTAACTCCTTTTATTTCACCCCTTATTAATTTAACTCCTATTAATTTAACTCCTGTTATTTTAACTCCTTTTATTTCACCCCTTATTAATTTAACTCCTATTAATTTAACTCCTGTTATTTTAACTCCTTTTATTTCACCCCTTATTAATTTAACTCTTATTAATTTAACTCCTGTTATTTTAACTCTTTTTATTTTACCCCTTATTAATTTAACTCTTATTAATTTAACTCCTGTTATTTTAACTCCTTTTATTTCACCCCTTATTAATTTAACTCCTATTAATTTAACTCCTGTTATTTTAACTCCTTTTATTTTACCCCTTATTAATTTAACTCTTATTAATTTAACTCCTGTTATTTTAACTCTTTTTATTTTACCCCTTATTAATTTAACTCTTATTAATTTAATTCCTGTTATTTTAACTACTTTTATTTTACCCCTTATTAATTTAACTCTTATTAATTTAACTCCTGTTATTTTAACTCTTTTTTTTTTACCCCTTATTAATTTAACTCTTATTAATTTAATTCCTGTTATTTTAACTCCTTTTATTTCACCCCTTATAAATTTTACTCTTATTAATTTAACTCCTGTTATTTTAACTCATTTTATTTTACCCCTTATTAATTTGACTCTTATTAATTTAACTCCTGTTATTTTAACTCATTTTATTTTACCCCTTATTAATTTAACTCCTATTAATTTAACTCCTGTTATTTTAACTCCTTTTATTTTACCCCTTATTAATTTAACTCTTATTAATTTAACTCCTGTTATTTTAACTCCTTTTATTTCACCCCTTATTAATATAACTCTTATTAATTTAACTCCTGTTATTTTAACTCTTTCTATTTTACCCCTTATTAATTTAACTCTTATTAATTTAACTCCTGTTATTTTAACTCTTTTTATTTTACCCCTTATTAATTTAACTCTTATTAATTTAATTCCTGTTATTTTAACTCCTTTTATTTTACCCCTTATTAATTTAACTCCTATTATTTTAACTCCTGTTATTTATACTCTTTTTATTTTACCCCTTATTAACTTAACTCCTGTTATTTTAACTCCTTTTATTTTACCCCTTATTAATTAAACTCCTATTAATTTAACTCTTATTAATTTAACTCCTGTTATTTTAACTCTTTTTATTTTACCCCTTATTAATTTAACTCTTATTAATTTAACTCCTGTTATTTTAACTCATTTTATTTTACCCCTTATTAATTTAACTCTTATTAATTTAACTCCTGTTATTTTAACTCCTTTTATTTTACCCCTTATTAATTTAACTCCTATTAATTTAACTCCTGTTATTTTAACTACTTTTATTTTACCCCTTATTAATTTAACTCTTATTAATTTAATTCCTGTTATTTTAACTACTTTTATTTTACCCTTTATTAATTTAACTCTTATTAATTTAACTCCTGTTATTTTAACTCTTTTTATTTTACCCCTTATTAATTTAACTCTTATTAATTTAATTCCTGTTATTTTAACTCCTTTTATTTCACCCCTTATTAATTTAACTCTTATTAATTTAACTCCTGTTATTTTAACTCTTTTTATTTTACCCCTTATTAATTTAACTCTTATTAATTTAATTCCTGTTATTTTAACTCCTTTTATTTTACCTCTTATTAATTTAACTCTTATTAATTTAATACTTGTTATTTTAACTCCTTTTATTTTACCTCTTATTAATTTAACTCTTATTAATTTAATTCCTGTTATTTTAACTCCTTTTATTTCACCCCTTATTAATTTAACTCTTATTAATGTAACTCCTGTTATTTTAACTCTTTTTATTTTACCCCTTATTAATTTAACTCTTATTAATTTAATTCCTGTTATTTTAACTACTTTTATTTTACCCCTTATTAATTTAACTCTTATTAATTTAACTCCTGTTATTTTAACTCTTTTTATTTTACCCCTTATTAATTTAACTCTTATTAATTTAACTCCTGTTATTTTAACTCCTTTTATTTTACCCCTTATTAATTTAACTCCTATTAATTTAACTCCTGTTATTTTAACTACTTTTATTTTACCCCTTATTAATTTAACTCTTATTAATTTAACTCTTATTATTTTAACTCCTTTTATTTTACCCCTTATTAATTTAACTCCTATTAATTTAACTCCTATTATTTTACCCCTTATTAATTTAACTCTTATTAATTTAACTCTTATTATTTAAACTCCTTTTATTTTACCCCTTATTGATTTCACTCCTAATGTTTTACCCCTTATTAATTTAACTCTTATTAATTTAACTCTTATTAATTTAACTCCTGTTATTTTAACTCCTTTTATTTTACCATTATTAACTTAACTCCTGTTATTTTAACTCCTTTTATTTTACCATTATTAACTTAACTCCTGTTATTTTAACTCCTTTTATTTTACCCCTTATTAATTTAACTCTTATTAATTTAACTCCTGTTATTTTAACTCCTTGTATTTTACCCCTTATCAATTTGACTCTTATTAATTTAACTCTTATTAACTTAACTCCTGTTATTTTAACTCCTTTTATTTTACCCCTTATTAATTTAACTCCTATTAATTTAACTCCTGTTATTTTAACTCCTTTTATTTCACCCCTTATTAATTTAACTCTTATTAATTTAACTCCTGTTATTTTAACTCTTTTTATTTTACCCCTTATTAATTTAACTCTTATTAATTTAACTCCTGTTATTTTTACTCCTTTTATTTCACCCCTTATTAATTTAACTCCTATTAATTTAACTCCTGTTATTTTAACTCCTTTTATTTTACCCCTTATTAATTTAACTCTTATTAATTTAACTCCTGTTATTTTAACTCTTTTTATTTTACCCCTTATTAATTTAACTCTTATTAATTTAATTCCTGTTATTTTAACTACTTTTATTTTACCCCTTATTAATTTAACTCTTATTAATTTAACTCCTGTTATTTTAACTCTTTTTATTTTACCCCTTATTAATTTAACTCTTATTAATTTAATTCCTGTTATTTTAACTCCTTTTATTTCACCCCTTATTAATTTAACTCTTATTAATTTAACTCCTGTTATTTTAACTCATTTTATTTTACCCCTTATTAATTTGACTCTTATTAATTTAACTCCTGTTATTTTAACTCATTTTATTTTACCCCTTATTAATTTAACTCCTATTAATTTAACTCCTGTTATTTTAACTCCTTTTATTTTACCCCTTATTAATTTAACTCTTATTAATTTAACTCCTGTTATTTTAACTCCTTTTATTTCACCCCTTATTAATTTAACTCTTATTAATTTAACTCCTGTTATTTTAACTCTTTTTATTTTACCCCTTATTAATTTAACTCTTATTAATTTAACTCCTGTTATTTTAACTCTTTTTATTTTACCCCTTATTAATTTAACTCTTATTAATTTAATTCCTGTTATTTTAACTCCTTTTATTTTACCCCTTATTAATTTAACTCCTATTATTTTAACTCCTGTTAGTTATACTCTTTTTATTTTACCCCTTATTAACTTAACTCCTGTTATTTTAACTCCTTTTATTTTACCCCTTATTAATTTAACTCCTATTAATTTAACTCTTATTAATTTAACTCCTGTTATTTTAACTCTTTTTATTTTACCCCTTATTAATTTAACTCTTATTAATTTAACTCCTGTTATTTTAACTCTTTTTATTTTACCCCTTATTAATTTAACTCTTATTAATTTAACTCCTGTTATTTTAACTCCTTTTATTTTACCCCTTATTAATTTAACTCCTATTAATTTAACTCCTGTTATTTTAACTACTTTTATTTTACCCCTTATTAATTTAACTCTTATTAATTTAATTCCTGTTATTTTAACTACTTTTATTTTACCCCTTATTAATTTAACTCTTATTAATTTAACTCCTGTTATTTTAACTCTTTTTATTTTACCCCTTATTAATTTAACTCTTATTAATTTAATTCCTGTTATTTTAACTCCTTTTATTTCACCCCTTATTAATTTAACTCTTATTAATTTAACTCCTGTTATTTTAACTCTTTTTATTTTACCCCTTTTTAATTTAACTCTTATTAATTTAATTCCTGTTATTTTAACTCCTTTTATTTTACCTCTTATTAATTTAACTCTTATTAATTTAATTCCTGTTATTTTAACTCCTTTTATTTTACCTCTTATTAATTTAACTCTCATTAATTTAATTCCTGTTATTTTAACTCCTTTTATTTCACCCCTTATTAATTTAACTCTTATTAATTTAACTCCTGTTATTTTAACTACTTTTATTTTACCCCTTATTAATTTAACTCTTATTAATTTAATTCCTGTTATTTTAACTACTTTTATTTTACCCCTTATTAATTTAACTCTTATTAATTTAACTCCTGTTATTTTAACTCTTTTTATTTTACCCCTTATTAATTTAACTCTTATTAATTTAACTCCTGTTATTTTAACTCCTTTTATTTTACCCCTTATTAATTTAACTCCTATTAATTTAACTCCTGTTATTTTAACTACTTTTATTTTACCCCTTATTAATTTAACTCTTATTAATTTAATTCCTGTTATTTTAACTACTTTTATTTTACCCCTTATTAATTTAACTCTTATTAATTTAACTCCTGTTATTTTAACTCTTTTTATTTTACCCCTTATTAATTTAACTCTTATTAATTTAATTCCTGTTATTTTAACTCCTTTTATTTCACCCCTTATTAATTTAACTCTTATTAATTTAACTCCTGTTATTTTAACTCTTTTTATTTTACCCCTTATTAATTTAACTCTTATTAATTTAATTCCTGTTATTTTAACTCCTTTTATTTTACCTCTTATTAATTTAACTCCTATTATTTTAACTCCTTTTATTTTACCCCTTTTTAATTTAACTCTTATTAATTTAATTCCTGTTATTTTAACTCCTTTTATTTTACCCCTTATTTATTTAACTCCTATTATTTTACCCCTTATTAATTTAACTCCTGTTAATTTAACTCCTATTAATTTAACTCCTTTTATTTTACCCCTTATTAATTTAACTCCTGTTATTTTAACTCCTTTTATTTTACCCCTTATTAATTTAACTCGTGTTATCTTAACTCCTTTTATTTTACCCCTTATTAATTTAACTCCTTAATTTAACTCCTATTATTTTACCCCTTATTAATTTAACTCTTATTAATTTAACTCTTATTATTTTAACTCCTTTTATTTTACCCCTTATTAATTTCACTCGTGTTATTTTAACTCCTTTTATTTTACCCCTTATTAATTTAACTCCTATTAATTTAACTCCTATTATTTTACCCCTTATTAATTTAACTCTTATTAATTTAACTCTTATTATTTTAACTCCTTTTATTTTACCCCTTATTAATTTAACTCCTATTAATTTAACTCCTATTATTTTACCCCTTATTAATTTAACTCTTATTAATTTAACTCTTATTATTTTAACTCCTTTTATTTTACCCCTTATTGATTTCACTCCTAATGTTTTACCCCTTATTAATTTAACTCTTATTAATTTAACTCTTATTAATTTAACTCCTGTTATTTTAACTCCTTTTATTTTACCATTATTAACTTAACTCCTGTTATTTTAACTCCTTTTATTTTACCATTATTAACTTAACTCCTGTTATTTTAACTCCTTTTATTTTACCCCTTATAAATTTAACTCTTATTAATTTAACTCCTGTTATTTTAACTCCTTGTATTTTACCCCTTATCAATTTGACTCTTATTAATTTAACTCTTATTAACTTAACTCCTGTTATTTTAACTCCTTTTATTTTACCCCTTATTAATTTAACTCTTATTAATTTAACTCCTGTTATTTTAACTCCTTGTATTTTACCCCTTATCAATTTGACTCTTATTAATTTACCTCCTGTTATTTTAACTCCTTTTATTTTATCCCTTATTAATTTAACTCCTGTTATTTTAACTCCTTTTATTTTACCCCTTATTTATCTAACTCCTATTATTTTACCCCTTATTAATTTAACTCTTATTAATTTAACTCTTATTAATTTAACTCCTTTTATTTTACCCCTTATTAATTTAACTCTTATTAATTTAACTCTTATTAATTTAACTCCTTTTATTTTACCCCTTATTAATTTAACTCTTATTAATTTAACTCTTATTATTTTAACTCCTTTTATTTTACCCCTTATTAATTTAACTCTTATTAATTTAACTCTTATTATTTTAACTCCTTTTATTTTACCCCTTATTAATTTAACTCCTATTATTTTACCCCTTATTAATTTAACTCTTATTAATTTAACTCTTATTATTTTAACTCCTTTATTTTACCCCTTAATAATTTAACTCCTATTATTTTAACTGCTTTTATTTTACCCCTTATTAATTTAACTCTTATTATTTTACCCCTTATTAAGTTAACTATTATTAATTTAACTCTTATTATTTTAACTCCTTTTATTTTACCCCCTATTAATTTAACTCCTATTATTTTAACTCATTTTATTTTACCCCTTATTAATTTAACTCCTATTATTTTACCCCTTATTAATTTAACTCTTATTAATTTAACTCCTATTATTTTAACTCCTATTAATTTAACTCTTATTAATTTAACTTCTATTATTTTAACTCCTATTACTTTAACTAATATACAGTTAATAATGTAAATATCTTTAAAATAATATATGGTCTAATATTCACAATTATACTGTTAATGTTTTCTGGATGAATTCACGCAGGACCATATAGAGAAGGAAGACTCTCTAGGCTGATTAAAAAGAAGAGGATCTTTCAACTACGATCAGTGGAAGATCGTAATGGCTGCTCAAGATCAAGGCTTTATGACTAGGGCTATGACAACAGTATATTATTTTCATTGTTTTGACTCTCGAGTATATATCTGACACAGTTAGATGCAATTAATCAACCGAGAACCACATCACTCTATATAAAAGCATATAAGATAGCAATGAATGTATACCTGAGAATCAAAACAAGGAAAAGAATATGCTGTTGTCATAGCCTTAGTTATAACCAATGCTTTTAAAAAGATGTGTGGTTTCAGCAAGTACACAGAAGTTGAGTGCGTGAGCCACCTGACATCCAGCTACAAGCTTCAGTTGGGGGGGGGCTACTATTCGATGCGACACAATGGAGTGTGTAAATATATTCATTGACGATCTGTTCGACTGTACCATCTGTAAAAAGTCGAATGTCGAATGCAACAGCACGTCCTGGAAACATGTTTACCAGAAACAGCAGTTGGAAATAAGTCATACACCATTCACGATGACTACGCACTTCCTACACGAAAATATAAAACCTGACATAGTGATATGGGACACGAAGGAGAAAGAAGCAACCTTAGCAAAAGTTAGTTAATTCTATTTGACGATGCCTACGTTCAGTCTCGAAAGACAAAGGATACCCCCTGTAAGGGCAGCTGCACGTGTAATTTTGTGGCAGAGGGTTGTGCATTCGTCAACCAGGCCTCTCCTGAATGGGCAAGGAGAAGTCGAGAACGACTGGGAACAATGCCGTGATAAGCGGAGAACACATGCAACGGCTGAAAGTCCCAAATGGTCACCCGTCTGATACTGACCAGCCTTATCGTTGCTTAACTTCGTACATAAGATTTTTATTATTCCAGTAATTATAGGTCTGACGCAAAGCTACATGTTAGTGGAAACGTTAGCGCCCTTAGAGGAGCAAACCCACTCATTAACAGATCTGTAAGCATTCCCATTTCGAGACCGGGTCCAACGATGACTCGTGTAGTCTTGCTTCGAGCTCTGAAACTGAAAACTGATGAATATGAGACCGGTCGTCCACTAAAAATAAGGCTAGAAAAACACCGTACAACCGTGACATGGGGGAAGGTCAAAAAGTCGGGACAAGCTGATCACATATGAAAAAAAGGAACACACTTCCCTTTATAAAACGAGGTCAAAATAATTAATAGGGATGCAAGATGGAAAATCAGGTAAGTCAAAGATACAACACATATGCTAAAAACAAGGAAAATTACTAAGCAGGCCATGCTTTGAAATTAGTAGCATTTGAGACACTCTAATTGTAGGAAAAACAAAAATTGTACACCCTTAAAATTCTGGTTATAGACGGGAGATAATCCCCTGTCGATCTTCATTAGAGTTGCCTCCCCATTGTCTACCAATTTTTTCACACATGCGAAACCGCAGAAAAAAAAACAGAGACAAACTCCAAGAATACGAAAATATTTACGGAGCCAGTAACTTTTATCTTTTTTTCCAAGACAACAACCAAGAAGTCTGACGACTGTCAAAGACCGCACCAATAAAAACGTTGCACAAATAAAACTCAAGGTGAGAACAATAGTCCGATCAAAACAAGTAATATATGATTATTCTTATTTTGCAGAATTGTCTTATTTTTATTTATAAATAAAATAAAGCCAGGCGTCCTATTTTGTTTTTAACGATGAGTGAACAGAAACTCCACAATAATGTGATACTTCTCTTGATAAAATAAAATGTACTCATTCAATTATCCTGAGTAATGCGAATTGTTATGGTTATGGGAAAACAAACACATTAATTGACAAACTTGAATGTATATTCACACACACACACACACACACACACACACACACACGCAGAGTCGTTTTATATATATATATATATATATATATATATATATATATATATATATATATATATGTATACAAGTCAGAAAAGCATTTCATCCAAGGCATGAAAATTGTTAAACAAAATGTTTTTACTATAGGCTTTAAAAATAAAGGTACAAGATTCAATTTGAAATTTATTTATCTTCAAAGTGTACTTTTATAAATTTTACAAAGTAAGGTATGCAAATTTAATACCTTACTTTGTAAAATGTATAAAATTTTCATTTTTATAACTTGTATCTTATCTTTTTAAGATTATATTTTATTTAATTTATTAATTTGGATTTTAAAAAAATGAATGTGATTTTGTATGTATTTATAAAAACTCTCCTATTCTCTATTTCAGATTGTATTTCTCCTCACACCACAACTCATTTTTGCAACCCCCTCTTTGTATTATTACAGGTCTGAATATTCTCTCTGTTTCAGTTTGTAATTCTCCTCACACCACAACTCTTTTTTTGCAACTCTCTCTTTGTCATACATGTCTGAATAATGAGAAAATCTGAATTTTTTAACAAAAACTTTAAAATAACATTTTTAGATTAATTTTTTTAAACTTCTTTCAGAATAGAAAATCTTTACAATTTAATAAGGAACATATTTCATATAGTTTTCATAAAAAATATTCAGTAGATAATGAAAAAAATAGAGATGCAAATTTCAAAAGGACTGTATAACTGGTTACGCTCAATAGTAGTCCTCGCTAGTGAAAGACTTTGTTATTGTTATTCTATTATTATTATTATTTAAAACATTTTGTGTCCTGCGCTTTCGCGCGAGGACTAATAAATATATAAATATATTTATAAATATATATATATATATATATAAATATATATATATATATATCGGACTGTGGTAAATATGGTCTGAAGTTCGATCCCTAAGAACAGTCGAGCTACGCTGATGAGAGCTAGTTACATCGAAACACCCGTGTACGTAGATTACTGTTTTAAAAAATAAGAAATAAATAAAAAAAAATGTTATATACGTCCAAAAAAATTATGGGCGACTTTCTAAGTAATTTTTTTAAAAAATGAGCTTCGAGGCGAAGCCCCTATTAACCGTATTCATCGTTTTAACAAAAAAACAACAACAACAACACACACACACACACACACACACACATATATATATATATATATATATATATATATATATATATATATACTATAAGCTGATAAAATAGCTACTAAGTGTTCAAACTGGAAAAATGATTTGGCAGGCGTAAGTTAACTTAAATTGCTTTTGTACACATGCGCAAATATACGTTTATACGTTTAAGTCGTTCGTTTTTACTATTTCTTATCCATCTAAGAATACGTCAAACGGTAACGACTTAAGCTGGGACGCTACATATTTTGGTTTCGAATCTATCTCCTGGTACTCAAGCCATATTGTTTCTTTTTCTCCTTAACTTAAAAAGAACAAATGGGTAGATGACCAACAAACGTCCGCTTCTATCGTTGACTAAATAAGAAAATTTATCTTTTTCCATTGACTATATATTAACTTTTCTGCATTTCTGCGAATGCAATACTAACTAAAAGACCAAAATCTTTTTTTTTCTGAACGTTAACTGGATTTTTCACATTTTGAAATTCAAGCCATTGGAACTATAATTCTGGTTACTTTGTTTCTTAAAAGGAGTTCTCTTTCGCCTGCGGTTTACAAATGAGGGATTCACTTCCTACGCTAAAATGTTATTCCCGTGTGTCTGCTTTTTCAAACTGTTTCCCATATATATATATATATATATATATATATATATATATATATATATATATATATATATATATTGTGTACAGAAAGTTGTTAGTTGAGACAGGTCATTGGTACCGTCGGTTTCAAGCCCGATAATAATGCCCGTTTAAGGTATCCTTATCGAGCTCTCTTCAGCCCACACAGGTAAGAAATTCATTTTTATAGTATGAAAAGGTTAGTAATTGCAATTAAGAATAGGAAATTGGATCAAATGTTTGCAACATGTCTTCTTCCTAAGATTAAGGGAGGTGGTGTTTGATCAACACTGCTGGGGAGCCATGATGTAATATACTGTTTTGTTTTTAAATCCCCGAAACAGTGTTTCATGGTAAACAACTCATGATCCCTTGAAATGTAAATTATTATTACTATAGTAAATTCGAGAACGAGTTGATGCAGTGATTGCAAGTGATTAAATGACTTACTGACCAGATGGTTTTCTAACGAATGATAAAAAATATTTTTTTGTATAGTTTTAAAGGTTAAAAACTTCAAAGACTACATATATATATATATATATATATATATATATATATATATATATATACTTTTTATCTGTTTTTCTCTCAATTTATGACCAAATATCATAAATTATTGTTTCATCTAATGCATCAACCAGCAAATTCTAGCTCTGCTACAATTATAATTTGCTGATTTCTTTCTGTCCTCTGATGAGAAGAATAAGAAATAAGGAATAAGGACTTTGAAAATTGCTTCTGGAGTAATCTGTCGAATAATTAATTTAATTGTAATTCTTTTATTTTACCACACACACACACACACACACACACACACACACACATATATATATATATATATATCCGGTTATAAAATAGATCAGTATTGGCTGAAGGGAGCTTAATATAGGTATCTAAAACGGTCCTAATTATCGGGTTTGAAACCGACGGTATCAATGACTTGTCTCATCTAAAAACTTTCTGTATACAAAATATTAAATATAAATACGCTCTTATTTTCGGAATTTCCCGATAATTGAGGACTCTGCTGGATTTCTTTTTCAAAAAAAAAAAAACTAATTATATATATATATATATATATATATATATATATATATATATATATATATATATATATATAAGGCTATATGTCTGTCTGTTTGTCCATATTTTCAAACTGTATCTCTTCCGAAACTAAAAATCGATTAGATGATTAGAGTTTTGTAAGAACCGCTCTTTTATGCGTCTTTAGCTGGTTAAAAAAATTTAAGAGGGTCAAAAAAATGGATCAAAATTGAAACAATCGTTATACATTTTGTACATTCATCTTAGTTGGATTTTTAACTTTTGATTTTTAATCAGTTTTTGTGCGGGTTACATTGGTACAGTGGTAACGTCAGCAGCTTGGGATGCTACAGTTTTGCTTTCGGTTTCGATTCTAGCTGATGGCACCCAAATACTTTCTTTTTTTTACTTTTGAAATCACGACTCAACAATATTATAAATGAAATCTGGACAAATTAAAATATCATATTTAAGCGTATTTTACGACTGGGAAATATTATATATAAAAGGCTATATGTATGCATTTCTTTCTGGCTGTCTCCATATTTTCAAATTCTATTTTTTCCAAAACAAAACGTCGCAAAGCGGCGCTAAGGTCCGGAAATGATTGGATATTTTTATGAAGCGTTCTTTTATGCGTCTTTAGCTTGTTAAAATAGTTTTTAATAGGTTAAAATAGTTTTTAGCTTGTTAAAATATATTTTTATGGGGTAAATAGTTTTTAATGGGTTAAAATAGTTTTTAACAGGTTAAAATAGTTTTTTAATGGGTTAAAATAGTTTTTAACAGGTTAAAATAGTTTTTAATGAGTTAAAATAGTTTTTAATGGGATTAAATAGTTTTTAATGGGTTAAAAAGGGTCAAAATAAAAAAAATACATTATACACATTGTACGTTCATATTAGTTTATTTTTAATTTTCAATATTTAATCGGTTTATATGCGTTTCACGTTGGTACAGTGGTAACGTCACCGGCTCTAAATGCTGCAGTTTTGCTTTTGGATTCGATTCTAGTTGATGGCACATAAAAACTTCTTTTTTACTAATTTTTTTAAATCACGACTCTATAATAATATATAATAATATATACGAAATCCAGACAAATTAAAATATCATATTTAAGCGTATATTACGACCGGGCAAAACCGGGTGTTCCCATCTAGTATATATAAACAGAATTCGTTCGAATATCGAAAAAGTGAAAGTTAATTTATCGGTTCCTTAAATACGTTCATAGATTTTATTAAATTTCTTATCACAGGTGTCCACATAACCTATAATGTTTTCTAATAATTTGTCTTTCTAACAGGTTTTTATTATTAGAGCGACAGCATGTTTATAAGTGTAGAATATACGTGATACTACAATCTGTCAACTTAGATGCATAATAATTCTGTAATATTATTGGCTCAGGTTAGTTTGTTCTAATGAAATACAAAAAAAAACGGTTCGTTTAAATTCTTAAGGGCAAAAAATCAAACGTGAATAAAAAAAACAAATTATCGGATTCACGTTTACTACTACTACTACTACTACTACTACTACTACTACTACTACTACATTAAAAAGGAAAATCTATTGAACCAAAGTAAAAAAAGGATGAATCGAAATAAGAATAAAAGCGAAAAATATCGTCTATTTTCTTTTTAACCAAATCAAATTTTCTTTTAAACTTTCGTAAAATAATAAAGCTATAATCAAGCAGTAGACGCGTGGTTATATTTAACAATGCTTATATATATATATATATATATATATATATATATATATATATATATATATATATATATATATATATAAAACGTTTATCTAAAATATTATATTCGACTTATTGGAAAGAGCATAACATTTCACATTGACCCTGAAAATATCGTAAAAATAGAATCAATAGAAAAATTTTGATAGATTTTTAAAGTTTAAAAATTGAAAAATACTGAACTCGTAAAATCAATTAATTCCATTACTGTTTTTTAAAAAATAACAAAAAAATATTTCTATTACTTTTTATACAACTTTAATAGTTTATTTTGGAAGTATAATCCATAAAGAAAATAAACAACCCACTTTTAAAAGAGAAATTACGAGTTTTTTGTATTTTATTCGCAGTTTCGTGTTAGGGGTGTCAAAAATTCCTACAAAAATTCTGATACACATAACGAAACACGTGTCAGTGGATCATTAATGTTAAAGGGAAAATTATTCCACACTCGCATTTAGGTAAAAATGCACTTTCGTAAATGATTGAATTCATTCAAAACGTACTGCAAAAATAAAAACAAATAACATGTATCTATCTATCTATCTATCTATCTATCTATCTATCTATATATATATATATATATATATATATATATATATATATATATATATATATCATGCATAGATCATCGTATAACGATTAGATCACTCTCTGACTGACGTAAATTAACATTTAAAATTAAAAATGTTTAAATTCAACGCTATTTCACGCGGTTAATGGATACGGTCTCCGCTAATCGAGCCAGAGATGTCTCGTGTTGCGGGGTTCAAATCGTTTGGCTGGTGTTAATCGTGACACCCTGCACTGAAGAATCCCGAAAGGATGAAACACTAGTGTCTGTAGGTATTTAATTATTATAGCAAAAAACAAAAAAAATTATATATATATATATATATATATATATATATATATATATATATATATATATATATATAACATAATCACGTTTAAAATGCAGGAGTCAAGTATCACGCTTCAATAGTGCTTTAAACAGAAACATTCATTTCGAACGCGCCCCTGGCTTATCAAAGAACCTACTGTTGTTTATACGCCGCACAAATGCACACGTGGTCTAAACTTTGGTTAAAATCGAATAATTCCTTCTTTAATAGGATTTTTTCTATTATCGATTTTTTTTATACTTATCGCAAGCATTCCTAAGAAAAAACTATCTAAGAACACTCCTAGACAGATAAAGTACATTTGTGTGATATTTTCTTAATCGGCACAGGCATTTTGGAGTTCTCATGAACAAGTTGATGAACAGATAAAAATCCGACGACCCAAAATACCAATTTTTCAATTTTTGAAAACGGATCAAAAAGTTTTCCACACGTCTGAATCCCCTATATACCAAATTTCAAGTCTTTAGGTCAAAAAATTTGTTGAGTATATAGGTTGAGAAGTGTCCTCACACACTCATCCTCACTTTTATAGATATATTGATTATAATAAATCCGTATGCCTACTCGTTTGGTTCACAATCACATCCTGGCATATAAAATATATGTTGTCATGCATGAGGTCATAACAGATGACGTCATTCATAACGCCACGTATGACGTCATGCATAAGGGAGCAAAAAATAGATTATATGAAAATAGAATAGTAGATTATCCGGGCAACGCGAGGCAGCCTGCTAGTATATATATATATATATATATACTCGGGGTTTTTTTATATTCAAAAGTAATGGACTAATGAATTCAACGAGGTTGTTAGATAGTGCTCAATAAAAAGAGCTGATAATACTTGTTTATTGTTATATAAACATGCTCACATCCCGCTGCTACAAACAGCCACTTGTTTCAATCAAACAACAGATATCATCAGGCAGCGACTTGACTATTCAAAAGTTCAATGAATAATGGATTTTTATTTTAGGTAGGAACTCTTTAGAAGTTGGAGTTAAAAAACTTAAAACACAGGACTTTAATTAAATAAAAAAGTAAAAAGGGAGAGGCAATTTAAATAAAGTAAAAAGATTACAATGGGGAGAGAGTGATTGAGAAGAAAAAAGGAATAAAGACAGAAATAGAGAAAGAAAATATAGAGAAAACAAAATAGAGAGAAAAAGAAGAGAGAAAATATATATATATATATATACACACACACACACATACACACACATATACATATATATATATATATACATATACATATATATACATACATACATATATACATACATATATATATATATATATACACATATACATATATATGATATGGAGAAGAAAAGAAAAAAGAAATAAAGGGTTATAATAAAGAGAATAAGAACTAGAAGGAAAAGGAAAGAATAATGACATCTAGTTAAATAGAGAAAGAGAGAAAGTAAGAATTTGACAGTATATAAAAAAAGAAAAAGAAAAAGAAAAAATCTGCGTGTCAACCAATTTAAGAACAATTATACAATTCAGTAATGAAACATATTATTACAAATACAAACAGAAGATACAATCCAAGCGTCAGAAATTAACGTGTCAAAAAAGGCAGTGAATGTATTCGGCTATCATATTTATCCTCTTACATACGTCCACGAGTAAAATCAACGCAATTCAAACATACGTCTACCATTAATTAGGCCCTTTATGCTAAATGATATAAGTTTAAAGTTTTCGCGTTTTTATTAGATAAATATATGAATAAAAGAAAAAAATAATGATAAAACAATATTAAAATTATTATTAATAACAATAAACATAATAGTAATGATAATAATAATAATAATAATAATAATAATAATAATAATAATAATAAAAACAGAATAAAATTAATATTTATTATCTTTTTAATATAACATATTTAGACATAAGAGGGGATTAAATAAATTAAATAGGTCCAATAATTATAAATAAAAAACTACTAATATTTATGTATATAAAAAGAATATAATACAAATATATATATATATATATATATAGATATATAACCACACACACACATATATATACCCAAATATACACACACATACACACACATATATATATATACATATATATATATATACATATACATGCACATAAGTAAAGGTGTAACTATACTATTAAGTTGGAAGTTTAAGCTATTTAAGTATAGATATAAAGTCATATTAAATCACAAAATAATACATTCAATACCAGATTACTAATAACACAGATACAAGTACACTTACCTATAAATATATTCAGGCAAAAGAAGTAATTAAATCAACGAAATACTCAAAAATAGCGACGCACAGGTAGATAGTACCCTAATTAAAAAAAATAAGATACATATGTATATACTCACAGAGAACCAACCGACATACTAATAAGCATATATATATATATATATACACATATATATACATATATATATATATATATATATACACATACATACATATATATATATATAATCTTATGTATACACATACATACAAAAAATACACAAATATATGCACACAATCATATACTAATACACAACAACGCACACACACATATATATACTCACACGTAAATATGTATAATTTACATAAATTATATATATAGAAATACATAAGAATACAAATAATTTGGCAAGGGTACAGATAGATGTATACACACATAGAGACATACAAATGGATTGAATAAACATGGGAGGGTATACCAAATAATATAGAAATATATAGATCTAAGTACACACGGTCATAAAATAAATACATAGACACATACATATACACATAGACACACATGTATATAAGATAGGAGAAGTAAAGAATGAAATCAGGAGAGGAGAAAGTATATTAATAGAATATTAATAAATTATATAAATCAGTGACAATTTTTAATTTATTTAAATTTTATATCTAAACTAAATTACTTAAAAGATGGGTTTTATAATGTTTGCAATTAATTGAATTTTCGTGCTTCTTATTTAATAATTTATCTCTTTCTCTAAAAGTAAGTATAAATAATTTCTCATAAAGACATAGGTAGCAAGGCGAGTTTAAAGATGAACAGGTTTTCGCTTTCTTTAAAATTTTCCAATTTACTATTGGGGAGTAACCTTGCTCTACTAGTTCATTGTAATATTTAGACAAGGAAGTTCTATTTTTGTACTCATTATTTTCAAAAGAGCACTTGTGACCGGTAAATCTTTCTTTAAAATTGTTATTTGTCATTCCTATGTAATATTTTTTTTCATTCGGATTTTCCTTAGTAGAAATAGTTGCTTGGTACACTACAGAAGTAATTTGACAATTTCCTTTAAGAGGGCATTTTGATTTAATTCTACAGTTACAACTTTCGGTAGCAATGGGTGTGCTATTTTTGTTTAATATTTTGTTATTATGTTTTTTAATTATTTTTTCAAGGTTTTCATTACAACTATAACTAAGTTTTATTGTATTTTTATTGAAAATTTTATGTAGTATGTTATTAATAGGGAAGTGCTTTTTAATTAAGTTTAAGAATTTCATTCCTAGATTTGTTTTAAGTTTCAGATTAAAAGGGGGATTGTACCACAGGATTTTTCTCTTACGGTTTCTATTTGTATTTGTGTTTGGGTGTGTTGGTTCTATGAACTCAATTTGGGTGTTTTTGTATCCACTATCCTTAAGGGCCCTGTTATAGAAATATTTATGTTTATTAAATGTTTCAAGATTGGAAGAATTGTCACTGATTCTTTTACTAATGGATTTGGGGATATGCCTAATGATAGATTTTGGGTGATTTGATAGGGGGTGTACATAAATTGGGTTTGAGTTTTCCTTCCTATATGGTTGGTAGATGCCTTTCCTTAAATCAAAGTTCACATCCAAAAAATTTACAGTTTTAACATCTGATATAATATCCACTTTTAATTTAATTCTACGGAATTCATTTAAGATAATCTTTTTGGTTCTTTCACATTTAGGGCCGTTGGATTCCTTGATGATCATCAGTCCATCATCACGATACAAGCCTATATCCATGACATTGATGTCTTTGGTTAAGTTGTATAGTATGAATAGACCTACTAAGTCTGTCATTTCAGCAGAATCCAAAGACCCCATGGAAATGTCAAACAGGTCATTTTGATCTTTTTTCAACCACTGATCATTTCCACTAATTAATGTAGTATTTCTACATGTCCGTATAATTTCAATTTCAGTGTCTTTTATATCAGACAGGAGTTTAGCAAACTCCATCACCTCTTCGAATAGTTCCTTAGATATGGAGGGATAGTAATTCACAATATCGAATTGTAAGAAAGTACAATTCTTTTTATTATGTATATTGGAAAACCATTTAATGGTATCCGCTGTGTTAATCCATAGATTTAGCTTATATGTTGATTTAATTTGATAGTTAACTCTTTCTAGTATATTTTTACTTAATTTACCTATTTCGGGTTTCGTAGGATTAATTAACCTGGTTGTAGGTTTATTTTCAAAATTTATCTTATGGTCTTTAAGCAAAATATATGACTGTTTTTTTTGTAAAATTCCCACTCTATTACTAATTTTAAGTTTGTCAGTTATTTCTTTACTATCCTTGTCAATTTTTTTGCAAATATCTATATTTGATTTTTTGTAATTTTTTGTAATATTTTCTTTAATAAGCTTGTTATATTCATGTGTAGTTAGTTTGTAGAAATTTTGCGTCTTATCTGCTTTAACGTAAAGGTAATCCGAGGTGTTGATTTTCTTAATGGTAAAATCCAACTGTTTTTGAAAATGATTCTTTTTCCCATGGAAAGACAGGCCTCTAATAAGGTCCATAATGTCTGCTTCAAAAGCATCCAATTGGTCGATATGTGGTGCCGAATCTCGATTTTTGAAACCATGGTAATCCTTATTCTTGTTGTCATTTGAATTTCTCAGGAAGAAAAAAGCTTTCCACTTCATTCTCCTAAGTAGCTCCTCAGTTTTTAGAAGGAGGGTCATCTGGTAATTCCGATTGGTGGTGGTAGGAATATTTTTCAGGGATGTTTGGAAGTTAATTTTCTCCATGTTTAGGTAAAAACAAATCCAGCGTATAATAGTGCTCAACAGTAATGGAGCGACGATACTCGGGGTTTTTTTATATTCAAAAGTAATGGACTAATGAATTCAACGAGGTTGTTAGATAGTGCTCAATAAAAAGAGCTGATAATACTTGTTTATTGTTATATAAACATGCTCACATCCCGCTGCTACAAACAGCCACTTGTTTCAATCAAACAACAGATATCATCAGGCAGCGACTTGACTATTCAAAAGTTCAATGAATAATGGATTTTTATTTTAGGTAGGAACTCTTTAGAAGTTGGAGTTAAAAAACTTAAAACACAGGACTTTAATTAAATAAAAAAGTAAAAAGGGAGAGGCAATTTAAATAAAGTAAAAAGATTACAATGGGGAGAGAGTGATTGAGAAGAAAAAAGGAATAAAGACAGAAATAGAGAAAGAAAATATAGAGAAAACAAAATAGAGAGAAAAAGAAGAGAGAAAATATATATATATATATATATATACACACACACACATACACACACATATACATATATATATATACATATACATATATATACATACATACATATATACATACATATATATATATATATACACATATACATATATATGATATGGAGAAGAAAAGAAAAAAGAAATAAAGGGTTATAATAAAGAGAATAAGAACTAGAAGGAAAAGGAAAGAATAATGACATCTAGTTAAATAGAGAAAGAGAGAAAGTAAGAATTTGACAGTATATAAAAAAAGAAAAAGAAAAAGAAAAAATCTGCGTGTCAACCAATTTAAGAACAATTATACAATTCAGTAATGAAACATATTATTACAAATACAAACAGAAGATACAATCCAAGCGTCAGAAATTAACGTGTCAAAAAAGGCAGTGAATGTATTCGGCTATCATATTTATCCTCTTACATACGTCCACGAGTAAAATCAACGCAATTCAAACATACGTCTACCATTAATTAGGCCCTTTATGCTAAATGATATAAGTTTAAAGTTTTCGCGTTTTTATTAGATAAATATATGAATAAAAGAAAAAAATAATGATAAAACAATATTAAAATTATTATTAATAACAATAAACATAATAGTAATGATAATAATAATAATAATAATAATAATAATAATAATAATAAAAACAGAATAAAATTAATATTTATTATCTTTTTAATATAACATATTTAGACATAAGAGGGGATTAAATAAATTAAATAGGTCCAATAATTATAAATAAAAAACTACTAATATTTATGTATATAAAAAGAATATAATACAAATATATATATATATATATATATAGATATATAACCACACACACACATATATATACCCAAATATACACACACATACACACACATATATATATATACATATATATATATATACATATACATGCACATAAGTAAAGGTGTAACTATACTATTAAGTTGGAAGTTTAAGCTATTTAAGTATAGATATAAAGTCATATTAAATCACAAAATAATACATTCAATACCAGATTACTAATAACACAGATACAAGTACACTTACCTATAAATATATTCAGGCAAAAGAAGTAATTAAATCAACGAAATACTCAAAAATAGCGACGCACAGGTAGATAGTACCCTAATTAAAAAAAATAAGATACATATGTATATACTCACAGAGAACCAACCGACATACTAATAAGCATATATATATATATATATATACACATATATATACATATATATATATATATATATACACATACATACATATATATATATATAATCTTATGTATACACATACATACAAAAAATACACAAATATATGCATACAATCATATACTAATACACAACAACGCACACACACATATATATACTCACACGTAAATATGTATAATTTACATAAATTATATATATAGAAATACATAAGAATACAAATAATTTGGCAAGGGTACAGATAGATGTATACACACATAGAGACATACAAATGGATTGAATAAACATGGGAGGGTATACCAAATAATATAGAAATATATAGATCTAAGTACACACGGTCATAAAATAAATACATAGACACATACATATACACATAGACACACATGTATATAAGATAGGAGAAGTAAAGAATGAAATCAGGAGAGGAGAAAGTATATTAATAGAATATTAATAAATTATATAAATCAGTGACAATTTTTAATTTATTTAAATTTTATATCTAAACTAAATTACTTAAAAGATGGGTTTTATAATGTTTGCAATTAATTGAATTTTCGTGCTTCTTATTTAATAATTTATCTCTTTCTCTAAAAGTAAGTATAAATAATTTCTCATAAAGACATAGGTAGCAAGGCGAGTTTAAAGATGAACAGGTTTTCGCTTTCTTTAAAATTTTCCAATTTACTATTGGGGAGTAACCTTGCTCTACTAGTTCATTGTAATATTTAGACAAGGAAGTTCTATTTTTGTACTCATTATTTTCAAAAGAGCACTTGTGACCGGTAAATCTTTCTTTAAAATTGTTATTTGTCATTCCTATGTAATATTTTTTTTCATTCGGATTTTCCTTAGTAGAAATAGTTGCTTGGTACACTACAGAAGTAATTTGACAATTTCCTTTAAGAGGGCATTTTGATTTAATTCTACAGTTACAACTTTCGGTAGCAATGGGTGTGCTATTTTTGTTTAATATTTTGTTATTATGTTTTTTAATTATTTTTTCAAGGTTTTCATTACAACTATAACTAAGTTTTATTGTATTTTTATTGAAAATTTTATGTAGTATGTTATTAATAGGGAAGTGCTTTTTAATTAAGTTTAAGAATTTCATTCCTAGATTTGTTTTAAGTTTCAGATTAAAAGGGGGATTGTACCACAGGATTTTTCTCTTACGGTTTCTATTTGTATTTGTGTTTGGGTGTGTTGGTTCTATGAACTCAATTTGGGTGTTTTTGTATCCACTATCCTTAAGGGCCCTGTTATAGAAATATTTATGTTTATTAAATGTTTCAAGATTGGAAGAATTGTCACTGATTCTTTTACTAATGGATTTGGGGATATGCCTAATGATAGATTTTGGGTGATTTGATAGGGGGTGTACATAAATTGGGTTTGAGTTTTCCTTCCTATATGGTTGGTAGATGCCTTTCCTTAAATCAAAGTTGTATGTATATATATGTATATGTATATATATATATATATGTATATGTGTGTGTATGTGTGTGTGTGTGTATATATATATATATATATATATTTTCTCTCTTCTTTTTCTCTCTATTTTGTTTTCTCTATATTTTCTTTCTCTATTTCTGTCTTTATTCCTTTTTTCTTCTCAATCACTCTCTCCCCATTGTAATCTTTTTACTTTATTTAAATTGCCTCTCCCTTTTTACTTTTTTATTTAATTAAAGTCCTGTGTTTTAAGTTTTTTAACTCCAACTTCTAAAGAGTTCCTACCTAAAATAAAAATCCATTATTCATTGAACTTTTGAATAGTCAAGTCGCTGCCTGATGATATCTGTTGTTTGATTGAAACAAGTGGCTGTTTGTAGCAGCGGGATGTGAGCATGTTTATATAACAATAAACAAGTATATATATATATATATATATATATATATATATATATATATATATATATATGTGTGTGTGTGTGTGTGTGTGTGTGTGTGTGTGTGTGTGTGTGTGTGTGTGTGTGCTTGTATTTAAAGCTATGTTATAATATGTCACTTCATTTCTTTGAGTTAAAATTATAGCTAAGGACATGTGCGTGTGAATAAGCGCTCATTGTAAAGAAAGTGTGCCTAAATTTGAAATTCAACGTGGGTGGTCTCCCTTGAATATCGATATCACGCAAAACAAAACCAATTAGAGTTATCCCCCTTGCGATTAATATTGTTTATGAGTCTGTTTCTAAAATAGCATCACAAGACAATCGCTCGTCGATTAGTAATAAAATTTATTTACTTATTAAAAATAAAATACTCGATCAATTTTCCTGACTTTTGTTATGTAATAGTCCCTTTCAATCACGAATACGGACATCATATAGTCTTTTCTTTTATTTTGTTTTATAATATGGAAAAAAAAATTGTACATTTACCTCGATCGGTTTTAACCCCCCCTCCCGCCCCAAAAAAAACATAATATATTTGGACGTTTCAAGAATTTTGTCGCATAATTCTGTAATGGTGATACGTCATGATTATGATGTTTTATATATTAATCTATATAAAAATATGAATTTGTAAAATATTTAAATTCTGTTAAAAAATATTTCATTCATCAAATGTGATTTATTATTTGTTAAAAAACTAATTATTATTTTGCAATCATTTTGGTTCTTCGTTGTTGTTGTTGTTGTTGTTGTTGTTGTTGTTGTTGTTGTTGTTGTTGTTGTAGCGAAATTCAAAAATCAAAATATTGAATTTCAAGTGAAGCCAATTATATCTACTGAATGGCATGTCGCAATAATGAAAATATCAAAAAATGACGAAAAACAATAAGCTAGAAAAGTAATTATCAAAGAAAATATTTTTACACGATATTAGCAATTTTAAATTACATACATAATAGGTTACATATGAAAAAACAAACATGGCCGGATTTTTTTTTTTTTCGTTGAATCATGGAATTACGTGTTTTATGTAATATTTCAAAAATATTTAACTGATTATGATATGAGAATTAGGCAGATAACATTGTTCATTGTTGAAATTGACAAAAAAATGAAAGAATTTATCATTGTTTTTTGTTAATGATTTTTTGGCTGTCGGATTTTGCTACAATAACAAATGAACCAATTAATTTCGAAATTAAAAAACAACATCTAATTGTACAAGAAAACTCATTTGGTAATTGGTAAATAAGTAATTAACTTGTTAAAAACAAATTAGTACTTACAAAAAAGCGAAAATATGTAATTATTATTATTATTATTATTATTAATTTTATTATTATTATTATTATTATTATTGTTATTATCATTGATGTTGTTGTCGTTGTTATTATTATTATTATTATTATTATTATATTATTATGTTTATTATTATTATTATTATTTTTATTATTATTATTATTTTTATTATTACTTTTTTTAATTATTATTTGGATTATTATTATTATTATTATTATTATTATTATTATTATTATTATTATTACTAGCGGGACATGTGGAAATTCCACAGCAGCATTTTTCATATATAATATATTGTTGCTGGGCATGCTGTGAGCGTTCTGTTCAGCAGGAATGAAGGCACAATCATATTATTCTACTTTTTTATTAAAACTGTATCGCCCCCTTACTAAAATAATAACTTTGATATGTTTCTTGGGCTGATTATTTCATTACAAACACACCGGTCAATTAACTCACATTTTATCATTTTTCATAATTATTGAATATCCTACTATGTTCGACAATAATTTTTCATAATTTCAAACCAAATTATCGCCCCGCCCTTTACTAAAATATTAAATTTGATATATTGTATTGCCTGATTATTTTATAAAAAAAAAACACAATTCAATTAACTCACATTTCATCATTTTTAATTGATGTTGTTGTTGTTATTGTTATTATTATTATTATCATATTATTATTATTATTATTATTATTATTATTATTATTGATGTTCTTGTTGCTATTTATTTATTTATTTATTTATTTATTTATTTATTTGGTGGTGCAGAGGAATAGGCGACATATCAGATATAAAAAAATATATAAAGAAATCAATAAATATTTTATGAAGTAATATATTTTTATAATACTAAAAACAAATCCTAAACAATGAAACACTAACATTTTATTATTTATGCAAGAAATTTGTAAGCATTTTTATTTATTTATTTATTTATTTATTTCGATTTTAGTTTTTAGTTTGGAATAAATCTCGATTGAAATTTCAGATTTTAAATTTGGACTAAATAAGAATTTTCTACAAAACATTTTAAAATTAGCTTTAATTTTCGGATATTTGTCAAAATATTTCAATACTAAATCTTTTATATTTTAAATCTTATAAATATATTTTTAATTCTTATAAATGTGTTGTTCTTTTTTTTTTTTTAATTCTTATTCGAAAAATTAAAACAAAAACATTTCTTGAAAGCTTTTCTTTTTCTGAGAAATTTTCAAAGAAAAAACATTTGTACAATTTTCAAAAGACATTGAAATGTAAAAACGTTCTGTCCGTAATTATACGACCACATAATCACGTCAACACGTCGTTTATCGTTAGATGATCGAAGCTGAGCAACGTTGAGCTTGGGTGGCCATGCATGCAATTTGATGACACTATAAATAGCAAGGGAAATAACTCTAATTGACTTTGCTTTGTATGACAGTTATCATCAAGGGAGACCACCCACGTTGAATTTCAAATTGAGGCATATATATTTTAAATGAACACCTACAGAAACTCACGCGCGTTCATATGTTAGGGGACGCCGATACCTTCTTTTAAAAACTAATATCACCAAAAAAGGCTAACAATCGCAATATGGATATTATATTCTCAGTAATATTTGAATTATTTAAAATACCGTTCGCTTCTCGGGTGTCATTCTCACAAACTTTCAGCCGATGTAATCTCCGACCTTCTTCAGGTGTCTCTTGTTGAACTCGGGAATCTTTCTGTCAAACTTGGGAATCTGCACGGGATTTCAAACGGAACCCTTTATTTAATGCACGGATGTAGCATGCTCTCGTTGCGTCAGCCATGACCGAGTAGAAGTCTAAAGTAATTCGCAAGTGTATCCTTAGTATCGCCTGCACTGAAGATTGAACCTTCAACCTCAAGAAGAATATCATTTAGAACTGAATTTTACTTAATATTGTATTTGGCGTTACGTAATGCTCTGGGTTCTGTTCGAAATCTTGTATAGGTTGACACAAGACTCCGAGTTCGACAAGATACATCTGAAGAAGGTCGGAGGTTACATCGGCCGAAAACATAATACAACTTAAGATATTTATAGTACTGTGATAATCCAAATAACACAAACTTAGATATCAAATGCTCATTGCAGCTTTATGATATACTAGCAAGGCTACCTAACGTTGCCAGGGGCAAAAGTAACCTATTTCTATTTAAACTTCACTTCCTGTACCTCTCTCTCTCTCTCTCTCTCTCTCTCTCTCTCTCTCTCTCTCTCTTTGCCCGTCTCTCTATTTTTCTGTCCACATCTCCCTTTTTTTCCTCCGCCCAGCCCATTCCTCTCTTACTGAACACACACACATACGCACACAACTCTCTCACATATAATAGATCTCTTTGAAATTAATCGGTATTTTATTTCAATATTAATACATAATAACACCGAACCCCCGGCTTATTGACGAAACCTGGCCCAGTTGACCATTAGATAATGAATATTGTTTTCTAAATTTAAGACATTATTCATTCCGGGCAATACCGGTTAATGGAAAAAAGCAAAACAATAACGGTGTTTCTGTTCTGTTTAATTTTTTTTCCATGAGAATCGCTCAAGATACAGCATAAAGCCATTAAAAATTATAAGGAGCTAAGAAAAAATAATTTTACTTTAATGTACAAAAAAAAACACAATACTCAACGATAACGATCAGATATATAAATTCCAAACTGAAAACCATCAATACTTCCTCCTTTGTCAGAATCATCCGTCGTAGAATGTGAGGACTAAGAGACAAAATATGGGGAGCAAAAGTTACGAGGTTGCCGAAAGTAGGTGTGCAGCAGTTTTATGATGCGCTGTTGATACACAGATCCAACTCTTTGATTTTATGCATCAAAGCCTTAAGTATAATTCCTAGTGCTGAAAAATATTATGAGAAAGGTAGTTTGAACATGATACCTTCAGTATGGATCCTCGGAGTCACCACCCGGTAGAATCTCTGCCTCAGCACACAAAAGTCTCATTGTAAGAGTTTTCTGAAAATCTCTGGCTTAGAAAAAATATATATCATTTCTTCAAACATTTTACTCCTCTAATATGGTATCTATTTAGATAGGAAGATCTTTAAAACATTAAAAAGAAAGACCATTTTTTTTCTTTTCTTTTTTTTTGTTTTTGTCTCCTGACGAGGTCGTGTAGTTATTTATAACTAACTGGACTGAAACATTGGCATGATCATGTAGCAACATTAAAATAATTTTTATTTGAATATAAATAAAAGTATGCCTTGCTCTATTCATTATTGAACACTATTATATGAACCTCGTTAAATTCACTAGGTTTTATCTTTGAGTGCTATTAAACTGGAATTATATATATATATTTATATATATATATATATATAATATATATATATATATATATCAAGATTTGGCATAAGGGGTATTGAGATTTGTGAAAATCTTTTTAATCAGTTTTCGGGGATAGTTAGCTGTCAATGGAGTCAAATTTCAAAGCTTTGACCTATGAAAACTCTACCAAACTTTTTTTTTTATCGATTTTTGGCTGAAAATTTGGCTGCTAAGGGGTCAAATTTCAAAAGATTTAATCATTGCACTCTCTAGCAAACTATTCAACCAATTTTGGGTCTAAGACGTTGAAATTTTACATAAAGGGACTCCCGACATGCAGTAAGCTGTTTAATCAGCTTTTGGGTGAAAATTCGGCGGCCAAGAGATCAAAGTTGAAAGAGTTTATCTTTGCAGACTCTACAAAACTCCGCCGCCAATTTTGGGTTTAAACACTTGAAATTTTAGATGTAGGTTACCTGGACATGAGTGAAACTTTTTAATACATATATACATATGCACATAAAGTAATGAACAGTACATAGGAGCCGAACAAAGCCGAACTGAACTGCTAGCATATAACTTTTACGCACGACCAGGCTCTCCTTAGGATCTCCTAATCTGGACATTTAAAAATCGCCGTTGATAATACTGTTGTTTTTCTCAGTGGCATTATGCCATAAGATCAAAAAATGCTGTGTTTATTCTGATGAAGATGTTATTACGTCGAAAATTACTTTGATTTATAAACAAATAAATGTTCGTTTATTTTTTTTAATCCGCGTTGAATTTGCGTATTAAATATATATATAATTTTTGCCACCTCTTTAAGAAATACCAAGCATTTTTTCTGAGGAAATTGCAAAGGTCGCTCAGCCAGCCTTATGTGCGAGATTGTAACTTCTTTGTTACTTGCTCACTATAAGATCTTCTGTATTAAACGTTAAGCTTCATTAATATGAAAATGTTCTTTAATTTCGTAGCGAATAGGGTATGTTCCTTTGATAATGGAACCAAGGGTGACTTCTTTCGAATTCTCCAACTCAAGTTTGAATCCTTCAACCAACATTGATCGTCATCTCCTGCACTGACGATAGCGTAAGCATGTAACACTATAGTGCGTGTAGGTATATAAAAATAGTTATCTATTATTTATCATTATATATATCCGCCTGCTTGACATAAATAGATAACATTTCTCATCATATGACGGTTCGAATTGTCTTCCTTGCTGAAAGCGTTAGGAATTTATTTCTTTTCCAGAGTTCGAATCGTGCGACCGTTGGGTAAAACATTTGTATCTGCACTGATTATGATTCCGTTAGGATAAAACGTATATATATATATATATATATATATATATATATATATATATATATATATATATATGTGTGTGTGTGTGTGTGTGTGTGTGTGTGTGTGTGTGTGTGTGCATGACTACTTCATTTAATCACAAATTAATATACGAAAGTATAATTTTATGCGTAAACTTTAAGTGTTTACTTCAACAGTGCTCAATATATAGGTAGAGCAAGGTAGTAAGTTGTAGCTTAATTGTTAATTATATTTTTATAACTGATATATATATATATAATATAAAGCTGAATGTGTGTGTGTGTGTGTGTGTGTATGTGTGTGTGTGTGTGTGTGTGTGTGTGTGTGTGTGTGTGTGTGATCACGAATAGGCTCCTATATGGTTGACTATTAAAAAAAATGATTACATATAATGATAGAAGATTATCGAGACACAGGAATGGGTATGTTTGATCCTGCAGAACGGTGGTTCATTAAAATTGTGGAGTCTGCATTCGCGCCTGGTCCACATAGTATGGAAATAAAAAATTAAAAAAAAAACATTCACAAATGTTTTTGATATAGAGGTACATAAGAATATTTTATAAGTATGTTTTAACTTAAATAGGGATGGTATAATAAAATTGTGGGGTCTGCGTTCGCGCTTGGCCTCCATAGAATGGAAATAGGCACAAACTTTAATAAAGACTTTTCATATCTATCTGCGTAAGTATACTTTGATAATTATGTTTCAGTTTGAAGAAATATGGTATAATAAAATTATGGGGTGTTCGTTCGTGCCTGACCTCCATAGAATGGAAATATGTCACAAAATTTAACAAGGTTTTTGTTTAATATAGATCCACAGAATATTGTGATAAGTGTTTCAGTGTGAACAGGTATGGTATAATAAATTATGGGTTTTATCTATTTTATTTTTACTTTCATCATATTTTGCTTTAGTTTTGATACCCCCAAATTTGAAGCTATCTCTTTACAACCCAGCCTTTTCATAACCTATCATACTTTCATAAATCATTAAATCAGAGTCCATTTTTTGTGGGCTGTTTTTGAACCCAGTCAACGACGGGTACTTTTGCTAGTATGTATATATATATATATATATATATATATATATATATATATATATATATAATCTCTCTCTCTCTCTCTCTCTCTCTATATATATATATATATATATATATATATATATATATATATATGGGGGGGTAATCTGTAATAATCTAATATATAAAAGCATATAATATATATATATATATATATATATATATATACATATATATATATATATATATCCCTATATCTACTATTATATAAAAGTCATTTTGTATGTCTGTGTTCCTTCCTCATAGGTTCCGAAAGGGCTTTTCTTCTTTTAAGATAAAAATAAAGTACAGGGGAATATTTTACTTTACGCCGGCCAAGGGAAATAATAAAATCTCACTAAATCTTTTCTTCTAAACAAACAGATCTATTGTCATTTGGAAATATAACTCAGTGGTAGAACACACACACACACACACACACACACACACACACACACAGTATATATATATATATATATATATATATATATATATATATATATATATATATATATATATATATATAAAATAGATTGGAGGTGGAGGAACCTGAACGCTCAACGTTTGGCCCGATTTATGCGTGGGTTTTTTCAAGGAGGATGGTCATTATGTAGATTGAAAAAGCCACGCATAAATTGGGCGAAACGTTGAGCGTTCAGGTCCTTCCACCTCCAATCTATTTTTCATATCGTCGGATTTCATCCATCTTAACAATCATATATATATATATATATATATATATATATATATATATATATATATATATATATATATATATATATATATATATACGAGATATTCCCATGTGCAATACTCTTTCGGTTTCATCCTAGAATTTATAAACTGTGACATTCCTCTTGTATAGCTAAAATTATAAATCTCTTTAAAAAAAAATTTTTTAAGGTTACTTATTTGTCTATCTAATTTACGTACTTGCTTGTGGTGTCTACGAAAAGTTAACGGCAATTAGAAAAAATGATCCCTTTTAATATTGAAAGCAGTTACTCAGTACTCCTGATACACCCGTTCGTTGTGCCAAATTTTATTTTTGTTTAATTTCTTTCTGGAAGCAGTAAAAGTTTCGAAAACCATCGTAATTCTTCGCCCAAAGGTTCAGAAGGGAAGGGTCAATTCACAGCTAGCATTCCGGTAAATTTAAGTGCAGTTATGTTATTTTTATTGTCATTTTTTTTTTTTTTGTTTTTTTTTAATTGTCAAACCATCTTGCACCCTTCACACAAAGACACACGCGAGGTCAGCAAGACAAGGGAAGGTCAAGGTGGTTAGTTGATGTGGCTGGACATGTCATCTGGTAGCAGGGAATGGTTCCACACTTTCAACAGCACTCGTTACTTACACTGTGAAGAAATTGGAGTCATCACTACTGCTGCTCCAGTTATTCCAATGATTCATCATAGTAATATTGCTGTTGGTGTTGTTGTTGTTGTTGAGAAAACTGAATTTGTGTCTTTAATAGAAGTCACGGAATATGACTCCAGTTTTTCGTCGTTTTGCTTTTTTGCGTTTTAATTTATTTTGAATGTTTAGTCATGTATGTGTTTTTTGTTTGTTTTGTTTTATTTTTTAATTTTAATTTTTATGCAAGTAAACCAATTCTATTTAGAGAAATTATGAAAAAAATGAATAGAAAAAGTATTAATTGTTTGTTTTAGTCTTAAAATGAAATTCTGCAAGAATAAAAAATAACAAGAGAAAACATGATTTCAGTTTTGCGTCCCTTTGCTTTTTGCGTTTTAATTTGCTTTCAATATTTAGTTATGTGTGTGTGTTTTTTAATTTCCAATTTTTTCTGTTTGTTTTCTTTTTTCGTGCAAAATAAACCAATTCTACTCAGAGAAATTAATTATCAGGAAAAAAAATTGAATACAAAAAGTATTAATTATTTCTTTTAATCTTAAAATCAAATTCTTCAAGAATAAAAATAACCAGAGAAAATATGACTTGAGTTTGGCGTTGCTGTGCTTTTTTTTTCTGTGTTTTAATTTGTGTTGAATATTTAGTTATGTGTGACTTTTTTATTCCAAAATTTCTGTTTTATTTGTTTTTTTATTTTTGGGGGGAGAGGGGGTAGAATTTCAAAATTTCTTTTTTGTGCAAAACAAACAAATTCTATTTAGGGCAAAAAAAAAAATCAATGAAAAAAGTTTCGACCATGTTTTATCATCTTAGAATCAAATTCGTCAAGAATAAAATTAGAAGAGGAGTCGTCTGTGAGAAATGCTGATAATGGCATCCGAATTGAGATGAAAACATGAAATAGAAAAATAAAATTTAATGAAAAGAATCAAAATAGTTCCAGCACATAAAACGGTGAACACTTTTTTTTTTTTACACATTCAGTAATACACTAATAAAAACATACTAATCTATGTTACACATACGAGGGTGTTCCAATATTAACACCTATTTTTCTTCTGTCCAAATTTATCAGAGGAGATTGCAAATTGACTTGTTATGATTAGTGAACTTATGCATTAATGACCTGAAAGTTTCATCTCTCTGTTTCAGATATTGACAGTGTGAGACTCTAAGAATTTTATGGTACCACTCTTGTCTTTGTAGCTATTTAATATTTTTAGTTAAAAAAATAGGAAGCTTTGCCTTTAGAATGACCCTTGTGTGACAGAACGCGCCCCGAGCGCATGTGTCCAGCCATCATTCATCTTGTGGGCTTTGGGGAGTGCGAAGCCACCCTTTAATTGCCATTGCTCCCAGGTCCACTCTGACCCGGAGTGGTAGTACCTGTTAGGGTCCTAACTATGGGTTAAATAGAAACCGACTTAAAAAAAAAAAAAAAAGAACAAATATACTCTATTAAAAATTGTTCTTCAAAATCACTGGATTCGGCATTAAATAACCTGAAAATGGTTGATATGCCGTAAAACAAAAAAAAAAAACTAACAAACAAAAGGCCGCCCGATTAAATGGTACCACTCTCGTCTTTGCTGCTATTAAGCGGTTTAATTTTTTTAAAAAATAGGAGACTTTACTTTTTGGAACGACCCTCGTAATAAACAAACATGAATATGAATACAAGAATAAAAAAACGTAGAATCAAAAGATATAGACATTCAAAATGAAATCAAAAGATATAGACATTCAAAATGGGGAACATTAACGTGAATCATGTATCAGTAATTAAAGAAAACGAACCATTTGTTTTTTGGTCATATGCCTTCGTACGTGACATATATCTGTTCTTGTTGGGCAACATTTTATAAAACTGTTATGTTTGCAGGTTGAACCAAATAGCGTATAAGGCAATACAAATGAAGACTCAACAAACAAAGGTAGATCAATAAGAAGTGTATTAGGAAAAGTATATTTACAGTATATTTACATAATGGTTGTCAGGTAAGAGAGTCTTGGCTGGAGAACATATCTGCTCTCGGCTCGGCCTTCGGTGGCTTCTGGTTAACACACACTCAGACTAACCGAGTCTTGCTATTTATGTGTAATATTATCCACATATGTAAATGAGTGGGTGCCACCAGAACAAAAACCAAATAAAAAAAAAACGCGAATCCTTGTAAATATGTAAAAACATTTCGCCCCACGAAAATTGGTGCTTTTTTCGATGCCAAAATGATTTCTTTTATTCTCTCTTTTTTTTTTTAAATTTTAATTTTTGTTTAAAGCAAAACATTCATCTGCTGGCAGCAATGTTAAAGGAAGAAATATTTATTGATCTTAAACAACCAGTAAGACTAAAAATCTATAAAGCATCCCGCCACACGTTTGTTTTTAAGTTTGAGAAAATATTTACACATTTGGCGTATAAAATATTTACAGATTTATAATGAATCGGAATAGGAATCGGGAATTGTATCGGAATCGGAAAAAATATTGGAATTGTCCCCTCACTAATATATATATATATATATATATATATATATATATATATATATATATATATATATATATATATATATATATAAGCATATTAAATTGAAATAAACTTTTTAAAAAAGAGAATTTTATGTCACATTGACCCGTGAAAGAGTAAGGCATGGACGAACGAGCCCTTTACTTGTCAAAGATAACATCTGTATAGCCCTAGATTTAGAACCTAATCCACAAACTCTAACCCCTAACACCAACACGAAAATGAATAAAGTCACCGATAAATAAGTAAATAAACAGATACGAGAATGAATAAACTAATAAATTCGCACCCAATTCAACCCTGTTGTTCACACTCATGATAAAAAAAATGATTTAAAAAAAGCCTTTTTTTTGCTGAGGATAGATTTTCGTTCTTCATTTAGAATTCCGTTTTCAAAAATAAGGGTTGTTTCCTGATGAGGTCTCTAGTTAGTAAATACTAGTAGACCGAAACATACTCATGACTGTGTAGCAACAAAATACTGCTTATGCAAAGACAAATATATATAAGAAAAAATTACAATTAAATTTACCAAAATGATCCAAGATGGTAAAACTAAAGTATATTATAAATATTAAAGAATTAATATTTATAAAATAATCTCAACCAGATGTAAAAGCTCGATAAAACTAAATAGGAGATAGAGCTTATAATAAGAGCAAACAGTTAATAAAACATGTTAAAAAATACTTTGAAAAAGAGTTAAAAACATATTTAACTTGAAAAGGAAACACTAAATAAGTGGATAGTCCTTAATCCGCGGAGTTTCGAAGAAATACTTTCCTTCTCATCAGAGGGTAGGATTAAGGATTATCCATTTATTTAGTGTTTCCTTTTCAAATTAAATATGTTTTAACTCTTTTTCAAAGTGTTTTTAACATGTTTTATTAACTATTTGCTCTTTTATATATATATATGTGTGTGCGTGTGTGTGTGTGTCATCACTTTAAGAAACTCGTTTTTTATTGTTGAGCACTTTCAGTTGAATTAAAGTCGATCAATTTTAGCTCGTATGTGCACATCATCATATCATGATTAAATCACTGACAGATGTTAAAAAGCATTGAGAAAATAAATAGCATTTTCTTGTGGTTAACTCTTAATGGAGCCAGGGATAGCTTTTACCGCCGAGTTTGAATCGATCGACTGGTGTTAATCGTGACACTCTACACTGATGATTCCCGAAAGGATGAACACTAGAGTCAATAGTTATTTAATAATTATTATAATATATATATATATATATATGTGTGTGTGTGTGTGTGTGTGTGTGTGTGTGTGTGTGTGTGTTTATGTATGTATGTATGTATGTATGTATAGTGCATATATATATATATACAGACTTCAGAATAATGAAATAAAATATATCTATTACCATGCAAAGCAGTGATTTTCCAATATTTCGATTAAATATTAACATTAAAAATTACTGGTAAGACTACTTATATACATTTGACTTTAGTTTATACAGGGTGACCAAAAAAAAACGGACTCCAACTCTAATTAGGGCCCGTTTCTTAGTGTTTTGTCCGAATGAGATGAAACTTTGGTCAAAACTAGTTTATTATATCCGAAACATCACATCCAAACACTAGGTTCTTTGGCCTTTTTTTCTCCGTTCTACAGCATATGTTCTAGATATACTTTCTATGTTTTGGGAGGTTTAGGGGGGGCGAGGGGGCGGGGGGGGGTCACCCTGTATACTGGACACGCACGTTTCCTTTAATTAACATTAAATAGATTAGAAAATAAATAATAGTTGTTTTTATTTTTCCGCAATATATAAATATATAGACACCCCCCACCTCTTCCTGTTATATACATAATCCCTCTCCCATAAATCACTGGCCTTTCTTTTTCTTTTCCTTATCTTCTAATATTTCTATACTAAATTTGCATAGGACTAAAACTTTTACCTATATAGTTTGAAATCTACATGTCTACATTTGTTTCTTTCTTTCTTCCTCTCTTCAAACGATCTTCCACCCCTACTTCCTATTATCTCTAATCGAAAATAATCCAGAATGTAGAATAGAAGTTAAATTTGAGATTTTTTATGCGTAGTAGGTATAAATATTTTCACTGATGCGGTTTTATAAATATGCTCACTAAAGCTGCATCTGATTTTTTAATGACTGTTATGCTTTGATAAACTATTCTTTTATTTTGCCTACGGATACATTTTTATTCAACTTATATATTAACCACATGGATTTACCACTTGGATTTAATTTTTGAATCTTATATAAACAAAATATGTTTGCATGTCATTGTGACCTAATATCTTGCTTCCAACACATTAGGTCACAATCACATACAAACATATTTCCTTCAGTTCACCGCTGATTATATAAGATATCCGGCAAAGATATAGGACGCGATGGATCTCTTTACCTCCTTACTACCAGGAATTTCCATTTTAAGATTTAACATTAGTTTGGGATTCAAAGTACAATATCCTTTTTCTAGTTTCGGTTTCGATTTAAGTTAATGCACCCAATTCATATGAATATATATTTTTTTTATTTTTAAAATTGCAACTTTATAATATATAAAAATCGATAGACCAATAACTATAATAATATATACGAAATCTAATTTAAGCGTACCTTACGACCGGATTACGCCGAGTGTCCCAGCTCGCTTAGATAAATGGTTTTGCAGTTTTAACAAAAGAGCTACAATAATATA
>NC_136507.1:33496742-33511742 GCF_053919585.1 Euprymna scolopes | reverse complement strand
TCTTTCACATGTGTGTATATCTATTTGTGTATATGCGTAGATACCTGGTGCCTTCAATAAATTTCCAGACTGTTTTTGGATACTTGAAAATTCAGTATGTTATTTCAATACATCTTATGAGATGACTGACCAAGTTTTATGATTTCCGATTCAAATGAACAGCGACAGCAAGAATTGGAATACATTCTACTAAAGCCTGATTGTCACAGCTGGGGAATGTCAAAATTTTATCTGGACGTTAGGATACCTTAATAGAACGATATGCAATAAAATTCTGTTTTAAACTTGGAAAAAATACCATAAAAACGTATGGAATACTTCAGACCGCTTTTGGACCATCTTGCATGAATCGAACATTGCATCAGTAGTGAGATATCTTCTTCTACCGCTCCAGAAGATATCTCACTACTGATGCAATTCTCTATCTATATAAAAGCCAAGTACGTCCAAGGATGGAATACTGCTGCCATATCTTGGCAGGAGCTGCTAAAACCAGCCTATCCTGCCTTGACAGAGTACAAAATAGACTTCGTGGCTTAGTGGGGGATGCCTTTTTCTCTACCCTGCAACCTCTTTCCCACAGAAGAGACGTTGCGAGCCTATCTTTGTTTTATCGTTATTCCCATGGCAGGTGCTCGTCTGAACTCCAATCTCTGCCCCCTCCCTCGCCAATCTTTCACGAAAAACACCCGTCTAGCTGAATCCACTGTGAAAATTTTCCCCCACTCTTTATCTGTGCCAAAATCAAAACGTGGATTCCATAAACAAAGCTTCTATCTTAGAATTGCACGCCTGTAGAACTCTGCTCCGTCTGCCTGCTTTCCATCTGACTACAACTTGGATGTCTTCAAGTTCAACGTTAACAAATTCCTAATGAACCGCCCTCTTAAATAAACACTTCATTAAATCCCCACACTAACGTACTGTACTTGCAATAACCCTTATCCCTGAGTCCCTTGATAAGTGGTGACCACCGTGTAAAAAAAAATCAGTTTTTGAGTTGCATAAGAAATTCAAAGGAGGCATGGAGTTTGTGAGGGAACATGAGAGGTGTCGGAGGAGTAAGGAAGTCAGAACACCAGAATTGATTGGCCAAATAAAGAATTTCATGGATAAGGACCGTCGTGTGTCTATAGAAACAATAAGTGCACAGTTTGTTAATGTGGGAATTGTACATACAATTATTCGCAAAGAACTGAAGATGCGAAAGATTTGCGCAAAGATTTGTCCTAAGGGTGTTCAGAGAAGATCAGAAAGAAAGGCGTTGTTATGAACAAGGTGATGGGCATCAAGACAGTTCCTCATCCTCCCTATAGTCCAGAACTTGCTCCCTGTAAGGGGATGGAAGAGGCTGTGATGAGGGTCATTGACACGCTCACACAAGAGGACTTCCATGGGGTCTTCAAGAAGTTGCTGGAATGATAAAACAAGTACATTGCAGCCAGAGGAGATTACTTCGAAGGGGACTAGAATTTCATTTGTGTACTATCAATAAAAGTGGCCATACGAAAAATTATAGAGACTTATTGAAGGGACATTGTGTTTATATCTTTTTATTGCATTGTGTATATTATGTCTGTATGTGTATGTACGTATATGATTGTTTATGTGATTCTGTGTGTGTGTGTGTGTGTGTGTGTGTGTGTGTGTGTGTGTGTGTGTGTGTGTGTGTGTGTACTTGAGTATATGCATGCGTGGGCGTTTGAGCGTGTGTGTGTGTGTTTATACATTTGCGAATAATTAACTCCCCAAGACAAATAATTCAATTTCTTTCTTTTATTTCTTTTTTTTTTTATTTCGAATGGGAATTTTAAGAAAAGTATTTAAAGATCACGAACAGAAAATAAAAAAAAAAACTAAAATAATTTCAAAAAGGATGAAAGATAAGTAACTAGAAAAGTTGGCAAAAAACAAAAAACACCAACGTTACTTCTCGATGCAACATGCCGGTTTTTCTGCGTCATTTTTACGCGCTGGGGGATATTTCAATTAGTGAAAACATTCGTTAAAGAAAAATCTATTTGGAAGTTCTCAGATAAATAAGCTTAGTTTCGGAAATATTAATTCTTTGTTTTCATACGGATGCATTAAAAATAGATAATATTATAATGTTTTCGTTTGTTCGGATGCCCAAATTGACATCGTTTCATGCTTCAACTGCCACGCATTCACATGATATATATATATATATATATATATATATATATATATATATATATATATATATATATATATATATCTGCTTCAAGATGTGCAAATCTGCGGCGGAAGTGCAGAGTCATCTGAGATGGCATGGACGACAAGATTGGGAGAACTCAATGTGACGGCGATCATCTGGAAAGATGCAGCAATCATCATGTGTGTTGTTTGTGTGTGTATGTGTGTGTGTGTGTATGTGTGTGTGTGTATGTGTGTGTATGTGTGTGTGTATGTGTGTTTATGTGTGTGTGTTGTTTGTGTGTATGTGTGTGTATGTGTGTGTGTATGTGTGTGTGTGTGTATGTGTGTGTGTATGTGTGTGTATGTGTGTGTATGTGTGTTGTTTGTGTGTATGTGTGTGTATGTGTGTGTGTATGTGTGTGTATGTGTGTGTATGTGTGTTGTTTGTGTGTATGTGTGTGTGTATGTGTGTGTGTGTGTGTTGATGAACTCAAAATTCGGTTTGTTCTTTTTTCTATATTTCGTCGGAATACTATTTAAATTATTCACACATACACACACACACACACACACACACACACACACACACACACGCGCGCGCGATTAAAATAGAGTTTTAAAAAATCCAACGATATAGTAAAAACGGAGGTGGAAAAAATCTCGATGCCATTTAGTGCTGGCTTTTTCAAAAGTAAAAATGCTTACTCAAATTAACTGAGCATTTTACATTTTCTCTCTTGAAAAAGTCCGCACTAAACAGCGAAACGTCGTAGAGTTTTAGGTCTTTCCACCTCATTTTTATCATATATATATATATATAACTACTTCATTTATTCACATAAAATTAATATACGAAAGTATAGATTTATGCGTAAACTTTAAGTATTTACTTCAAAACTGCTCAATACGTAGATAGAGCTTGTTAGTAATTTATAAAATTTTCATCCACTATAACATTCGTCAGGCTTATGCGCGAATTCTGTAGTCGTTTCTCGTTTTTCAACGTTGTTCAACATATATAAAAACGAGAAACAACCACAGAATTCGCGCATAAGTCTGACGAATCCTATAGTGGATGAAACGCCGAATATTCAGTGTAGCTTAATCGCCATATATATTTTATAAATTACTATATCTATATATATATATATATATATATAAATGTAAGTGTTGGTTCGTTCGGAATTAATTGTCTAAAAAACCACTGGACGGATGGCTTCCACGTTTTGGTATAATATGTTTACTATATCCATGTGTGTTTTTATATATTTCTTTTTAATTATAACATTATACTTAATTTTTCTATGATAAATAGATGGATTTCTTTGTACCGAGAGGCCATTTTTTTATTTAGGGACAATTATTTATTACCGCTTCCTGTCACGTGACCAGTGTAACAATTTAGCGGTTTTCCTGCTATATCTGGAGATTTCGTTTACAATCTAGCGGGAAATTCTAGAAAATCTGGAGGTATTTGGCACCCACACATCCGCATTAGATTATTAAAAAAATAAAGAAAAGCGTTTGAAAATACTTTAAAACATAAAATAAACTCATTCATGTAAGTAAAAAAAAGTAGCATTTATTGCCTTTGGTAACAATTATTTATTGATTATTTGTTTTGTTTTTCACCTTTTTTTCGACTAACCATTCTTAAATCTCACTATAAAATCGATTTTTCCAGTAGCGATTTTCTGGACATTTCTTTCACCTTATCTCGCGGGTTTTTTTTTTTTTTAATCTCAGTTGACAACATTGCATCACTAAAAAAAACACTACAGGCTTAATGTAAACAGAATGTGTTTACAATATCGGTAAATTTTCAATGGGTTTAATTACATGATTTATTGATAATGTAACCATGTGATTGAACTTTAATTTAAATCAACCACTCGTGGTCGCAAAATGAATGCCGACGCTCAAAGTGAATACACATTTTGACTCCTCCCTTTACTTAAAAATTCACCAAAAATCAGGAAATCAACGAATTTTGATGAAAATTGCAGTATTTTTCGAATAACGATCGCAGAATATAATGAACGAATTATTTTTACTTAACTCTTAATGAAAATGTTTTATTTTGTTTAAACAAAAAATACCTTTACTGAAGTTATGGTTTTCAGTAGTAAATAAAAATCGCAAGAATTTATGGGTTTGTATTACTGTACACATAGATTCGAAAAAGTTGTCAAAAAACAAATATATAACAAATAAATGTTATCAAAGGCAAGATAAGTTACTTTTCTACCGAACTGGATATATTTTTCGTGTTTTTATTCAATGTAACATGTTTATTCAGCTCGAAAACCATACAGTGTTTACCGATGTATTGGAACATTCAAGATGGCGTCTGATTCTCTCTTTAACGCGGTAAGTTTGGGAAAAGGTGTTATAAATAAAAAACCGGATAAAATACTGTTAAAAACACGCTCAATATATTCGTTGTCTATATTTTGTGTAGTTTTTTTTTTATTTATAACACCTTTTCCCAAACTTACGGTGTTAAAGAGGGTGTGAGACGCCATCTTGAATTTTCGAATACATCGATAAACACTGTATGTTTTCGAGCTGAATAAATATGTTACATTGAATAAAAACACAAAAAATATATCCAGTTTGGCAGAAAAGTAACTTATCTTGCCTTTGATAACATTTATTTGTTATATATTTGTTTTTGACAACTTTTTCGAATCTATGTGTACAGTAATACAAACCCGAATTTATTTTTGCTTCTTTTAAAGCATCGTAATTTGTAACAATAAAAAATAATTTTTACAGTAACATTACGAAAAAAGCCCCTAAAGTCCGTAATTCTCGCATACTATTCAGGAAATTAAAGATTCAATTAGATTCCTATTTCAGTCACCTAAATTATTTAGGGTGAAATGAGTTTAGGAATGTATAGCCAAACCTAAATATTTTTTGGGGTAAATATCCAGATACGCTACTACAGACAGAACACCGACCACTCTAATTTGTTTGGGCGGGGGGGGTGTAATGTTGGGGCGCGCGCGCCAACATCACATCCGCCCCCCCCGCTCGCTCCCCCAATGTACAAAGTAAAATCTTCGGAAAATGTTAAATGGTGTTCTAATTGGTAAATGTCGGTGCGTTACTTACGGAAAATTTGAAAATTCGATGTTCCAGGTAAAAAAAAAAAAACAGATAAATTACCCCCCATACTCCAACTTGGTGTGCTTTCCTTTTCTTATTTTATTTCTTTTTCAGCTAATTTTAAATTTTCCACCCAAAAAGCGCTATAATGTATTTTTTAAAATTAGAAAATTCTATGTCCTGGAAAAAAAAAATTCCCTACCCCCAACGTAGTTTGCTTGGTGAAGCCGTCGTTTATGCTACAGCGTGCATGCGCGTAGCATAAACGGAAGCTGCAAAATGGTGAAAAGAAGTTCGTGGGTTCAGGGGTAAATACCATGCAAACGGTAAATTTGCGCCAAGTTTGACTATCAGATTCGTTGTCAGCGACCTCAATTACCTATAAAAAAAACAAAGAGTGGTCGGTGTTCTGTAGTAGCGTATCTGGATATTTACCTTTTTTTCTTGCTTAAAAAAATAGCATTAATACAGTAAGTTAGTTAAACTGACTTTTTCGTTTAAAAATGGAATTATTTCCCTTTCGTTATTAACTTTTTTTTTAATTTTTTTTTTAATAAATATTTTGTGTTTTATATACATAAAGTACAATTGTTGAATGTTACTGTTTTGATTATATTCGTTTGGGGGGCACAATTAAAAAATTAAGAAAGATTAAAACGAAGCGGAATTTAAGTTTCCGTTCCATTTTTACAACAACCATAAAACAGTGCATACTCAGCAAGTTTTATCGTAATTTATAAGCATATTGAAACACTAAATCAACATTTTATTTATTTTTTTGCATAATTAATAATGGAAGTATTTTTTTGTTTTTTTCTTAACATCTGTTAAAAAAAATAAATAATTTGTACATTCTCTTGAAAAAAAGAATCAAACTTTTCTCTACTTTCACATGTGTTTCATTTTAACAAACTGAGCCACAGCAACGCGTGGCCGGGTACAGGTAGTATATATATATATATATATATATATATATATATATATATATATATATACTAATTACATTTGGGCAGCAAGATGTCGGTTCACGTTGCACTTGAACTTCTGCATGTCAGTACAGTTAGAGAAGCAGGAACCTGGAATGGTATTCCAGAGTCTAGCGGTCCTGGGGAAGAAATTACTGGAGTAGAAAGACCTTTTACATCTAGGGATCTCTACTGTGTGGGGTGGGATTTAGCTGCCCGTCGGGTTTGTCGAGGGCGTCTACGTCGTGGGGGCACAAGTGTCTGCAGTTCGTCAGAGTATTCACCATTAAAATACTTGTAGAATAAGCAGAGGGATGCAACGTTTCGTCGATGGGACAGAGGCTGAAGCTTAGATGCCAGATATATATATATATATATATATATATATATATATATAGAGAGAGAGAGAGAGAGAGAGAGAGAGAGAAAGAAAGAAAGAGAGAGGATATAGGGAGAACTATGAGTGATGAGTAATTATTTTCCTGTGGACGGAGCCACATACGTCATTAGTTCAGCTGTCGAATAGACAGAAAAAATACGAAAAGAAAACGAACAGAACTAAGTTTGTTTCTTTCTTTACTTATTCAACTTCTTCATCTCTTATCTTATCTTTCTCTTCCCCTCTCTCACTCTCACCTAAACCCTTTTTTCTCTCTTTATCAATTTTTCTTTCTCCTTATCTATTTCTCCCTCGCTCTCTCTCTCTCTCTCTCTCTCTCACTCTATCTCATTTTTTCTCTCCTTCTCTCCGCCTTTATGTTTCAATCGAATCACAGGCCTGACAACCTTAATTATCATTATCTGGCCTCATTACTATGATGGTCTCAAAATGACCAGAGACTCCTCAGCATGCAATGATTACAGATTTGTTCATTGACCAACAATGCTAAACAATGAGTAATTTAAAAACAGTTTTTTCACTTTCATGTCGTCTAGGCTGCCGAATAGTTTTTTTAATTAATTATTTTTTATTTACTAGCATTATATATATATATATATATATATATATATATTCAGACAGATATTTCAATTTATTTAAATGTAATTTGAACTGAAGCGTATAAAAGCATCCATATTTGAAACGAAACAGTAATCAAAAAATATCTGAAGACGACTGAAGAAAATCAGCTGAAAGTACTTGCAAAAAAAAAAAGAAACAGATGGATGAAAATGACTGCGGAACCTTCCTACACAAATTCGACCGAAACATAAGAATGACCATTCGAAAAATATAAAAATTACAGAAAAGGGCATTAAGCAAAAACACTTCGTGCTATTTAAGAATATTTGTTTTATATATATATTTTTTTTACACAGTGATCAACACTTATCAAGGCCCGGAAGCCACTCAGGGATAAGGGTTATTGCAAGTACATTACGCTAGTGTGGAGATTTGATGAAGTGTTTACTTAAGGGGGCGGTTCATTAGGAATTTGTTAACGTTGGACTTGAACACATCCAAGTTGTAGTCCGGTGGGAAGCAGGCAGACAGAACAGAGTTCTACAGGCGTGCAGTTCTAAGAAAGAAGCTTTGTTCCTGGAATCCGCGTTTTGATTTAGGCACAGATATAGAGTTGGGGAAATTTTTCACAGTGGATTCAGCTATATATATATATATATATATATATATATATATATATATATATATATATATATATATATATACATATAATTATTTTATGTACCTAGACACTATTGTTTCATTCTTTCGGCACTCATCAGTGCAAGGTGTCACAATTATCCTTTGTTGGGAGATTCAAACCCGACTACGAAAACATCTCTGGCTCCACTAGTAGGGAAACTACTCCTAACTGCGACCAGAATTAAGTTGAAATTTAAATTTATGAAGCGTAAATCTAATTCAAGTAAGTGTACAGTGATCAAATGATTTTAACATCACGATCTACGTGACAGATATTTTTCATTTCAACATACAGTGCTCAACGATAAGAACCCAGTTGTTTAAGGGGCAACCAACACACACACACACACACATATATATATATATATATATATATATATATATATATATATATATATATATGCATGCATACAAGAGAAATTTAAGTTAAATTACGCCTGCCAAGTTCAATTTTTCTTTTCAATTCAGATCCCCTTAATAACTCATTTTACCGGTTAAAGGAGAAATCGATTATGTTCCACGTCCAAATTTCTTATGAAGTTTCATTTCTATAGACCTATAATTCACTGATGAATTTGGTAAGGACCGTTCCTCAGACAGACAGAAAATAACACACGCGCGCGCACGCGTGCGTACGTGTGGTGGGGGGTAAGTATCTGTAGTATCTGGAGAAGCGTTTACACCACTGGCAGAGTTGCCCCCACAGTTTTCGTTAAAACATGCATTTAAGAGAAGGAAATAAAATTGATATCTACTGTCTGTGGCAATTAATTACGCCGACTGAGATTAGAAGTTGTTCCAAAATGTCTCAACGAAGCCTTTATCACTATAAATCTTAAGTGTTATGTATTATATTATTATATAATGATGAATTCCAGAAGAAGTCTTACAATAAAAACGAAATTTTTATTAACGTGTGACTTGGTTTGTTCCTTTTTATTTGTCCGTTTCATTGAAATACTATTTATTCTTATATATATATATATATGGTAGAAACCCCGCTGTTTGAGAAGTACTCTCTATTCAGAATTTAAAGTTTAGCTGTTGAAAAGACCACACAAGTGCAAAATCAATTTATTAAAATTAAATTGATTTTTTTTAAATAAATTTTCGAAAATTAAAATATTCTTCTTCAGGAAGTATAGATAGTTTGTTTTTTTTCGTGTCACGGTGGAGGTAATCCTTGGCACATCCTCATAGGTTAAAAATAGAGGCTGAATCAAGTTTAAATGTTCGATAACAGTGTTGAGCGTTGGTCGTACGCATGTGTCAAACTAACAACAACAACAACAACAACAGCAACAACAACAACAATAATAATAATAATAATAATAATAATAATAATAATAATAATAATAATAACAGATATGTTTATTAAAATCAATTCATCATTTGTACGGGTTGTTTTTTACGTAGTCACTACATTGAACTAATGTTTCAGACAATTTGTCAGTAAGGACCAAAAGTCCTCGTCAGGCGACGTAATAAAGTTTGTGTACCACTGAAAGCGGATTGTTCTAAAAATTATATATATATATATATATATATATATATATATATATATATATATATATATATATATATATATATATTGATTGTTGGAGAGCTATTGGTCTTTATTGAAAGTTTCGTGGATGGTTTTTGGCCTGAATAAAGTGATTTTCCCTGCTAGGGGGTCATTGAAACACATTTGCTAATATGTAGCCAATAGCTCTCCAACAATCAATATATTGCTCTGTTTCATGCATTGAGCACTCTTTGGAATGACATATTGTGTCGTTGTTGTTATGAGTTACTGAAACATTCTACCAACAGTATAATATATATATATATATATATATATATATATATATATATATATATATATATATATATATATTCAGACAGATATTGTTAAATAGCTCGGCGTGGTTTTTGCTTAGTGAGCATTTTTGGAATTTTTCCATTTTTCGAATGGGAATTCTTATGTCGCGGTCGAATTTGTGTAAGAAAGCTCCGTAGTCATTTTCGTCTATCTGGGGTTTTTTTTTTTTTTTTTGCAAGTACTTTCAACTGATTTCCTTCGGTCTTCTTAAGGCAGTTTTGCATAGTGTTTTGTTTAAAAACTGGATGCTTTTATATGGTCCAGTTCAAATTCCACTTAAATTACTTCGCTATATATATATATATATATATATATATATATATATATATATATATATATATATATATATATATATATATATATATATATATATATATATATATATATATATATATATATATATATATAATCTGCTAACCAATTTCTATCCTCTCACGAGAAGAACATTACATTCTTTGAAAATCCGCGAAATAAGAATATTTCACTGTCCCTTTTTGTATTGGAGGTATTCCGTCGAAAAATAAATTTATTCATGTACATTTCTAATTTACAGTTTTTATTTATATTTATGGCATATATATATATATATATATATATATATATATATATATATATATATATATATATATATTGTATGTATTTATGCAGTAAAATTTTTCATTTAAGCAAATATTGTTAAAATAATAAAAAGCGTCTGCTTAAGTATACCTTTTTATTTTTCGTTTTTGTTATTAGCATTTTTGTGTAAAAATAAAAATATATTCTATAGGTTCCATATGTATCATGAATGTTTTCGGTTCTTTGTCGAATTATCACGTAATGAAAAATAAAATGATAAAAAATAGTTGAATAAAAAAGAGAATTAAAAAAAAAAAACATTTTAGTTAAGGTTAGTCGCCGAGTGTACATTATCACTGTTCCAGAAAAGGCGTTCACAATTCTGTGATGCAAGACCCAACGTTGCCGGATAAAATTGTATTACTGGTTTCATATGCAATATTATTATTGGTACGTAGTTATTATTAATGATAGGGTGTTCAGTTTTTATGTAGATAGCTTCCAGTACTCTTAACTTTTTTAAATTGATATTAGAATGTATTATTTTCGTTTAATTGACTAGCATTTTTCTTACATCGTAGTATCTATTTACTATGCCTCCCCACGGGACAGAGTTAGACACCAGGGTCGTTTTTTAACGTGGAGAAAAGGTACAAAAATAAAAAATTGTCTCAGTCGTGAAGGATTGCTCCTCCACCGAAAGAGAACAAGAAATGGAAGAGCAACATCTGAAGAACAGATACTACACTTTGATCTTGTCTTACATCGTAGTAGAGGATAGTTATGTTTTTGGTGATGTTGATTATTCGACGAAGACTCGAAAACGTTAGTGACATATATGGGACTTGTATTAGTTTCATATTTTAGCACAAAGAAGAACATCAGACAAAAAAGGAAAATCGAAAATAAAAAGGTATAATGAAGTAGAGGCTTTCTTTTAATTTTAACAGTGTCACAGAAATTGTAATAAAGTTAGGTTAGTTGGTGTATTTAAAATAGTATATGACTAAACCCTCCGCCCCGCAATATGTTTTTACCTGACAACGCTGGGGGCCGCTTTTTAATTTAGTATTCCCTGGAAACTTTCTCCTTTGGAGGAAACTTATTCAACCCGCCTAGGTTATATATTGTTTCAATTATTTTTTCATTTGACATGTTCGTATAAATTTTCTCAGAAAATGGTACTTGTCCAGTTTGCGACAGAATCTCCGGCAACTTCCGGTCGGTAATCTTCGGCCGCTTACATAAGCAACCGGAAGATACCGAAGCGAAAACTGTCATACAATTAATTCAAAATAAGGCCTTCTTTTTCTTCCCAGTGTCAAGAATGGCTTTCAAAACATAGGAAACAGGAAGGAGATTCCACATTGGCATAATGTGTTGAATGTAATTTTCGATTTTTTTTTTTTAAAGATTCTATTTAATCAATTTCGCGCTTTCATTGGAACTTATCGTCTTTTGACAGCATATTGGATAATCGCTTCGGAATCTTTCGGCTGCTTACGTAACCTACTGTAAGATGCCGAGGCGAAGTTACTAGAGATTGTGTCGTAGACTGATAAATATATTTTTTGTTCGCAGTATATATTGATGTATACATTTCAGAAAATTATTAATGCAAATACTGCAGTAGCTCCGATCGAATTCGAACCCGGGATGCCCAGATCATAGTGCGCACCTGTAGACGCTAGATCACATCATTTCCACACAGTAACTATGTGCGTGTAAAATACCCCATCTCTGTGAAGTGGACATAAGTATACGTTCCATGTAAGATCGCTCCCTCGGAATGATGTAAAGTTTAGTGACTAACGCGACGGTAAATACGTACAGGATTCCAATGGATAATTACACGTTGGACTTGGTACATGTCACTTGTGTAAATTGTGTACTGCGAGGCTGGAACAGGGTGTAAGGAAGTGGGGGGGGAGTGGCTACAAAGGAGAGGGATAGGAAGAGATGAAAGGGAGTGGTAGAAAGGAGGAAGGTTTTAGAGAAGAATAATGGGGGGTAGCGAAAAGATAAAAACAGATAGATAGATAGATAGATAGATAGATAGAGGGATGGAGGGAGAAAAGATGGGGGCGAATAAGAAAGGAGTGAAAACGATAGAATAATAGCATGAATAGAAATAGAAAATGCTTAAAAAGAAGTAGGAAACGAAAAAGAAAGAAAATTTTAAGAAAAAGGACAAAGAGAAGAGAATATATATATATATATATATATATGTGTGTGTGTGTGTGTATATATATATGTATGTATGTATATATATGTATATATATGTATATATATATATATGTATGTATATATATGTATATATGTCTGTATATATATGTATATATGTCTGTATATATCTATACAAATGTACATATATATGTATTTATATATATGTATATATATGTATATATATGTATATATATATGTTTATATATATATATATATATAATTCTTTATGTAAATACAGTCATATCTTACTGATATAACTGTATTTACATAAAAAAATAATATTTGTCCTCTTTGATTCAGCACTAGCAACCCTTGTTGAAATCCAATTATTCTTAATTTTTTAGTATCTTTCTACCCGAAATAAATATATATACATATATATATATATATATATATATACATATTTATATATATATATATTCTCACATTTTCTTTGACGTCTGTCCCCCTCACGCTCTCTCTCTCTCTCTCACTCTCTCTCTCTCTCTCTCTCTCTCTCTCTCTCTCTCTCTCGATATATATATATATATATGTATATATGTCTATATATAAATATATATAGAGAGAGAGAGAGAAAGAAAGAGAGAGAGAGAAGAGAGGGGGCAGACAAACAGACAAACAAAATGGGAGAGGTGCATAGAGGGAGAAAACGATAGGTGGATAGAAAGAAGAGAAAGAAGAAAGTAAAAAGAAAGCGATATTGACGGCAATAGAGAGCTGAGAGTAGTAACAGAAGAGGTAGAAAAAGGAAAAAAGAGGGGGACAAGGTTAACGAAAGAAAGAAAGTAAGAAAGAAAGGAAGAAAGAGAAAAAGAAAGAAATGCGAAAATTAATGAATGCTTACATGTGAATGGGAGTGCATGTCACATGTGGAACGTTCCATGATTGATGGTGATGGAAGGGAAGATGAGAAAACAAGACAGGAGATAAAGGGGGAAGAGAAGGGAAAGAAAAAAAGAAAACGAAATGAATTTCAGTAAAGGAAAGAAAATAGAGAAAAGAGAAATAGAGAGAAAAGGTAGAGAGGGTGAGATAGTAGGGGCGGAGTTGTATTCGATAATTACGTATTAGAAAGAGTACATGTCATTTATGCCAAACATACTATGAAGAAAGAAGGGAAGATGGAAGAGAGAAAGAAATTGAACACAAAGAGAGAGGGAGGAAGAGAAAGAGAAAGATGGGGAAGTTGGAGAAAGGGGAAATAAAAATAAAGAAATAAATCCAAATCAAGATAAAATGGCGAAAAACAAAGTAAAGAAAAAGAAAGGAAAAAAAAATTCATAATTTCTAATTATAAGGACGATTCCGATAGTTTTCCTGATTCCGATATAATTACTGATTTTCTTGTGAATTGCCGACTATAACGAATATTGTTTTAAATTCCCGATTCCGATACAATTAGCGATTTTGTTCTAAATTTGCGATTCTGATACAATTTTCGATTCTTTTCTAAATTTCCGATTCTGAGTCAATTAACGATTATGTTTCTAAATTTCCAATTCCGATTGTGACTCTTTTAAAATCTTTAAATATTTAGCTATACAGACTTTCGTTATTCCTTTTTTCTTTTTATTTATTTATTTATTTAATTTATTAATTTATTTTTTTTTTTAATTTTGAAATGAAAAAAAATTCATGTAATATGTGCATATATTTTCCCAAACGAGAAGAATACACCTTTGGAAGGATAGTCTATAGATTTTAGCTTGACTTGTACTTTAAAACCAATAAATATTTATCATCTTATCATTAATCAATGAAAAACAAAAGTTTTAAACAAAAACAAATAAAAACAAACAATTAAAAGAATCAGTAGCGTAGTGGATAGAGACGTTGAAGCACTGCGTTTCCAGTTGAGAATTATGTGAAAATGGCGGCTTGGCTGCCGAAAACGTGCTGAGACGACAACTCTGGAAAACAATAATTACTCAGGATATAGTTAAGCGAATCAGCATTTTGCAGTACGCAGGCAGGCTCGAACTCGTACCGCGAGGAAGGAAAAGAACGTGAAAAAACAAAAAAATAATAATAACGTGACGTCTTCGCTGTTGCGCTCATCGCCAAACCGGAAGTGACGTAGGTTTAAATTAAGGCCCGTCAATCGAAAAGGGGGAATGACTGGAAAATATCGGCGAAAAAAAGCGACCCCTCCCTGTAGGAAAGTGCCCAATTAAGGGCGAAGAAATTGAATTTTTGGGCCAATTTTTCGATATTTGTCGAAAGTTTTAGGCAGTCGAAAGTCATTCCTCCTTTTTGATTGACGAGCCTTAATTTAAATCTACGTCACTTCCGGTTTGGCGATGAGCGCAACAGCGAAGACGTCACGTTATTTTTTTGTTTTTTCACGTTCTTTTCCTTCTGATTCGCTTAACTATATCCTCAGTAATTATTGTTTTCCAGGACGAAGGCCAGAGGAATAGTTGGCCGAAACGTCATCAAACAACTACTAGCAGATGAGAATAATCGGCAGC
>NC_136507.1:33476742-33491742 GCF_053919585.1 Euprymna scolopes | reverse complement strand
AAATATTTTTTCTGTAAATGATTTCAATTTAAAGTTCGTCGTCTCTAATAAAGCACCATTTATTATATTTGCTCAATAAAAGTGAAATTCCATATCATGATTGCTTCGCCTGCGAATAAATTTGCCCTAAATAAAATACGTTAATGATACAAAAAAAAGCAGACGACTTTTTGCGAACTTTACAGGACTAATCCGTGATTTTTTTTTCCACAGTATTACGCTTTTATATATGCCATAAATTTTTTAATGGAAATCGCTTCAGATAAGTAATGAAGCCACTTGGTGACAGGAGCTAAACAAATATCACGGTAAAAAAATTTAAAAAAAAAAAAAAAAAAAAAAAAAAACAACAACAACAACAACGATAAATGCTAAATAGATTGCCTTTGGTAAGATTTATTTGTTGTATATGTTTTGGGGTTTTTTTGGGGGGGGGAGAGGGTTACCACTTTCTCATAACTCTGTCCATTGTAAAACTGGCATTGCGCACAAAGAGTAAAGACGCCGGCGTTTCACACGACATAAGTCAGATATAATCTATTATTTTTTTCACTCTTTCTCACTGTATGTTAATTTTTTTTTTTTTTTTTTTTTACTCATATTCACCCCTAACAAGACATATCGCCACTTGGGTGTAAGGGGCTACTATTTGTGACCATGTCAAAGAAAGATTAACAAAATGTTTGTTCACGTTACATTTAAACTTCTGCATATCAGTATAGTCAGGGAAGCGGGTAGCAGAAGGGTATTCCAAAGTCTAGCTGTTCGAGGGAAGAAACTATTAGAATAGGAAACTTTCTGGCATTTAGGGACCTCAACAGCGAAGGGGTGTGATTTTGTTGCTAAGCAGGTTATTCGGAGGTACGTACGTCGAGGGGGCACAAGTGCAATGAGTTCATCAGAACACATTCCGTTAAAATATTTGTAAAAAAAAGCACAGAGCTGCAACATTGCGGCGCTGGGACAGAGGTTGGAGCTTAGTTGACAACGAGGGACCTGTTAGATTGGAAACTCTTTTTTGGACTCTATCCTAGAGGAAGAGGCTGGTGGTAGATGCACCAGATGTGGCAACAATACTTCATTCATAGGAGGATAGTGGCTTTGTTAAGATACAGGATACTCTTATGTTATCTGATCTCCCGCCTTAATTTAGACATCATCATCATCACCATCGACATCATCGTCGTCGTCATCATCATCATCATCAGCAGCAGCAGCATCGTCATCATCGTTATCAGCGTCATCACCATCATCGTAATCATCGTCATCGTCGTCATCATCATAATCATCATCATCGTTATCATCGTCATCACCATCATCATCACCATCATCGTCATCATCGTCATCATCACTGTCATTATCGTCGTCATCATCGTCGTCATCATCGTCGTCATCATCGTCATCATCATAGTTATCATCGCCATCACCATCATCATCATCACCACCATCGTCATCATCATCATCATCATCATCGTCGCCTCCATTGAATCTCGAAAGATAACGGATTCGCCCCGTAAAGGTAGCTGTGCATATAATTTTGAGGCAAGGATTGCGCAATCCTCAACCACACCTCTCCTGAATCGGCACTGCTTGAGTCCAGTAGCAATACGAGAGATCCAGGGCGACTGGAAACAATGCCAAAATAAACGGAGAGCACATACAGCACATGGAATGCTCAAATGGTCACCCATTTTAATACTGACCAGGCTCAACGTTGCTTAACTTCGGAAATCTAATGGCAACCGGTGGTCAACGTGATTATGTCGTGTCTCCTTTTATATCTCTCAAGACATGTAGATACTACCAGGTTGTTGATTAGGAATCACTAAGAAATCTTAGAGATGAGCCTTACTGTGAAACATTTTCTTTCTCGGCCGAACAACGGGCAGAAGAGCTAAGCTTTTATCGCGACAAATAAATTCTATAGAAAACGTCGCTCTTCCTTTCGTTTCGACCTGTAGTGTTCCTATCGACCATCAACAACAAACAATCCGCCGTTTCAACCACCAAAAACCAGATACTCCCTATTACACTAACAATAGGCGAACTTTAAATAGACAACTCTGTTTTCTTTAATTGCAGATTTAGCAACTATCGGTTATTTTTAGCTCAGCTTGATTTGGCAATTCATCATGTATTTTCAGCGGGGCGTGCCGCAACACACGCGATACAATAAATTTACTGAGATAAACAGATGATGAAATAATTATTTCACGAAATTGACTTGCCAACTGACCACCATGTTCGTGCGATTTAACCCCATTAGATTATTTTCGTTGGGGATACGTAAAGTCCTATGTCTACGCTTATAAACAAGACACAATAGACCAGTAGGAAGAGAACATCCATTATTGTTGAAATACAGCCTAATTTAATGCGGAGAGTTTGTGACAATCGGACCTCTAGATTAAGCCACGTGGACCTTTACATGGGGTCGCGTGGGCCATATTCTCGAAAGTGGATTTAAATTATAAATGCCAAAAATGAATGTTAGGAATAAATCCTATACTTTAATAATAAAAATGTTTTTCTATGATTCATTTTAATATTGAGCGTCAGCAACAAACCTTCTGCCGTTTCAACCACACCGTCTCTTATTTTATGTTGTCTGATCTCCTGCCTTAATTTACATTGTGGCTCTCTCTCCCCCTCTCCCTCTCTCTCTCTCTCTCTCTCTCTCTTAATTTATCTCTATGCTTATTAACAGTCAAAAGTTATGAAATCTCTATAATATAAATCTCACATATCTGTTTTAATGCGTGTATTTATGGATGTATGGATGTATGTTGGCTTAAAACTTTCGCCAGAGGCGACCGATTTCCACGAGATCGGTATCGTTTTGAAGCTCGACCCTTCGGACGACAAATATCGAAAAATTGGATAAAAGCATAAATTCCTTCACTGGGCACTTTTCTACAAGGAGTGGTCGGTATTTTCGAAAGTCATCCCCCTTTTCGATTGACTAGCCTTAATTTAAACCTTCGCCACATCCGGTTTTGCGATGGACGTAATGGCAAAGACGTCACTTTTATTTTGCGTTCTTTTCCTCCTTATCGGTAAGGGTTCGAGCCTGCCTGTCTGCTACCACTTTTTTTTGGGGGGGGGGGGTCAACACACACCTCCATCAGGCTAGTTAATTATGAAGCATGCTTTTGTAAATAAACCGTAGCGACGTACGTTATTATTGTGAAAATAAAATTGTACAAAATATCGACTGAAAATTGGCTAGTCAGAATCAAAGTTTAATATCATTTTTTACTTATTTTCATCGCAAACAAGACACATTATTACGTGGAACGTATGGGGTTACTGTTTAAGGTCGTGCTTAATAGTTAATAGTGTGCAGTTGAACAACGAGATGTCTGCTTACATTATACTTAGACATTTGAATTTTATTAGCATGAAAAATGGGAGGGAATTCCAAAGTCTAGCAGTCCTAAGCCAGAAACTATTAGAGTAGACCGGCATCTAGGGACCTACACAGTGAAGAGGCAGGGTTCTGCTGCTTGACGGGTTAGTCAGGACTATGTACGTCAAGGGTACATAAGTAATAAGAGTTCATCAGAGCACGTTCTATTAAAGTACTTGAAAAACAGACACAGGGATGTGACATTGCGACGAGGGGACAGGGGTGTAAGGTTGGTTGATAATGTGGGACATATTAGATTTTATACTCTTTTTGAGACTGAGTCTGCTTAAATGCTATGTGTATTCAAGATGGCTTTATGTATAAGATATATTAGCCGAGCATTAACGGTTAACAAACTCGTTCATTGTAGTAAAATGACATTTGTGTCCAGCAAAAAACAAAACGGAACCCTTTAATATTTACTGCTTAGTAAAATTAGACAACTAATAGCAATAAACGAAATTTAGGCTGTTATTTTCCGTCGGGGATCAATGGTTTCTAAAAAAAGGAACAAGAAATCGGCCAGTCAACGACTGAAATGTTTTCAGTTTTTTTTTGTTTTTGTTTTTTTTTTAAATCGATGCGTGCAAACGAATATTCACCAAATGTTGTATACGTTCTTGTATCTTACACACTCCCACGTGTTTATGGCTCGACAGTGGTTCCCGATTTCTAGTAAGACCTAGACTCAACGATAAGAGTTAAGAGTACATGGTAGCCAATAGGACAATATCGTAGTAATCGTTAGTAATGGAAATTTGATAAATTGGATTATTTAAAGGGGCGGCTCATCAAGAACTTGTTTATGTTGGACTTGAAGATGACTAAATTGTAGTCAGCTGGAAAACAGGTAAACGGAAGAGAGTTGCACAGGTGTGCAGTTCTAAGAAAGAACCTTTGTTCATGGAATCCACGTTAAGGTTTAGGCACAGATAAAGAGTGGGGGAAAATTATTGATAGTAGTTTCAGCTAGACGATTGTTTTTTTTTGTGAACGTTTGGCAAGGGGAGACCATATACTGGAGCTCAGAAAATAACGATAGAGAAGAGACAGGCTCGCAATTAAAAGAAAAGGGCATCCCCTACTAGGCTACGAAGTCTATTCTGAACTCTAACAAGGAGGAATAAGATTTCTAACAGCTCCTGCTCAGATGTAGCAACAGTACTACACCCCAGGACGTACTTGGCTCTTATACAGGTAGAGCATTGCATCGGCATTGAGATATCTACTGCAGCGGTAGAATGCTCCACCTATTTTGTCTAGCGACCTTGATCACAGATTTAATGTACGTGTTCTATTTCCGATCAGGAGTAAAGGTTAGACCTAGAAATTTGTCAAGACATGGAGCCTCCCAAAATGAGAGCCATTCATTTCAATTGATGGCAGGTGGAGGTCAGACCGTTGATGATAGAAAGAAGCTTGATCTAGATGCGTTACAATGAAACAGCCACCGTTTTCTCCATTGCACCACGTGCTCAAGATTAGAGGAGAGTGAATCAGAGAGATCTTGATAATTCATGTGCTTTGGAAGTCTTGCCACAGATCGTAGTGTCTACGAATGGTCTTAGGATGTGATTTAAGAAATCATTGATGTAGATCAGAAAGAGAGTTGGGTCCAGAATGGATTCCTGAGGGACTCTAACATTAATACTGTGAGTTTATGATTTCTGCCCATCAACAACTACTAATATTAACCTATCAGAGAGAAATGATTTAATAAATGAGAATACATGTCCAGCTATACTGTAGTTGGAGATCTTGTGGCGCAGATCTTTATGCTAAACCCTATCAAAGGTATTTGCCCTATAAACGAAGCTTCCGTTAAGAGATTCGGCAATCTCATGAGATATAACAATTAGCATATCTGCTGTAGATCTGCAGAACGAAAACCATATTTTATGTCACTGATGAGGTTATTGCGTCATTTAGAAGCATTAAATGTTACCAACCATTTTTGGCTCGATTTCGCTTCTAGAAATGCTACCGTTGCTTTGTATATTACATTTCTTTTTATCTCATGTCTATAATATAGCGTGATGTCATCAGTAAATATACCCATCTCGGACACAATTTCAATTGCCTTCCAGTCGTTAATTTCAATTTTTAAAATTTTATTTTCTTTTCTGTTTTCTTTTTATGTGCGTAATGATATAAAGCTGATTTACAAAATAAAAGCAAAACATTTACTAAAGTCTTACTGAACCTCATTTATTTTATTTCATAGCATCTGAAACTTTCGGAGACATTTATTGTCGCTGATTTGATAATTGTAAACCGACGAAGAGAGAGAGGAAGAAAAAAGATAGCAGAGAAAACTTTTGAAGGCGTCGCGTGTAACAAACCAACATGGCGGATCGTCAGATTACAACGAATTGTGCTATCGCGTACAAGTGGTAACAACTTTTCTTGTATCTGTAAGAGTAACAGAAAGCGTTACTCACGTCACGTATGTAACATATATTCAGCTCTAAAGATTTCTTTGTAAAGAGCTGCTTGAAATACCTTACCATGTCTTGACAGACTTCGTAGTCTAGCGGGGGATGCCCCTCTTCCCCCCCCCTCCATGCAACCTCTTTCCCACAAAAGAGACGCTGCGAGCCTATCTCTGCTTCATCGTTATCTTCATGGCAAGTGCTCGTCTGAGCTCCAATCTATGGTCCCCCCCTCGCAAAACTTTCATGAGAAACACTGGTCTAGCTGAAACCACTGTCAAAAATTTCCCACACTCTTTATCTGAGCCTAAACCTAAACGTAGATTCCACGAACAACGCTTCTTTCTTAGAACTTCACGCCTGTAGAACTCTATTTCGTTATCCTGCTTTCCAGCTGACTACAATTTAGCCGTCTTCAAGTCCAATGTAATTACATTGACTACTGTACACTCATTATGCCTTATCCTCGAGTGGCCTTCAGACCTTGATAAGTGGTGACTCCTATATAAGAATAAAAGTATGGTGGTGATATGCAAGGCAGCGTGCGGCTAGGGCATTAATCTCTTCCTTCTCTTTGCCAAAATCCTTGATTCCTTAATTAATCCAGCACTAGTTCACCACCTCATAGATGCTAAACGTCTTTCCGATCAACAGTATGGATTTAAGTAAACCTGTTCTACTGCAATCTCTGAATGGAATGCACTAGATAAGTACATGGTATATTACTTCCTTCTAACTGGTTCCGTAACTGTACTGATATGCACAAGTTTAAATGTAACGTAAACAAAGATGTTGTTAATCTTTCCTACGCATAGTCCCCCCCAAAAAAAAAAGCAGAAAAAAAGATAGGCCAATAACAGATACATCTAAGGCGTTTGACAGATTATGGCACGAGGTTCTCATGAAAATTAAATTAAATGATATAACTTGACGAATACTAAGCTTAATGTCTTCTTAAATAAGAGAAAAATCCAGGTTGTCCTTGATGATCGCACGTCAAAACAACATTATCGTATAAATGTGGGTGTGCCTCGGGGGTCAATCCTTGGACGTTTATTATTCATTATATTTATAAATAACCTCCCTGATAAAATTGTCTCCGAGATGGGTATATTTGCTGATGGTGTTTCGCTCTATAACAAAAACAAAGGGGAGAACGAATAAATACATATGTACTCTCTATATAAAGTTACTCACACTAAAAGGAACCGTGTACTTTTTTCGAATGTAAACAATGTTAATTTGAAAACCTCGTTAATATTACGTTCGTTTATATTATCTGTTACAATCATATTATTATATGTTTTTGGTCAAGATCAAAGTGTAGTATCTGTTCTTCAGATGCTGCACTTCCATTTCTTGTTCTCTTTCGGTGAAGGATAAGTCCTTCACAACTGAGACAATTTTTTTATTTTTGTACCTTTTCTCCACGTTAAAAAACGACCATGGTATCTAACTCTGTCCCGTGGGGAGGCATAGTAAATCATATTATTATATCGTTTAATTGTGTGTGTGTGTGTGTGTGTGTGTGTGTGTGTGTGTGTGTGTGTGTGTGTGTGTGTGTGGTTATTTCGCGTATTTTCCGAACCAAATTAATATATGTACGTGTGTGTGTGTTTTCCGATCCAAATCACTTCCAGCTGTGAAACTGCTCGTAAGTAAAAGGTGTTACTTAATCTGAACATCTCGTAAATATTTTCTTTCCATTGCATTCATTATTTAATTTATAATTATTTATTTATTATTTGATTTATAATTATTTATTTATTATTTAATTTATAATTATTTATTTATTATTTAATGTATAATTGTTTATTTATTATTTAATTTATATTTATTTATTTATTTATTATTTGATTTATAATTATTTATTTATTTATTATTTAATGTATAATTATTTATTTATTATTTGATTTATAATTATTTATTTATTATTTAATGTATAATTATTTATTTATTATTTAATTTATAATTATTTATTTATTATTTAATGTATAATTATTTATTTATTATTTAATTTATAATTATTTATTTATTTATTATTTGATTCATAATTATTTATTCATTATTTAATTTATAATTATTTATTTATTATTTAATGTATAATTATTTATTTATTATTTGATTTATAATTATTTATTTATTATTTAATGAATAATTATTTATTTATGATTTAATTTATAATTATTTATTTATTTATTATTTGATTTATAATTATTTATTCATTATTTAATTTATAATTATTTATTTATTATTTAATGTATAATTATTTATTTATTATTTGATTTATAATTATTTATTTATTATTTAATGTATAATTATTTATTTATTATTTAATGTATAATTATTTATTTATGATTTAATTTATAATTATTTATTTATTTATTATTTAATTTATGATTATTTATTTATTATTTAATTTATAATTATTTATTTATTATTTGATTTATAATTATTTATTTATTATTTAATTTATAATTATTTATTTATTATTTAATGTATAATTATTTATTTATTATTTAATTTATAATTATTTATTTATTTATTATTTGATTTATAATTATTTATTTATTATTTAATTTATAATTATTTATTTATTATTTAATTTATAATTATTTATTTATTATTTAATGTATAATTATTTATTTATTATTAAATTTATAATTATTTATTTATTTATTATTTGATTTATAATTATTTATTTATTATTTAATTTATAATTATTTATTTATTATTTAATGTATAATTATTTATTTATTATTTAATTCATAATTATTTATTTATTATTTAATGTATAATTGTGTATTTATTATTTAATTTATAATTATTTATTTATTATTTAATATATAATCATTTATTTATTTATTATTTAATTTATAATTATTTATTCATTATTTAATGTATAATTATTTCTTTATTTATTAATTAATTTATAATCATTTATTTATTATTTAATTTATAATTATTTATTTTATTTTTTTATTTTTGTACCTTTTCTCCGCGTTAAAAAACGACCCTGGTGTCTAACTCTGTCCCGTGGGGAGGCATAGTAAATCATATTATTATATCGTTTAAATGTGTGTGAGTGTGTGTGTGTGTGTGTGTGTGTGTGTGTGTGTGTGTGTGTGTGTGTGTGTGTGTGTGTGTGTGTGTGTGTGTGTGTGTGTGTGTGTGGTTATTTCGCGTATTTTCCGAACCAAATTAATATATGTATGTATGTATGTATGTATGTATGTATGTATGTGTGTGTGTGTGTTTTCCGATCCAAACCACTTCCAGCTGTGAAACTGCTCGTAAGTAAAAGGTGTTACTTAATCCGAAAAGCTCGTAAATATTTTCTTTCCATTGAATTCATTATTTAATTTATAATTATTTATTTATTATTTGATTTATAATTATTTATTTATTATTTAATTTATAATTATTTATTTATTATTTACTTTATAATTATTTATTTATTTATTATTTAATTAATAATTATTTATTTATTATTTAATTTATAATTATTTATTTATTATTTGATTTATAATTATTTATTTACCATTTAATTTATAATTATTTATTTATTTATTATTTAATTTATAATTATCTTTTTATTATTTAATTTATAATTATTTATTTATTAATTATTTAATTTATAATTATTTATTTATTGATTATTTAATTTATAATTATTTCTTTATTTATTAATTCATTTATAAGTATTTATTTATTATTTAATTTATAATTATTTATTTATCTATTATTTAATTTATAATTATTTATTTATTATTTAATTAATAATTATTTATTTATTATTTAATTTTTAATTATTTATTATTTAATTAATAATTATTAATTTATTTATTATTTAATTTATAATTATCTATTTATTATTTAATTTATAATTATTTATTTATTAATTATTTAATTAATAATTATTTAGTTATTATTCAATTTATAATTATTTATTTATTATTTAATTTATAATTATTTATTTATTTATTATTTACTTTATAATTATTTATTTATTATTAAATTTATAATTATTTATTAATTATTTAATTTATAATTATTTATTTATTTATTATTTAATTTATAATTATTTATTTATTATTTAAGTTATAATTATTTATTTATTATTTAAGTTATAATTATTTATTTATTTATTATTTAATTTATAATTATTTATTCATTATTTAATTTATAATTATTTACATATTAATTATTTAATTCATAATTATTTATTTATTATTCAATTTATAAATATTTATTTATTATTTAATTTATAATTATTTATTTACTTATTATTTAATTTATAATTATTTATTTATTATTTAATTTATAATCATTTATTTATTAATTTTTTAATTTATAATTATTTATTTTTTATTTAATTTATAATTATTTATTTATTATTTAATTTATTATTATTTATTTATTATTTAATTTATAATTATTTATTATTTATTATTTAATTTATACTTATTTATTTATTATTTAATTTATAATTATTTATTTATTATTCAATTTCTAATTATTTATTTATTTATTATTTAATTTACAATTATTTATTTATTTATTATTCAATTTATAGTTATTTATTTATTATGTAATTTATTATTATCTATATACTATTTAATTTATAATTATTTATTTATTATTTAATTTATAAGTAGTTATCTATTATTTAATTTATGATTATATTTATTATTCAATTCATAATTATTTATTTATTATTTAATTGATAATTAATTATTTATTTATTATTTAATTTATAATTATCTATTTATTATTTTATTTATGATTATTTATTCATTATTTAATTTATAATTATTTACATATTAATTATTTAATTCATAATTATTTATTATTCAATTTATAAATATTTATTTATTATTTAATTTATTATTATTTATTTACTCATTATTTAATTTATAATTATTTATTTATTATTTAATTTATAATCATTTATTTATTAATTTTTTAATTTATAATTATTTATTTTTTATTTAATGTATAATTATTTATTTATTATTTAATTTATAATTATTTATTTATTATTTAATTTATAATTATTTATTATTTATTATTTATTATTTAATTTATACTTATTTATTTATTATTTAATTTATAATTATTTATTTATTTATTATTTTATTTATACTTATTTATTTATTATTTAATTTATAATTATTTATTTATTATTCAATTTCTAATTATTTATTTATTTATAATTTAATTTATAATTATTTATTTATTTATTATTCAATTTATAGTTATTTATTTATTATGTAATTTATTATTATCTATATACTATTTAATTTATAATTATTTATTTATTATTTAATTTATAAGTATTTATTTATTATTTAATTGATAATTAATTATCTATTTATTATTTAATTTATGATTATTTATTTATTATTTAATTTATAAAATCCATATATTTTTAATTATGTTAACATTCATACATTTTCTTTTACATTAATTTAAACATAGAGTTCATGTCTTTTTTTTCTGATAGAAAGTACATAAACAGGTATCATCACCCAGACCTCAACTGGAAAGGAATACAGAATATTGGAATTTTAAGAAAACTTATTGTCAACAACCAGAGAGAAATGCTATTTAACATATCCAAACTACATCCGGTTTGGAAATCCTCAGAAGTAAAATTGGATAAACGCATATTTTCTATTAATCACGTTTATTTTATTTTATTCATTATATATGAAGAATTCATATTTTTTTAACTTTGTTAGCATTCAATTTTAATGTTAGCATTCAATTTTAAATTCTTTTATCTAATTTATTTTAATTTAATATTTTTAAAAAACGTTTTACATTCGATAGAATTTGTTTCTGAAAAAATGTATCCGTTAATAATTTTTTTAAATAATATGCAAATAAACATATCAATTTTAAAAAAAAAAGTTAGGGTAACTTCTTATTTCTTTTGTGAATGCTTTAGATGAGGGTTTATATTTCGTATTATTTGGATTCCTCAGGCTACTGTTCTCATCTTTTTTTTTTATTATTACATTTTCACCCCAAACAAGGCACATTGCCACTTTGGTGTAGGGGGCTACTATCAGGGGAAACATCTACTGGGGTACTATGTAGGGATTAGGGCAGCGAGATGTTGGTTCACGTTGCACTTGAACTTATGCATGTCAGTACAGTTGGGGAAGCAGTGACCTGGAATGGAATTCCAAAGTCTAGCAGTTCTGGGGAAGAAACTACTGGAGTAGAAAGATCTTTTACATCTAGGGATCTCTACAGTGTGGGGGTGGGACTTTGCAGCTTGTCGGGTCTGTCGGGGGTTTTCACGTCGTGGGGGCACAAGTGCTTGCAGTTCTTCAGAGCATTCACCATTATAATACTTGTAGAACAGGCAGAGGGACACAACGTTTCTGTCGATGTAATCTCCGACTTTCTTCGGGTGTATATTGTCGAACTCAGGAAATGTTTCTGTCGAATTCAGGAATTTGGACAGAATTTCGAGCACAACCCTTTATTTACTTGACGATTGCGAATTACTTAGGGCCTATATTCAGTCATGGCTGACGGAACAAGAATCTTCTACCCCTTTGAAGTAAATAAAGAGTCCTGCTCGAAATTCCGTCCAAATTCCCGAGTTCAACAGAAACATTCCCGAGTTGGACAAGATACATATGAAGAAGGTCGGAGGTTACATCGACCGAAACGAAATCTGTGGTACGACTTGTGCGAATATACCAAGTTAGTTACGATATTGCTGGAATGAAACAAAAGGGATTAGCATATCTGTGGATACCTGGGGGTCACTCTATTACCCAAGACAAATTCATCAATTATTATAGGCGATGAATCACTTGTAACGACAGATGTGAGATGACCAAATGTATAATCATAATAAAAATAACGCAAGTGCTACATTAAAAATATAGTACTAACCTTCGTACCTAATCAATATCGGTTATAAATTTTAAAATAAACCTCATACGTTGTCAAATTAAACTTCATACGTTGTCAAATTAAAACGAGTCAGTGAAAACAGTGTCACTGCTAAATAATGGGATGCTAATTTTTAACCTCCGAAGTCTGAAATAATATAGGGTATTTAATTTTTTCAATATATACTTAAACCATATATAATAATAATAATCAATAATAATAATAATAATAATAATAATATATGTATATATATATATATATATATATATATATATATATATATATATATATATATATATATATATATATATATAGAGTCATCCACATACAGTACTTTTTCAGTTTCAGAACTCATTAGTGCGGCTAGACAAGCAACTACATAAAGCCAGGATCATAATCCGATCGCCCAAACAACAGTCGGAGTGCCTAATTAACACTGTTTCTAACATTGTCCAAATACCTAAGCTCAATTTGTTTAAATTCTATAATCGCTTAATATGATAATGGTAATTTGTATATCACTTCCCAATATGCTCAAACTAAGATAAGGAGCATTATAGTTATCCATGTATATATATATATATATATATATATATATATATATATATATATATATATATATATATATGTATATATATATATATGTATATATATATAATGTGTGTGTATATATATAAGTCACTTAGCGTGTGTGACTGTAGAAGTTGCTTCCTCATAGGTTCCGAAACGGCTAAACCTATGTTTTGCAAATTTCACACAAAGCTAATTTATATGTCTTTTTTGTTCATTCGTTTTCCCCTCTTGTTGGTTATAAAGCGCAGTGTGTATCTGCATCGCTATTATTATAATATAGTAATTGTGTTTGTGTGAGTTCCTTCCTCATAGGTTCCGAAACGGCTGAGTCTATCTTTTGCAAATTCCACACAAAGCTAACTTATATAACTTGGATATGAAATATTTTCAGATATGTTTTGTACAGAAATTTATCCGATAAGTACCGAAAATCGAAAAATCTGATCTTAAAATAGCTTTTATCTTTTGTAGATAAAAAGAATAATTTTTACAGGGTAATATTTTACCTTACACCGGCAAGGGAGATAATAACATTTCAGCAAATCATTTCCTCTTAAAAAAAAATATGATTTATTATAATCTGGAGATATAACTTAGTGGTATCGTCCAATTCTTCACAATTATTTTTTTTTTTTTCATATTAATGAGTTGAATTTTTGATAAAAGAAGAGGCACCATTTAAAATCGCCGCAAATCATTTCTTCGTTTGCATATGTTAAAACTAAGCATTAATCAGAAGTAACGTTTCCATGGCATTCATCGTCAAGCCCAAATATCAGCTGACGTGATATTGCAAACAAACACAGATGGAATTTGATGAACGACATTATCATTATTATTTTTTTATTTTGTGAATTAGTCCACCGGCCAAATTATTCCCCGTAATATATAATAATTAACAGAGGATTGATTCTATCAATCTGCATAAATTAAAATATCATGTTTAAGCGTATTGTATGACCGGGAAACGACAGAACGTCAACAGAGACACGTGTTTAGCTGCCCTACAGTTCACCAGAGTAGTTTGACTGCAATAGGGATCGAACCTCGAACTACGGGGTTATTAATCGAATGCGTATACCATTACACTACGCGCCCCTGCAGATATCACTAGGTATTTTTTATCGATTTTAACGATATTTTGTTGTTGATTTTTGTGGAGCAGAGAGACATGTGCATGTAGAGTGCTGTATTTTTTTTTAAGTAAAATTAAAAATTTAACAAATATATATTTATTTATTTACTTATTTATTTATTTATTTATTTATTTATTTACTTGATCTCCAACGAGGAGACTCTAATACTGAATATTTCATTATCGCTAAAAAATAAACAACAACAACAACAACAACAATATATATATATATATATATATGTATGTATATATGTATGCATATATATATGTGTATATATAAATATATATATTTATATATATATATATAAATATACATATTTATATATATATAAATATATATATAAATATATATATATATATATATATACATAATGCTGTTGCAAAAATAATGTCGTTTTTGACGTATATGTATTAGATAAAAAAAATGACACTATCTTTGCACCAACTTAATATATATATATATATATATATATATATATATATATATATATATATATATATATATATATATATATATATATATAGTTTCTGTA
>NC_136507.1:33466742-33471742 GCF_053919585.1 Euprymna scolopes | reverse complement strand
AAATGAACTCATTTTTCCCCGACGGATTTTGACCTTAATAGGATTAAAAATCAAGATATTTCATGCAAATATAATATGCACAAACGGCAGAACAATATCTGAGGTGTGTTATAGGCTTATTATTTCTCAAATTCCTCGATAATCTTAGATTTCTATACGTTTTCTGCTGAGAAGTCACGGCCAAAATCGGTTAAGATCAATGGAAGTGGTAAAATATTTTCTCTCTAATAAATTCCTCCTCCCCCTGCCACCACTTAACACCGTTTGGGGATCGTTCACAAGGAACAGTTGAGAAGAGAACACCGGTTTGGCTTCGTAGTTCTTTCATGTGAACTTATTTAAAATCACTAAACTAAGCTGCAGTGCTCTGTGGCGTAGTGGTTAGCGTGCTGGACAATTCACATTATATTTTCACGTTCGCGCCGACCTACCGTAGTCGTTTTTTTTTTTTTTTTTTCCTAAACAACTGGAATGGACTTTTCTTGGTGGCCGAACTGTTAACGTTGTAGATGTTTTTTTTTTTGTTTTGTTTTTTTTCACACTTTATTTTCCTACTTTTACTCATGACTCCGGGTTTGATCCTTCCTACTTACCTACCATAACATTTTTTTAAACTCCCCCCCCGTCCCGGAAACAAACACTCGGGCAACGCCGGGTACCCCCGCTAGTTTTATATATTTCTTTAAGCTTTTAAATTATTAAAAACTAGCGGACATAGCCGGCGGGGTGCCTGGGACTGGGACAAAAAATAATCTATGTCTATTAAAACTTCTATATCCCTACTTCTCGCCTTCTCTTACTGATCTCATTTTCTACTGTGCCTAGTCCTAAATAGACACACATACGCACATACGCACATACGCACATACACACATACACACATACGCACATACACACTGACAACTCTATTTTATGCAATATGTCTCTTGAGTACTGAATCGACATTTTCTTTCTAAAGTAGTCTATCTATAAATATCTATCAACAAAAATGGATGGTCACGTTCAATGCCGCCAAGACTAAACTAGTTTCATTCAATAATTACAAGAAACCTTCTCTACCACCTATAGCAATGGTCAACGACTCTTTATCTGAGAGTACGTCTTTCAAGCTCCTTGGCCTAACGTTCACAGGAAACATGAGTTGGAACAATTACATCGAGGGCATTGCCAGGGCCGCTGCAAGGAAGGTGGGCTCTCTCTACCGTGCTAGACAACTACTAACACCCGAAAGTATCCTGTACCTCTATAAGGCAACCATTCGCCCATGTATGGAGTATTGCTGTCATATTTGGGCTAGTGCATCGGCTACTAGTCTCTCGCTCCTTAACAGGGTTCAAAAGAGAGTCGCAAATCTGATAGGCCCTAAACTGGCATCTAAGCTTCAGCCTCTGTCCCATCGACGAAACGTTGATCCCCCTCTGCCTATTCTACAAGTATTTTAATGGTGAATGCTCTGATGAACTGCGAGCACTTGTGCCCCCACGACGTGAACACCTTCGACAGACCCGACAAGCTGCAAAATCCCACCCCCACACTGTAGAGATCCCTAGATGTAAAAGATCTTTCTATTCCGGTAGTTTCTTCCCCAGAACCGATAGACTTTGGAATTCCATTCCAGGTCACTGCTTCCCCAACTGTACTGACATGCAGAAGTTCAAGTGCAACGTGAACCAACATCTTGCTGCCCAAATTCCTACATAGTACCCCAGTAGTTGTTTCTCCTGATAGTAGCCCCCTACACCAAAGTGGCAATGTGCCTTGTTTGGGGTGAAAATGTAATAAAAAAAAAATATATATATATATATAAAAGCGAAAATGTATGTATGTTTGTATGTGTGTTCTTTTTTAATGTATGTTTACAAAAGGCTTTTTTCAGAGAAGCGGTCGGTCGCTTCACAACTTTTAAAAACTTTTTATATCACATATAAATCGTAATATCTCACAGTTAACAACGAAGCTCGCCTGTCTATTTAATTTGCTCGATTTCGGGAAGATAAATATTCAGCATTTGCCGCTCGCCGTATAGTCTTTTTCCTATAACATCTTGGGAAAATAAAAATTAAAAAAACGCGTTCCGCCGTAACTGAAATACTATCCCGCAGTCAAACTTGACCTCATTATCTCATTAAAACGGGCACCTGCCAAATCCAAGTAATTAAATAAATTCAAACGTGTTTCCGTTCGCATCTCGTAGCATTTTGTATTTGTTTACTTTTACCTGGAGATGCAAATAAACACACAAAAGGTTTAGATCTTATTAAGAAATCAATTCTGTTACATATTTGACGATCTCTGGTGACCTAATAAAACACCGCAATTAACTTTTTTTTACGGTAAACTGAAGGATATTATAAAACCTCATATTAGGTGGCGCGCTAAGTCTGAGTTTGATGTCTGACTTGCTATTTACTATTGCTTTCTTCTGTATATATATATATATATATATATATATATATATATATATATATATATATATATATATATATGCATAGATCATCGTATAACGATTAGATCACTCTCTTACTGACGTAAATGAACATTTATAATTAAAAATGTTTAAATTCGACGTTATTTCACGCGGTTAATGGTAGCCGAATGGATTAGGTCTTCGCTAAATCGGGCCAGAGATGTCTCGTGATGCGGGGTTCGAATCGTTCGACTGGTATTAATCGTGACACCCTGCACTGAAGATTCCCGAAAGGATGAAACACTAGTGTCTGTAGGTATTTAATAATTATTATAGTAAAAAAATAATTATATATATATATATATATATATATATATATATATATATATATATATATATATATATATATATAATTAGATTTACATCTAGGAAACCAATCGATGCAACCGGTATGTAGGAAACTAATCGATACAACCGGTATATATATATATATATATATATATATATATATATACTAGCAAAAGTACCCGCCGTTGACTGGGTTCAAAAACAGATATATGAAAGTATGATAGGTTATGAAAAGGAAGGGTAGTAAAGAGACAGCTTCGAATTTGGGGGTATCAAAACCAAAACAAAATATGATGAATGTCAAAATAAAATAGATAAACCCCATAATTTATTATACCATACCTGTTCACACTGAAACACTTATTACAATATTCTGTGGATCTATATTAAAAAAAACTTGTTAAACTTTGTGACAGATTTCCATTCTATGGAGGTCAGGTGCGAACGAACACTCCATGATTTTATTATACCATATTTCTTCAACCTGAAACATAATTATCAAAGTATACTTACGCAGATAGATATGAAAAGTCTTTATTAAAGTTTGTGCCTATTTCCATTCTATGGAGGCCAGGCGCGAACGCAGACCCCACAATTTTATTATACCATCCCTATTTAAGTTAAAACATACTTATCAACGTATTATTATGTACATCTATATCAAAAACACTTGTAAACTTTTTTTTTATTTTTAAATTTTTTATTTCCATACTTTGTGGACCAGGCGCGAACGCAGACCCTACAATTTTAATGAACCACTGTTCTGCCAGATCAAACATACCTATTCCTGTGTCTCGAGACATGTCCTATCATTATATGTAATCATTTTTTTTTAAATAGTCAACCACAAAGGTATCTATTCGTGACCATACACACACATACACACGCATACACACACAAACATTCCACTTTATATATATATATATATATATATATATATATATATATATATATATATATATATATATATATATATATATATATATAAATCGGTTGTATCAATTGGTTTCCTAGATGTAAATCTAATGAAATTGTCGTTATTGTTAAAGCGTGCTTAATGAAGGATAGAGCTGTTATATATTGTTTTCCCTGAATTGGGACGCAACTGAAACACGTATGCACATATAATAAACAGACTATATATATATATATATATATATATATATATATATATATATATATATATATATATATATATATATATAGTCATCTACATACAATACTGTTTCGTTGCATCACAGCTCATCAGCAATTCTCACCGTTGCGCTATTAGCCTGCTTTTGTGATAGGAATGTGAAATTACAATGTTTAAACCGCTAATGTGTGTGTGTGTGTGTGTGTGTGTGTGTGTGTGTGTGTGTGTGTGTGTGTGTGTATTTGACATGTGCATTGAATATGCTTGTTTTTATTGCCCATACAATATTTCTGATTAAAAAAAAATTAATGTTTCGTTTTGTTGAGAATCATCATTTACAATGCGTATGATTTATGTGTATTGCTTAAAATAAACTCTGCTTAGAAACAGCTGTAAACATCGATGATACATTTTTATTTGGAAGTTATTTTTTTAATTGTTTCGAATCACCCAAATCTGTGTTTACTTCTTTCATTCTAGCTCCTTTCTATAGAACTCTCACGCGACGTCATTTATTCGTTCGTCTAAAACATTTATGTATGAATGAAATGTGCACCGTAACAAAATGGTGAGAAGATAATAGCGAGATTCTCAGTATTTTAGTAGTATATAAGCTTTTAAATTATTTCAAACTAGCAGGCCATCTTCCAGGCGTTGACCGGGATAAAAATAATTCTCTTTAAGAAAAGATCAATTTTTCAAGAAGTATGTCGTGGTTAGCTTGAAGCATTGTTTAACGGATAAAATGTGTTTTTGAATGCTTACAATGCAAGAATGTACAGTTGTGTGCAGATAAGCAAATAATAAATTAATCAATAATATTTTTTGTTTAATTGATTGGTTTGTTTTGTTTTTGTTTTTTCAACTGAGGATGGTATATATTCCATAGGTTCTTTCGAGTGCATCACTCATCGTCAGTGGAGAAACGTGTATCCACTCTCTAGGCTGTCAATTGTAAAGTGGCCATTGTGTTTCACATTTTTTTTATAAAATTCAAACGCTGTTAATTACGTTAACTGTTTAGGGGATGTAATTCTTTTTTTTTTTTTTTTTTTTTTACTTATCTATAGATTTTCTGATCAAGGGGAAGTAACTCTAAATAACTGTTTA